>NC_142342.1:21080161-21385725 GCF_054954075.1 Amborella trichopoda | reverse complement strand
TAATATAGAATAATTGTAATTATCCTCAATTGAGGTAGTTTTTGGGCATACACCCATGTTTTACCCGAATTCTATATAAACATGTTAGCTACATTGAAAAGGACCTTCGGTTCAGTTTTCATTCGGTTTATTTTTTATTGATTCAATAAATTTTCCACTCTTGCTTAAGTTATTGGGTACGTCTTGAAGAGAGAGAGAGAGGAGAGAGCAGAAAAAGGCCGGTACCCTTGGGTAAGGTAATTTTCTCTCTCCTCCTCTTTTCTCTCTCCTCATATCTCTTTTCTCTCTTTTCATCTCTCTTTCTCTCATCATCTCTCTTTCTCTCTCCTCATCTCTCTTCTCTCCTCTCTCTTCTCATTTCTCTCTCTTCTTTTCTCTCTTCTCATCTCTCTCTCTTTTCTCTCTCCTCTTCTTTCATTCCCAACATCGGGTGGGGTTTTCTCTCTGTTCTTCTTTCATTCCCAATATCGGGTAGAGTTTTCTCTCTCCTCTCCTCTCAATTCCAGCGTCGACTGGGGTTTCACTTATTTTTCCCCTCTTCTCCCTCTTTTCTGCCTTTGTGGTCTCGCATGACCACAACCCTTCTCTTCCCCATGGTCTCTCATAACCACAATTTTCTCCTCTCCCTCCTTGTGGTCCAGCAAGACCACAATTCCTATCTTTTCTTATGTTTTTATCTCCTGCATGTCCATCAGTTCCATGTGCACCCTCGGGTCTACCTTATCCATCTTCTCTTGGTGGTCCCTCATGACCATCTCCTTTTTTTTTATTATTTTTGTTTGCACTTTCCTTTACCACATCTTGGTGCACCTTCGCTTCCTTCCTTTCTCTCTGACATTCTGTGGTCCCACACGACCACCATTCCCAAAATCTTCGTGACTTAGCGTTGGGCAATTTCCCATGTAGGGCGTTGGGAAATTTTCACGTAGCGTCAGTTGAGCTTTTTCATGGAGCGCCGGTTGGGAAATTTTCACGTAGCATTGACCCATTCCCTTCAAACCGCAGCACCGGTCCATTCTCTCCAAACCCCACCGCCGGTCCATTCTTCCAAAACCTAGCACTGGTCCATCCTTCCAAAACCTAACACCAGACCGTTCCTCCAAAACCTATCGCCGGCTATGCGCTCCCTCTCCACCTTCCCATGCATGATCCAATTTTCTCCACCCTTCCCATGCATGATCCAACGTCCTACTCCCTTCTCTTTCTTCCACGTTCCTTGGTTATTTTCTCTTCATCAAACTCCCTGCTCTGCCATCTACAACCAGGCCATCCACCAGTGTCCCAGCCTATTGCAGCATCACCACCTCTGTCTCCACTCACCAGGCAGCAGCTGTCTCGCTACCTCCTTCCTCTTTCCCCAACAGCTGTCTTGCTACCTCCTTCCTCTCTCCCCAACCTGGCTGTTGCTCTCACCTGATCTTTCTGTCCTCTCCCTGGCCAACCATCATCTCCTTCCCATTCGGCTGCAACCTCTCGCACCCCCATCTTTTTCGAGCACCTGTTGTGCCACTACAGTAGTCATTGTCTCTCCCGTTTCTTCACCTCTCACTGCTGTGCACCTACCTCGTAGCCTTACTCACTGTTGCGCACTCACCTTCCATTGCCTTGCGCTGTAATCAAGCTCTTTACCTCTGCTCCATCCTTAACTATCCTCATCATTCACAGTCTTCATCTCGCTGTTACCTCCCATCTCTCTTTCTCTCTTTAGCAGCCTAATCTTGCTGTTCCCACGTTCTTTCTTACAGCCCCTGTGCGCCACCATCACAGCCCCTGCGCTCCACCTCTCTGATCCCCTGTGCTCAACCTCTCTCAGCCCATGTCCTTTCAATCACTCACCACACCTTGCTCCTCCACTGTTTCAATTTCCTCCGCACCTCACAGCAACCTCCGCCATCTCGTTGCTGCCCCTCCCAGCCTCTCGCTAGTGGTCTCAACTACCTCCTCAACCAGCCAATGTTGCCCCACCATCAGCAACTAGGCACCGCTTACCTGCTATTTCCTGCTGTCCGTGTCCCATCCACCCATTTCTGCCATTAACCTCTGTTGCTGGCAACCACCTTCTGAGCCTGCCTGCTCCTCTACTCACTGCAACTTCCTATTTTCTCTCTCTAAGACACCACCCCAAGTGAAAACTCCTTTCTTCCTTTTGTTTATGTCATTTCGTTTTCATCCAACCTCCCTCACCTAATAGTTAAGCCCTTCACGTTTTGTTTCTCTATCTAAAAAACCTAAACGAAATCCCTCTCCCCTTTTTTCATTTCGTTTGATATCTTTGTTAATTTCGTTTTCACTTGTTGCGCATCGTTCAACCAACAAAAGTCCCTCGTGACTTCATCCCTTCGTACCCACTAACTCTAGGGAAAGGTTTCTATGCTTCTCCTACAATATAGAAGTTCTATCCTCCCCTACCATCCAGCCATCCAATTTTGATCAAGAGAGCCACTCATCGTTTGATCTTAGATCTAATGTCTCAAAGTATTTTATTTTAGTTTTCTTTTATACCAATTGTATGAATATGAAATTTGGTACGTACCATCTTCTCATTCTTCTCATTAGGGTAGACCAATAAAAAATATTAAAAATAATTTTCAAAAAAATATAATGACCAAAATACCCCTTAAAACTTTTAGGTATATGTTTATCATTTTATTTCATCGAAAATATTTTTTTTATATTTTTTACTAGTACAAGTTTAATAGAGGAATGGATGTCCAAAATTTAGTATCAAAATAATTTATAGAAAAAAATTAAAAATAAAATAGTGTAGAGACATGACATTGTGATTGGGGCAATCTTAGCCCTCCATTCAGAAGGACGGTTGGATAAAGGGGAGGATAAAAGTTCTATGCAGTAGGAGAACGATAGAAAGCTTGCCCCTAACTCAATAATCTCTCTCTCTTAACCAAAGCTCTACTTTTTAATATATATTATTATTTTAATACCTTACCTTCTCTCTCATCCAGTTACCAACAAAAAGCTCTGTCTCTTACCAAGTTTCCATTATTTGTATTATTTTTTTATTTTACAAAATTTCACCTATTTTATTTTATTTTAAATTTAATTTACTTCATGCCATTTTCTTTTATGCCCTTATCTTATCTCATTTACTTCATTCATTTTTTTTAGTCATTTATTTTAATTTATCATATTTTTCTTTATTTTATTTATCTCATTTATTTTATTTTACTTATTTCACTTCACTTCATTTCATTTTAATCCTAATTCCATTTTCTAATTTTATTTTTATCTTTATTTTAACTCATCTCTCATTTTCACCCTGTAACAAGGTGCGGATCTTGCCCCACTTGTCGGTACTTCTAATATATGTTTATGTGTGTTTGCATGAAAGGAAAAATAGGTCAAGGGAGGCGATTCCAAACCAGTTTTACGACTGGGGGGCTTTCTTCATGATCTAAGAGGGTGCCCATGCGAGCTTACCCTAGCGTGTCACAGACCCACTTGAGGTAAGTCCCGCCTCATGACCTTAAATTCTTCGCTTATCGGTTAGTAATACCTGCACTTGTTCTTGAATGAGGTTCCCAAGAGAGTGATCTCAAAACATTCCGGGTCTCTCCTGAAACCCGAGAAGCGTGTCGCCCGATCATCCAAATCTGAAGGGCAAGATCGAGGCACCTAACTAGCTTGGGGAGTCTACTGGGGACACGCTACCCCCATCATTGGATCTTCTTGTTTGACCTTCCTTTCTTTTCGATCTTGCTCACTATACACACACTTGTCTTTGGGGCTGCTTAACCCCTTCATCCGAGTCAGGGGTTTCGTAATCCCAGCACTCATGAGTCTTCATCGGGAACAAGTTTTGCAAACCTCGTCCCCGACCTTGCCCCTAAGCATAGACCCTGTGTCGCGCTCCCAGGTCATCACCTAGATGGAGGCGAGGATGGACCAACAAGTCCCTCACTCCCTACCTCCTTGCAATGGTGGACCCTCCACCAACGCACCCTGCATTGGTGGCACACACTCTACCACACACAGCATGCACCCTGATACCGGCGAGTCACCTGTCGGTTGCTCGGGGCAGCCCGGAGGCCACACCTCCCTCTCCCGCGACAGACAGTTCATCTGTCGCTGCTCCTGTGGCCGCGAGGCTACCCCCCATTCTTTATCACTTCGAGCCCCTGTAACAGGAGGCTCGACACCAGGAGGAGGAAGCTCTAAGGCCACCACCTCACACACACCCACCAAAGCTAGTGGACCATTCATTCTAGCTACAACTCGGGGCATCCCTCAGGTTACCTAAATCCATGATCAGGGTTGGGGTTTTCTTGGACTTAGTACTGCACATCCTAGGAGCAACCCTCAGGTTACCTTGGAACATTGTCGGGGTTCGGCTCTTCTTGGACCAGGCCTTGCACACCCCTTCCATATGCATTACACTACTTGGGGCAGCTTTGTTGCTGCGCCTGCCCGAGCACACGAAGGGGAACCTCCTAGTCCCCTTTCCTAGCAGATGCATGTTCACTCTGCGAGGGATGGTCACACGGCTATTTTGTCACACACACTTGCTCATGGCACTTGGCCTCTTGAGGCCGGACATGTTGATCGAGCCTGGGTGACCACCAGGTAAACCGAAGTTCTTCTGCAGAGGGCTCACACATGCCAATCCCCCCGCCCACCAAGGGCATGCCTGAGCAACATGCACACATGCACAGATCCAAAACTTCCCCTAGTTCTGAAGGTGATGAAAAGGACACCAAAACAGTTACTCGGGGCATGATGAAGCTATCTATCTATGAAGATCCAAGCTTAACTCTGGGTGAAGGTGAGCCTTCAGACGAGGCAAAGAGCTAGTATAACCCTAGTGACCCCATCAATTCTGAGCCAATGGCGCCATCACCCAATTAGACACTCGAACCCATTTCGGATCAAGACACCGAGAGCAATGGTTTCTTCGAGCAGACTGAGCTCAGGGAAGCTCGTGGGTCTGAATCAATTTCCCCTAGACCCTTGTTCAGCTCGAAGGCATCGCATCGAGGTTGCCTCAGTCCCTCAAGTGAAATGGAAGCTGAAACCACCAAGGGCCACTGGCCATTACCCGTTTGTGATGGAGAGTCTGATCCATGAGGAGACAGGTTCCCTTCCTATAGTCCAAGAGAATGATCCATCATTTCCTCTCAAAGTCTGCCTTGACATCCAGGCTCCCCAAGATGAAGCCAAAGAGAAAACTGATAATGTTGAGCCGCCGCAAGGGCTTGAGAAACCCATTGTCGAGATCGACCTTCAGAATAAGAAGGGAACCCTGCCACTGGCCACTTTCCTTCCGTCGTTCCAGGGATTCATCACTGAATCTTGGACACGTGTTGAACAGCCATTTACTCTCGTTGGTCATAATGATGCTACTTCCCTTGCTTGCTTCCCCCTAGACATTCTTACCACTGATAAGAACCCATCACTCTCAGCTAAGGAAAGCTGCTCTCTAGTACAGGATAAAACGAGCCCCACTTCCCCTAATGATAGTTCTGTTCAAGTGGCCCCTACATGCCCTAAGAATGCCATGACTCCCTGCAAAGCTAATTGTCAGCACTCATCATGTCGGGAACGCCTCATTTATCCTCTCGAGGATGATGATGGGGGCTTGCCATTCTATGAGAGGTTCAGGTTCTCTCTTAATGGTAAGGAGCCCTCAAGTACGGCTAGTGTCGAAACTGTAGTGATTAGTGAAGTATGAAAAGCCTATAAAGACGAGATTGCACATCTTAAGGCCACAGTAAGGTGGTTACAGGCTGAGATGAGGAGGAAAGATGAAATGATAGAAATCGTGCGTCAAGCGATACTGAAGTCTCATAAGCTTGAGTGTACCCCCTCAGGGAAACAAGCCCTATTTACTGTCTCTCAAGCACCGCTCCTGGCCATAGAAATGGGGCCATCAAACGATGAACTACTTCCACCCTCGCCTCCCTCACTGCCAGTCCATTCCCCATCTTTTCTTCGGATTGGGAACAGAAGACTAATAAAAGGCATGGTGGCCAGAGCATCGAAAAGATGCGATGCCCTAGTGACAAGATTGTTGAATCACTACCAGAAACCTCACCCAGCTTATCTTGATCAGACTCTATTACCACAAGGAGATCAAAGACTCGACGTCTCCAAGAATAAAATCGGTTACTTTCGACACAGGGATTATTCCTTTCAAAAGTCTATGATCCCCATGTTGCTGGAAACTCCCTTATTAAAGGGGGTGATCGAACTGCCTGCTCCAAAAAGACCAAAGGAAGTTGATGATGAGCCTAATTATTTCCAATACCATAGGTTACTTGGTCATAAGATTGAGGAGTGTCTTTACATGGGAGACATTATCCAGAATCTCATAAACAATGGGGAGATTGAATTAGCTGAATGATTCCATGCCATGATCCATGTTGCATGACCTTAAACTATACAGCCACGGTCTAGATGCACAACCCTAAACACATGGCCCAAACTATACGACCTTAAATTGTAGCGGTGGTCCAGATGCACAACCCTAAATTGCATGGTCCAAACTAGATGACCTTAAACTACAGCAAAGGTCTCGTTGCACGACCTTAAACTGCATAGTCCTAGTTGTATGACTTTAAACTGAATAACCATGGTCCAAACTATATGACCTCAAACTATAGTGATCGTCTAGATGCACGACCCTAAACCGCATCGTCCAAAGTATATGACCTTAAACTATAGTGGTCGTCTTGATGCACAACCATAAACTATAGTGGAGCTCTTGATACATGCCCCTAAATTGCATGGTCCTAGTTGTATGACCTTAAACTGCATAACCATGGTCCAAACTATACGACCGTAAACTGCAGCGGAGGTCTTGTTGTACGACCTTAAATTGCATGGTCCTAGCTGCATGACTTTAAAACTTCATAGCCACGATCCAAGCTATATGACCCTAAACTATAGCACACGTCCTAGTGGCATGACGTTAAACTACACAACATACGGTCTCTGAGGCATGACCTTAAATAGGCCCTCAGGTCTCGGTGGATGACCTTAAAATAAGCCAAATTGATGGTCACGGTGGCATGACTTAAAACACACTCCCAAAAAAAAAAGGAGAAGAATAAGACAGACATGACGAAAACCCCAAGGGTGTCATGGGTAAAAATGTCAAAAGAAAAAAATGATGGACATGGTGTGCACCCCAAAGGCCACCATTGGTAAAATATGTCAGGAAAAAGAAAAGAAAAGAAAAAGACGGGCATAGTGAAAACCCGTAAGGGCACTATGGGCAAGATTGTCAAAATAAATGGGGTGTGGTTTTCACCCTTCGAGGCACTTCTCTCAAATGACAAGCATGTTGACCATACCTTATAGGACAGCACGAGTAAAAATGTCTCACGTCCCTGTAGCAAGAAGTTAAACTACACGACATATAGTCCATTCGCACGACTATAAACTGCTTCATGTTTCCTACATGTCTCCATGGGGTTACCGCATGACATATCTCCTACACATCCCCTATGCATCCTTCTTCACAAGCCCCGGGTGAAAGGACACTACCCCTCCGACGTGTCCTCCCTAAGCAAGGTGTACATCGGCTGCGACTGTGAGGCTTCGAAGTAGAGCATTCACTTCAAAGCATGCGACTACCTCTATAAAGCGATATATTAAAGAGGTATACCACAGTTTCGACTATGAGGCTTCAAAGCAATACATGCAACCGTCAAAGCATTCGCTCGCCTCTATAAGGCCATATCTCAAAGAGCGTACCACAGTTTCAGCAGTGAGGCTTCGAAAGCAAAGCATGCAACCATCAAGGTATGCGACCACCTCTACAAAGCCTATCACAAAGACGTGTACCACAGTTCCAGGCTACAAAAGAAAAGCATGCAATCGTCAAGGCATGCGACCACCTCTACAATGCTATATCCAAAAGAGGTGTACGGCAATTCTAATTGTGAGACTCCGAAGCTTGCGACCTACCTCTACAAAGCCATATCTCAAAGAAACGTACCACAGTTCCGACTGTGAGGATTCGAAGCAGAGCATGTAATCATCAATGCATGCACTCATCTCTTCAAGAGGGGTACCACAGTTTCGGCTGTGAGGTTTGAAGCAGAGCATGTAACCGTCAAGGAATGCGTCCGCCTCTGCAAATCCATATCTCAAATAGGCGTACCATAGTTCTGACTGTGAGGCTTCGAAGCAAAGCCTGTAATCATCAAGGCATGCACTCGTCTCTCCAAGAGGCATACCACAGTTCCTGTTGTGAGGTTCAAAGCAAAGCATGCAACTGTCCCCAATTGAAATGCACCATTTGTGGCTCTTTAAGCCTTCATCATGCACCCTAACTGCCCATGACCCCACTTCTTGTAATGCATGCCCTTATGCTAGGCCCCGTTACCATTGAGAATATTCTACCACTATCCCCTGCGAAGTGGTACACAGGTCGTTCAACTCAGGCCATAACTTCTAATCCCCAGTAGGAGAGTTATACTTGTACTGCAGCTTATTATCCCTAATGGAGTTGCACTCAGGCCGTGACCTGTCATCCCCAGTGGAGTTGCACCCAGGCCATTGTACTCAAGCCATGACCTATCATCCCCAATGGAGCCAGGAGCAGGCCAATATCCCTCATCCTCAGTAGGAGTCGCACCCATACTGTAGCCCATTATCCCCAGTGGAGTTAGGGTCATTCTTACCTCTTCAATTTCCAGTGGATCTGTTTCTCACCAAGCTATCTTATCCCCAGGGAGTCGGGTTACCTGTCATAAGCCAATTCTCTATAGTGTCTCATCCTTCACCCCAGGGAATCACGCTTGCCCCCTAATCCCCAGTGAAGTCCGCTTCGGCTCGCCATCCCTCATTGGGCCATCATCTCCATCTGAGCCCTCTGCTTGTGTATGGCCTTAACCATTTTATCCCCAGGGAGTCGGATTGCCATCCACAGACCTATTCCCCATAGGGCTTCACCTGCATGACAACCCACACAATGGTCTAGATGCAAGACCCTAAACTGCATGGTTCAAACTATATGACCTTAAACTGTAGCAGAGGTCTAGTTGTACGTCCCTAAACTGCATGGTCTTAGCAGCATGACTTTAAACTGCATAGCCATGGTCCAAACTATATGACCTTAAACTGTAGCGGACGTCTAGTTGCAAGACCTTAAATTGCACGGTCCTAGTTGTATGACTTTAAACTAAATAACCACGGTCCAGCTGTATGACTTTAAACCATAGTGCACATCCCGACTGCATGGCGATAAACTACTTTGCATAAGTCCCAGAGGTATGACCTTTAAAACTTGCCCCCACATAAGCGCACACGCCTTTTATGTGCACTTTCACACACACATTCCCTAACCTATTTGTTAGTGTGCACGCACTACCTTCATTACGTCCCTAGTGAGTTCATTCACTTCATCACAATTCCTCATTCCCCAGTGAGTCTCACTTGCGCTCACAAAACGGTGAACCATCCCGCCATATATATTTGTTGTAAGTTAGTGGGTCACCATCGTCCATGCACATTTTATACATCATCCATCTCTCATAGGCAGCCTAGTGTGATTTCCCCAAGTGAGTCAAACTACCACCATACTCACTCCATGGCCTCCACAGACTACCATTCATGACCATTATGGTCCAGCTATATGACCTTAAACCATAATACACGTTCTGGTCCCATGACGTTAAACTGTTTCGCATAGGTCCCAGAGGCATGACCTTAAACACGCCTTCACAAAAAAAAAAAGAAAAAAAAGAAAAGAAAAGAGTGATGAAATAACAGGCATGGTGTATACCTTAACAAGGGAACGCTCTGAGTAAAAATGACGGACGGCATAGTCACGAAACCATGAGTAAAAGAGTTTCGTGAATAAAACCCGGGCATGGTGAAAACCCTAAAGGGCATCATGAGCAAAAATGGATGAAAATGGTGGACATGGCCGAAAAGTCATGGGTAAAAGAGCCCCAAAATGAGAAGAAGTTGGTGAAAACCATCTCTACGGTGTCGCTTCTCAAGTTAAAGTGAAAATCCACAAAGGACGCTTGGACCAATAAACAGGTTGATGCAGCGTTCACCTCAACAGGTGGCTTCAGCCCTCACTCGAAAGAAAATTCCTAGTAACATAATACCAGGAATCCAAAAAAACGAGCTTCAAGGAAAAGATTTCGACAACTTGAGCTCAGTTGCAAAAGGACTCAAAAGACAGAAGACTCGCCAAGACGGTAAGACAAGTCTCATGAGGAAGAACATTATTCCCCTAAGGTCACAAATACACTTCCAAGATGTCATAGATGGCCCAAGGGAGCTAAGTCAACCATGACTTTGGAGCGGCAAATCAGATGATTGTCGTAGCTGCACAGCAGTGGGTAGGGGTGGTTGTACCCAAAGTGGTTATCTGGATAATCTGAGGTACCCTACTCGCTAAGAAATAACTGGTCAGTCATAACTTTGGTGCGGCAAATCAGATGAGTATCGTAGCTGCAAAGCAGTGGATAGGGGTGGTTGTACCTAAAGTGGTTATCTTGATAAACTGAGGTACCCTACTCGCCAAAGAATGACTGATGCACGAAGCAGACGGCGCCGACGCAAGGCCTTTCGGCATACCATTCAAGTAATCCTCAAAATGTGACTTAACATAAGAGGATATACACAAAACCAAGACAAAATGGGAACAATGCCCTTTGACATGGCACTCAATTGCCAGAAGGGCCTAATTCTGATTAACGAGGTCCGTACAAAATCCTTAGCTTTAGAATCACAAACAGTCCTCACGAGGGTGAGGAATTCAACAAGATCCCTCGAAAATGTCTCTTCTACCCCTAAAGTCTCCACGGACAGACCCGCGAACAATGCATCCCTACGTCTGAGCATCCTAGTTACACCATTACATGAATCTCCTTAGTGTTCACGTGGTCTTATGGCTAGGAAGGAAAAAAAGTAAAAGCTGAAGGAAACCATCTGAATGATTGTCCTTCTCGCTTCTCTTGAAGCACAACACTTGGTGGGGCAAGCTGTTTGAACGTATTTTTCAGCACCTTGGTCCCTGGTAGGAAGCAGGTCAATAAAGCCTACAAAACAGTAGAAAATCCCAACAGTCTCATAATGGCCCCATAATTGGTCAAGATATTCATCAGCACTTTAAAAGACCACCTGCCAACTTTCATCGCGATCAGACATGTCTAAGGCAGTGAACACAAAGAAACAATTTCAGCAAAATCAGTCTCTAGCATCCTGAAATAGATCCCATAACTAGAGCTATACTTTTGGTGTGTCAAACAGCTTTGGGACCACCGCCATTAGATCGGGCACGGTTGAAAACCCTTATGGGTCAAGTTTTGGCATAATCGGGCACTCCAAGAAAAAGTTATGGGTAAAAAACTAAAGAGGGTTAGGCTGCATACTATTCATGTGTGACCTCATTACACCAAAACACCATTAAAAGTGGGCTATTTTCACAGTCCCGAGCAGTAGATGTTTTAGCCCATATCTCACTAATTTCGAGTCGGATTGCTTTCAAAGTTTGTGAGCGTGTTCGTCTCATCGAGACGAGCATTTCAATATGTGGTACGCTCCGAGAAAATGTCCGAACGAGGACAAAAGCTAGAGAGAAGTTACCGATCCGTGAAGAAGTTGCAGAAAATTCAGTAGTGATACACCCAACTCGATGGACCAAATCATGACACTCGCACAACCGATCGACGTGAAACCAATTTCAATGTTTGCGTAAGGTCTTGCATTGAACCCCGTACATGATGGACGGTCAGATTTCATGCACAAAGCGGATGAAATAACTAAAATTCTGGCTGTCGGATTCTAGATTCTGGCCAAAACCAAAAGTTACGAAATCTTCGTTCGGGCTCCAAATCGCGTTCCGTTTGTTGCCACGCGATCGTGATGGCATGCTCAGTGCACTACAATGAAGAAATCACAGAATAACATTAAGGAACGAGCACACTATTGATTCGAAGTTTTCAAGATTCAAACAAATTTCAAGTCTCATGATCGTGGCTTAAAAACATGATCCATGGCTCGAAATTGGTTTCAAATTAATCGCCTTCCCGAGCACTACAAAAAAACGACAATCTTTCGATTAAACAGGCATCAGAGCAACCTCAGATCAGTCATGGAAGATCACGCAAGTTTTAGGACAACAGCAGGGACTATTCTGAAATTCCATGAATTGTTAGGTAGGGGCAAAATAGTTATTTTGCACCTTATTTTCTTAATTTTCTTTAATTTAAAATAATTGTAATTATCTTCAATTGAGGTAGTTTTTAGGCGTACACCCATGTTTTACCCCAATTCTATATAAATATGCAAAGCTAAATTGTAAAGGACCTTCCGTTCATTTTTCATTGATTCAATAAATTTTTCATTCTTGCTTAAGTTCTTGGGTACGTCTTGGAGAGAGAAGAAAAAAATCGGTACCCTTGGGTAAGATAATTTTCTCTCTCCTCCTCTTTTTTCTCTCCTCATCTCTCTTTTCTCTCTCCTCATCTCTCTTTTCTCTCTCCTCATCTCTCTTTCTCTCTCTTCTCATCTCTATCTCTCTTCTCATCACTATCTCTTTTTCTCTCTCCTCTTCTTTTATTCTCAGCATCGGGTGGGGTTTTCTCTCTCCTCTTCTTTCATTCCCAAAGCCGGGTAGAGTTTTCTCTCTCCTCTCCTCTCATGCTCAATGCCGACTCAATTTTCACTTATTTTTCCCCTCCTTACCCTCTTTCATGCCTTTGTGGTCTCGCATTACCACAACCCTTCTCTTCCCTCTTCCCCGTGGTATCTCATAAACACAACTTTCTCCTCTCTTTCCTTGTGATCTAGCAAGACCACAATTCCCCTCTTTTCTTATGCTTTTATCTCCTGCATGTCCACTAATTCCATATCCACCCACGGGTCTACCTTCTCTTTCTTTTCTTGGTGGTCCCTCATGACCATCTCCCTTTTTATTATTTTTTGGTGTACCTTCCCTCCCCTCTTCGTGCACCTTTGCTTCCTTCTTTTCTATCTCACATTTTGTGGTCCGCATGACCACCATTCCCCAAATCTTTGTAACTTAGCGTTCGGCAATTTCCCACGTGGCGGTGGCTGGGAAATTTTCGCGTTGTGCCGGTTGGGCAATTTTCATGTAGGGCCGGTTTCTCTCTCACGTTCAGTGGTCCGCATGACCACCATTCCCCAAATCTTTGTAACTTAGCGTAGGGCAATTTCCCACGTAGCCGTGGTTGGAAAATTTTCACGTGGTGCCGGTTGGGCAATTTTCATGTAGGGCTGGTTGGGCAATTTTCACGTAGCGTTGACCCATTCTCTACAAACCCCAGCGCCAGACGTTCTCTCCAAACCCCCAGCGCCAGTCCATTCTTCCAAAACCTAGCGCCGGTCCATCCTTCCAAAACCTAGCGCCAGTCCGTTCCTCCAAAACCTATCGCCGGCTGTGCGCTCCGGCTACACCTTCCCACGCATGATCCAATGTTCTCCTCCCTTCCCATGTATGATCCAATGTCCTACAACCTTCTCTTTCGTCCACGTCCCTTCGTTATTTTCTCTTCCTCAAACTCCGTGCTCTGCCATCTACAACCAGGCCATCCACCAGTGTCCCAGCCTGTTGCAGCACCACCACCTCTGTCTCCACTCACCAGGCAGCAGCTGTCTTGCTACCTCTTACTCTCTCCCCAACCTGGTTGTTGCTCTTACCTGATCTTTCTGTCATCTCCCTGGCCAACCATCATCTCCTTCCCATTCGGCTGCAACCTCTCGCACCCCCATCTATCTCGAGCACCTGTTGCGCCACTACAACAGTCATTGTCTCTCCCCTTTCTTCACCTCTCACTGCTGTGCACCTACCTCGTAGCTCACTCACTGTTACGCACTCACATTCCATCGCCTTGCACCATAATCAACCTCTTTACCTCTGCTCCATCCTTAACCATCCTCATCATTCACACTCTTCATCTCCCTTTTACCTCCCATCTCTCTTTCTCTCTCTAGCAGCCCTAATCTTGCTGCTCCCATCTGCTTTCCTACAGCCCCTGTGCGCCACCATCACAGCCCCTGTGCGCCACCTCTCACAGCCCATGTCCTCTTCACCTCTCTCAGCCCATGTCCTCTCAATCACTCACCACACCTTGCTGCTCCACTGTTTCAATTTCCTCCGCACCACACAGCAACCTCCGCCATCTCGTTGCTGCCCCTCCCAGCCTCTCGCTAGTTGTCTCAACTACCTCCTCAACCAGCCAATGTTGCCCCACCATCAGCAGCTAGCCACTGCTTACCTGCCATTCCCTGCTATCCGTGTTTCCCTTCCACCCATTTCTGCCATTAACCTCTGCTGCCGGCCACCACTATCTGCGCCTGCATGCTCCTCTGCTCACTGGAACTTCCTATTTTTTCTCTCTAAGACAACATCCCAAGTGAAAACAAGTTTCGTCCTTTCGTTTATTTTTCATTTCGTTTTCATCCAACCTCCCTCACCTAAACCCAATAGTTAAGCCCTTCACGTTTTGTTTCTCTCTCTAAAAATCCAAAACAAAATCCCCCTCTCCTCTTTTTCCATTTCATTTGAAATCTTCGTTAATTTCGTTTTCACTTGTTGCCCTTCGTTCAACCAACAAAAGTCACTCGTGACTTCATCCTTTCATACCCACTAACTCAATACTCTCTTCTCTCTTAACCGAAGCTCCACTTTTTTTTATATATTATTATTTTAATACCTTACCTTATCTCTCACCTAGTAACCAACAAAAAGCTCTCCCTCTCTTACCAACTTTCCATTATTTTTATTATTATTTTATTTTACAAAATTTCACTTATTTTATTTTATTTTATTTTACTTTAATTTACTTCATGCCATTTTTCTTTTATGCCCTTATCTTGTCTTATTTACTTCATCCATTTATTTTAGTCATTTATTTTAATTTATCATATTTTTATTTTATTTATCTCATTTATTTTATTTTACTTATTTCACTTCACTTCATTCCATTTTAATTCTAATTCCATTTTTTAATTTTATTTTTATCTTTATTTTAACTCATCTCTCATTTTCACCCTATAACAAGGTGGGAATCTTGCCCCACTTGTCGATACTTCTAATATATGTGTATGTGTGTGTTTGCAGGAAAGGGGAAACAGGTCAAGAGAGGCGATTCCAACCCAGTTTTACGACTGGGGGGCTTTCTTCGTGATCTAAGAGAGCGTCCACGAGAGCCAGCCCGAGCGTGTAATAGACCCACGTGAGGTAAGTCTTGCCTCACGACCTTAAATTCCTCTCTCATCAGTTCGTAATACCTGCCCTTGTTCTTGAACGGGGTTCTCGAAAGATTGATCTCAAAACATCCCGGGTCTCTCCTGAAACCCGAGATGCGTGCCGCCCGATCATCTAGATCCAGAGGGCGAGATCGAGAAACCTAACCACTCTCATCCCAAACCTAAACCCGCACCTAGGACAGGCCCAACCACTTTTCCCCTCACCCTCTCTCTTGCCTGCTCTCTCATCCTCACTCCCATCTGCCCCTCTCTCGCTATCTACCCTCCCTCATCCTCCTTCATCCTCACTCTTATCCGTCCCAACCGTTCTCTCACATCCTCACTCCCATTCGGTCCTCTCACCCTCATATTAACCTCTCTCCCATTAGCCCCTCTCTCGTCCTCACCTCATCCTCTCTCTATCCGCCCCAACCTCTCTCTCGTCCGCACTCCCATCCACCTTTCTCTGACCCACACCTAGTCCTCTCTCCATCAGCCCCGCATCTCACCCTCTCTCCATATGCCCTCATCTCACCCTCTCTCCATCCGTCGCTCTCATCTTTCTCTACATCCGCCCCTCACCTCACCTTCTCTCAATCCACCCTTCTCTCATACCTATCTCCATCCGCCCCTCTCTCTCATCCATACCTCTCCATCCGCTCCTCTCCCTCACCCATACCTCTCCATCCGCCCCTCTCATCCCTCTCCACATCTGCCCCTCATCTCACCTTCTCTCAATCTGCCCCTCTCTCATCCCTATCTTCATCCACCCTTCTCCCTCACCCATACCTCCAACCGCCCTATACTCACACTACCTTTTCCGCCCTACTCTCATATACTCCCCTATCTCCTCCACATTCCCTTAGTAGTCTTCCATTCGCTCTCAATTCTCTCACCTCTTTTACTCTCTCATTCCCCGCCCCATAGATGGGTCCATCATTCTTTGACCCCTAGTCATCTCATTTTCTCTCACCTTAAACATTCTCTTCTCTCTCTAAATCTTAACTTCTCATTCACTTTACTTTATTTTTACTTCATCATTCTTTTATCTCTCTCTTTGCTTATTGCTTCCTTCACTTCTTAAGAACTTGACTCGAAGTCGTTCTGAGATAGTGCTCTAGGGTTCTAACTCACAGATTGTTAATCTAATCATTACCTCGTAAAGTAAAGTCGGGTCATAAGAGACACTAATTCACTCAGGTTGGGGTCATCCTGAGTTAGTTGTTACATGCCTACTATGTAGCTCCTCTTATTTAATGATAAGCATGGTAAATAACGCAGGAATGGGTATGTATATCTCATGCAGAGTTGTGTAGGAGTAGTTAATAGAGTCGTGTATATTACGTTGACCGAGTCTTTGGGTAGATTTACATCAGTAGTTGATAGAAGCTACTATTTTGGCTATTTTCTTGGGTTTATCAGGTAGATTACAAGAGTAGTTAGTAGAAGCTGATCTTTTGGCTATTTTCTCGTATTCAACGTGGCTTGAGTATTTAATGAGAAGTAATCTTTCAGGAGGGGAAGCTTTTGAACCCCATTCAACACGTGTATTAACGAGGTCAAGTTTCCTCCATTAAACTCATTTTACTCACTACTCATTATATGTTCTTGTTTTCCGCTGCATTAGCAAGATAGGTACGTTAAAGAACAAGAAGAACTCTCCTCAATACATGCCATTGTGGTATCAGAACAACGACATGGATTAGTGAGTAGAGAAATTGGAAGATGATGTGAGTTCTCTCAATGTTGGGCAACAACAGATAATGGACAAGCTTAACGAGTTGTTCGAAAAGCTTAGTTAATGTCCAGCTAATATTGAACCTGAAGTAGGGGAGAACTCAAGGGCCCCACTCTAGAACCATGGAGTACGACCTGAGAACACCAATGGAAACTGTCAAAATGGATCGCAGTAGTTCTTTTCTACAAATCTTTTCAAACTTGATTTTTCCCTTTTTAATAGTGAAGAAGACACGATGAGTTGGACTTGCAGGGTGGAGCAATTTTTCCAGTTCCATCAAATACTAAAGGAAGAACATGTGGCTCTTGCGTCCTTCCATTTGGAGGGTGATGCTCAGCTGTGGTACCAACTATTCAAACAAGAAGGAGGCGAAATGACCTGGCAGACATTTTGTGATAGGTTGCATGCTAGGTACGGTCCCACCCAATTCCAAGATTTTTTTGGAGAGTTCGCTAAGTTGCAACAAATTGGAACTGTTCGAGACTACCAAACTCAATTTGAAAGGCTGCTCACTAAGATGGGGTATCTTCCTCCTAGCAGCCGAGGCAGTTGTTTCATCAGCGGATTAAGGAACAACATTAAGGTAGACATGTTAGCTCGGCACCCTACGACCTTATCAGCAGCTATCAAACTTGCCCATTTGTATGAGGCCCACAATTTCTTGCAACGGCGAGTTGTTCCAACGTCCGATGCAAATAAGTCCATCACAACTAGTAAGGAGGCAACCAACAGTGGTCCTACGCTTCCAGTTCGACGGATGACACTTGATGAAGTGTAAGAGAGATGTGCAAAAGGGTTGTGTTATAATTGTAACGAGAATTTGTGTTGGGGCGTCGATGTAAGAATTTGTTTTTAATTGAGGCCTGTTATGACTAAGAAGATAGCAATGTTGCAACAGACCAGGAAGAAGTCGTTGCTGAGGAGTTCCTTGAGGTGCCAGAGATCTCTTTACATGCTATTTCAGGTGTAAGAGCACTTGAAATAATGCTAGTCAATGGTAGCATAAGTTATGTATCCACCACAATGTTGTTCGACTAGGGAAGCACTCATAAATTCTTGAGTGAAGTACTTGCTAAAAAAGTGAAATTACAACCAGCCAGTGGTAACCATTTAGAAGTGGTGGTGGTGTCACAGGAGAAACTACTTAGTGCGGGTAAGTGCTCAAACGTTAGCTTGTTATTGCAAGGTGTGCCAGACTATGTGGACATCTATTTGCTGTCATTAGAAGGCTGCGACGTGGGTTTAGGGGCACAGTGGTTGCAAACACTAGGCCCAATTGCATGGGACTTTTCAAGGCTATTGATGAAATTTAATATAGAAGGAAAAGAAGTGAAGGAGTCACAACTACTGATGATAAGGTTATTGGGGACCAGGAGTTCAACCGTGAAGCAAGGAAAAACAAGTAGGGCATATTGTTACAACTATACACGTTGAGAACTCCAAGGTCTACGCCCAAGGCGATGTTTGAACCTCCCCGATTGTAGCAAATTTTAGAGAAATTCCAAGACGTATTCGAAAAGCCCATGGATCTTCCACCTCCACGTTCCCATGATCACAAGATTCCCTTAGTGGCAGTGAGTGGCCCTATATGTGTCAAGGCCTATCGATACTCATATTATCAAAGTGTGGAGATTAAAAGGTTAGTGATTGAGATGCTCTCCACAGGGGTCATCCAACCTAGCAACAGTCTGTATTCTTCACCAGTAGCACGATGGATCTTGGAGGATGTACGTAGACTATCGTGCCCTCAACAATATTATACTCAAAGATCGGTTTTTGATTCCAGTAATTGATGAGTTATTGGATGAGTTGAATGGAGCACATACATTTTCAAAGCTCGACTTACGATTTGTATACCATCAAATTCGAGTAGTGCTCGACGATACGGCAAAAACAGCATTTCGGACACACCATGGCCAATATGAATTCTTGGTGATGCCTTTCGGTCTCACCAACGCCTCCGTCAACCTTTCAGTCTGTGATGAACCAAGTACTCCAAAATCATTTAAGGAAATTCATCTTAGTATTTTTTAATGATATTTTAATATGTAGTACATCATGAGAAGAGCATTTTAAGAATTAAGAAATTACATTGGCCATTTTACGAGCTAACACGTTGTTTGTCAAGAAAGAGAAGTGCCAATTTGGCCAAAATGAGGTACACTACCTTAGCCATATAATATCTAACACATGAGTGGTTGTCGATCCGGATAAGGTCTCTGCAATGTTGACCTAGCCTAAGCCCAAAACGTCCAAGGCCATGAGAGGATTTCTTGGTCTAACAGGCTATTATTGAAAATTTATTCAAAATTTTGCTAAGATAGCCAAGCCACTTACTAGCATGCTCAAGAAAGATTCATTCAACTGGGCCCCAGTTGCTGAGGAGGCATTTAAAAAATTAAAGTAAGCTATGACTAAGGCTCTCGTATTAGCCCTGCCTGATTTCTCAAAGAAGTTTATTGTAGAATGTGACGCTAGTGGCTCGGGTGTAGGAGTTGTGTTAATGCAAGAAAGGCCAATAGCATTGTATAACCAAGCCTTGCAAGGAAAAAACCTGTTATTATCCACCTACGAGAAGGAAATATTGGCGCTGGTGCTAGCAGTTCGAAAATGGCATTCATATCTGTTGGGGCGACAGTTTATAGTTAGAACAGATCAACGTTGTTTGCAGTATTTATGGGCTAAAAAAATAACTCCTTTAGCACAATAGAGGTGGCTTTACAAGTTGATGAGCTATGATTTTGTGTGAATATAAAAAAGGAAGGGAAAATGTTGGGGCCGATGCCTTATTTAGAAGGGCAGAATATGGAGAAAATAACGAAGATAAGGAAGGAAGGTCGGCTGCTATTTCTCAACCAGTACCTGATTGGGTAGCTGCGGTTAAGGAGGAGATCAACTCAAACGCGGCTTTGCAAGGGTTAGTTCAACGAATACATGACGGTAAAACAGTGGGCCCATGGGAGTTTAAGGTGGGGCTTATCTTTTTTAAGGAAAGAATTTACGTTGCTGAATATTCATCCATAATTAAAGATATCATTGTCCAGTTCCACAGCAGCATACATGAGGGTTATCATAAAACCTTCCAAAGGATAAAAACCAGTTTTTATTGGCCGAGCATGTGGACTAAAATTAAGAACTTTATTGCCCAGAGTGACACATGTTAGCACCACAACACGAAACAAGTATCTCCTGCTGGGCTACTCCAGCCATTACCAATTCCACTCCAAATATGGGAGGACATCTCAATGGATTTCGTCTAGGGGTTACCAGTTTCTAAAGGAAAATTTGTCGTATTGGTGGTTTTTGACAGGTTATCAAAATATGCACAGTTTATTCCCTTATTTCACCCACACATAGCCACGGGAGTTGCACAAGTCTTCTTCGATCAAGTGTTCAAATTGTATGTGTTTCGACTTGATGGTACAAATTTTAATTAAAACAGATGGCCAAAGCGAAGTTGTTAACCGTATATTGGAAATGTATTTGAGGTGTCTCTCTGGTTCAAATCCTAAGGATGGTGCAAGTGGTTATCCTATGCAGAGTACTGTTACAACACTAGCTAGCACTCGACGATCAAAACAACTCCACTTGAAGTAGTTTATAGCAGGCCACCACCATCCTTGCTAACATACATTTCGGGCACCGCTCGAGTTGAAACTGTTGAGAGACAATTGCTAGATCGGGACCTCATGATTAAGGAATTACGTGCCACTTTTAAGGAGGCTCAAAATCCATTAAAAAAGTATATGACAGTCATCACTTTGAGAGATAATTTGTAGAAGGAGATTGGGTTTATCTCAGACTTCAACTTTACAGACAGTCCACCTTAGCCTTGAGAAAAAATCTCAAGCTATCTCCAAGGTACTATGGGCCATATATGATTGTCAAGAAAATCGAGGCCGTTGCATATAAGTTAGATTTGCCCGAGGAATCACACATTCACCCAGTGTTCCATGTATCCTTACTGAAGTAAAGGGTGGGTGAAGGCATTCTGATTAAAAGTGAACTTCCAACAGTTCGAGAAGACGACGACATTCTCCATCCCTAGCCACAAGCTATCCTTGATCAGAGAGTTAACAGAAGGAGGAAACAGATTCTCATCCATTGGCAGGGAATGTCGCCTACAGAAGCTACATAGGAAGACCTCGAGGCCATGATGAAGCATTTTCCAGAATTTAGTCTTGAGGACAAGACCGAATTTTAAGGAGAGAGGAGATGTTAAGTGCCTAACATTTAGCTCATCTTCTTTAATGATAAGCATGGTAAATAAGGCAGACATCATGCAGAGTCATGTATGAGTAATTAATAGAGTCGTGTATATTGAGTTGATCGAGTCTTTGGGTAGATTGATATAAGTAGTTAATAGAAGCTGATATTTTGGCCATTTTCTTGGGTTTATCAGGTAGATTATATGAGTAGTTAATAGAAGCTGATCTTTTAGCTCTTTTCTTGTAATCAACATGGCTTGAGTATTTAATGAGAAGTAATTTTTTGGGAGGGGAAGCTTTTGAACCCCAACCAACACATGTTTTAACACGGCCAGGTTTCATCTATTAAACCTATTTTACTCACTACTCATTAGATGCTCTTGTTTCTGTTGCATTAGCAAGATGGGTACGTCAAGAGCAAGAAGAACTCTCCTCAGTACGTGCCATTAACTTTCTTTAAAGTTCTGACCCTTTCACTACTCTAACCACCGAGTCACATAGTGTTTGGGTTGTGAGAGACTTTCATCTCTCTCTCTTTCGCCTTCTCTTTCACTTTCTTCTTTTCATTGATCACTTCAAGGGGCCTCTTTGGTTTAGTGACATAGTTATAGGCTCAGTCTTGTAACTCCACTTTCCAAATCCTCTAGGTATTAAGGCTTCAAACCCTGGTGCTTTTCCTCGTCTCAGGTAATACCTCTTAAGAGAAGTTACGTCGAGAGGCTGCCCAAATTTTTTTGGGTCATTCTTTCACTTCTTCTACTTCATTGTCTTCTTCTTCTCTCTTCTAAACCAAGTTCTCATTCACCTATTCTTATTCTCTTCTTTCTTCTCTCCCTTTCTTATTTCTTTAACCACTCTACCCTCAATACACGAACCATTCACCCATAAAGTATATTAAAGATGAGTATATTATATTTGGAATTCATTAGCGGTTTTCAAGTGAGAGTCTAGGTGAGGTGTTGAGTTTAGAGAGGAGACCGAATTTAAACCACGCTGCTAGAAAGATATAGGGCATTCATTGGGCAATAGCCCAAGCTTTTCCCATGAACTCAAAACCGTGGCAAGGTAGGTGCTCGAGTCCATCTCTTCATTGTTTTAAAATCTTCTCATAGTTGGATGTGACACATGAGCTGCACACATGCTCATGAAGTCAGGCGTTTGTTCAAGAAGGGGTCAATCGAACCTAGGTCCCCGATGGAGCCCAAGCGAGGTAGATCCAAGCTCGACCACACGGCCCTGCATAAGAGAAGATAACAGACCCTTCATGATATTTTAATATACCTCCAATTCCAGCTAGAACAAGATTCCCAAAGGAGCTCCTATCAAAATTGAGTTTAAGAGAGACCTCTGGAGGAGGCTTCCAAGTGGAGTGAGGGCGACATTTGCGGAAAAATAAAAAAGCTAAATTCTTCAAATTAACAAAGAAGTCTACCTGAGAGACTCCTCTACCTTCACTGGTGATAGAGAACCAATCCCAGAGGGTTTGCAGAATTTTATCGTTATCATTTCTACTAAAGAATTGCACTTCTGCATATCTTCCAAATAAGAATTCCTTTAGAAGGCAAACAAGCAAAATTAAGATCATTAGCAATGCTGATTAAATTTTAGGAAGCATCAGAGAAAACCTTGTTGGGTGTAATTTTAGTTACATATAAGACTACGTACATTTTAACTAACCATCAATAAAGATCAAAGTGCTTATGAGACAAGGGTCTTAATGCACGCTCGATAGTGCCTTAATGATGGACAAGCCTAATGAACCTAGAAAATATTTAAAAAAGCACTGTAAATATCTAAAAATAGTGTTCTTTTAGTTTCTAAAAGAATTTAGGAATGGTTCATTATGTACTTTAATTACTTTGTAAAAATAGGTGAATACTTAGATGTTGTTTTCCTGTCTAGATATCTGTATAGTTATTAATTATAATATAGGATTATAATATTACATCAAACTAATTAAAAATATTAGAAAACACTTCTATATTGTAATATTAAAAATAATAACTTTCTATGTAAAGTGAAATTTAGTATCACATCAAATATTTATTAATTCTCTTTACTCGTTGAAAATTATCACAACCTTACTAACTATAATATTATGCATTGAAATTAAAATACTTTTTACTCTTCCAAAATTGTCACAACTTAACTAACAAATAATATTATACATTGAAATTGTAATTATTAGTTTATATTTTATAATCATTTTACTAAACAAATAAGAATAAATTTTGAAATTTGTCTTATAATATTTTCTAATTTTAAAAAATCTAATTTAAAATTATAATAAAAAATAGTTCATTATTTATAATATAAATAAATTAATACATAAAATATAAGATTTGGTTATCAATGTAAGGGAACAATTTGTATACGGATGCATTCGTAGGTGTAGAGGTAAGGTGCGCCTTCAAATTTTATCATGGTATATAATTTTGATGTAAAATGTTCCTAGGATTATCTCAAAATCTATTTTTATATCTAATTATAAAATTTTAAGCTTCAAAAATGGTTAAAATCAAGTAGATCTATAAACATATGAAAATCTTGAAAATTGACGGTGTAGATAATATGTTGTAAAATGCACTATTTCTGAGACTTAAAATCTTTTTATTTTTCATAGTCATACATCTCGAAGTCAAGATGATCAATCAAAGGGTTTTTCAACATTAAAAGTACCTTTTTTGATGGATTTTTGAGGGGCATCCGTAGTTCTACATTATAAGGTAGCATCCTTATGTAAACTTTTTCCTCAATGTAATTAATATAATTATTAATTGTGATATTTCAATAAACGTGATTCAAAAAACAAGGGTATGTCTCTAAAAAATAAATAAATCTAATATGTAATTATTAATGTAGACAAAAATATATGTAAGTATAAACAAAAATATATAATTATTAATGTGGACAAAAATATATAATCTAATATGTAAGTATAATCCCATGAGCGAATAAAGTTATGAAATCTTCGAGTCAGGTTTTGCTACAATGGACGACGAAGCTTTATCCTACATCGAACATATATGGGAAGAAATTGGCCTACAAAAAAGATGCACCCACTTTGAAATTTCATCGCGTAGGGGCAGGTTGGGACACGTGATGGTGCAAAGAGTTGTAGCAAGTTGTAATGTAAATTTTGATAATGATGTCATGATTCTCGATGTAGGCCACCATGTGTGCCTTTTAATGGAAAATTGAAAATGTGACAATACCTGACAATGGGAGGCCACCACGTGTATTTTTTAATAGGAAAAGTCCAAGAACCGATTGGACGGAAGGGGATCCGACCGAATCCCGTTTTATAGACAAATTCGAGATGGTCTGGATGATACTTGAGCTGGATCCTCCGATTTCGGATCAAGTCACCGAAATTTCAAACATTGTTTTAACCAATTGGCTACTAATCTAGCCTTATTACTAAATCCACCAGCATTACACTTTATTTTAATTATCCATTTATATCCTATAGATTTAAAACAGGGTAGCTAGTTCACCAATTTCCATATTTTATTAGCAAGTATAGAATTTATTCATTATTAATGGCTTCTCTCCAAAATGTTGTATCATGTGATGCTACGGCTTCATCAAATACCAAAAGATTTGCTTTCTTGTTTAAGGCAATAGGTATTAGACCTAATACTTTTTCTTGCTTTACTTCTTGGTTCTATTACCTCTTCCTTATTGCTTTATATGGATTCAATGTACGTTTTTGCACTTATTAATAGGTTACTGAAGTTTTTAGGTCCACCTTTATGGGTTAAGTTATCGAAAATTCGGCATCTCTAGATTCTATGATTGTATTTGAACTTAGTTTCAAGAATATGCATGTTTAATTATAAAGTGTACCTCGCAAATACACATTTAGCGGTTCTGAGTCCTAGTTTATTTCTTTTTAAATCAAGAAGTTTTAAATAAATTTAAAAAAAAATTAAAGGTGGTTTGTTATCAATTAGAACTCATATGGATTTTATTTACTTTTGTATATGAAATTATATTAATTATAAAACATTCTCAATGTACAACACCACCCTTTAGATTAAAAGGAAGTAAGAATTTATTAGTATTGAATTAACCATTTCTACCAAAGTTCCTTTTTTTTCCCCGCTAAGCAATTGTATAGAGGAGTATAAAGAGAAGTTACTTAATGTATAATACCATTGTTTCACATAAACTAGTAAATACATTTGATAAATATTCCCCACCCCTATAACTTCTTATAATTTTAATTTTCTTACTAAGATGGTTATCAACTTTGGCTTTAAAAATCATAAATTTTATAAATTTTTTAAAACCTTTAACTTTAGAAAATACATTTAAGTGTGTCGTGAGAATCAATCTATGTATGTGATAACCTATCTTTTCCCCCCTCTTGTCGGTACATTATTTACATTACAAATATCACTACGTACAAGCCCTAATAATTAAATATTATTTTCCAACTAAAGGGAATATTTTCGAGTTATTTTGGCTTGTATGTGTGCCAGACATTTTTTATTTTTGATAAATTATTACATTAAGAGATTTGGCCTAACTTAACCATGAATTTAATTGAAAATATCCTATTCTTGCGTATCCCGTAAATTACATGAACTCACGATATAAACAGAAGAATTCTTTATTTTATGACTCAAGTCAAGCTTAAATATACCATTATAACAATATCCTTTTCCACCAACATCATCTTTAGTTGGAATAATATTATCAGACACTATGACCATCTTGAAACTTGTCTTATTCAATAAGAAACCTAAAACCAAATTCCTTTTAATTTCACGTAAATAAAATACAGTTGTCAAAGTTAATGCCTTATCCAAATTGAATTTTATTCAAAAGTACATTTTCCAAGCACTTTTGTAATAGCATGAGTTCCCATTACCCACAAGTTCACATCACTAAAAGTGCTCTCAAGTATTTGAAATATGAATAGTAGTCCCAATGTCCACCCACCAACCTTCCTCTGTGTTAATCATATTCATTTCATTGGCCATAAGCACTAGATTTTCCTTAATAATCATACTTACTTGGCTTTGAGGCCTTTAAGGTCTTCTTTGGTATTGACATTCCTTTGAATTATGATCACATTTGCAACAAATGAAGCAAGCTTCTTTTTCTGTTTTTTTGTTGTTGGCTATAAACTTCTAATCCTCATATGCATATTTTTAGAGTGAAAGAAAAGCTTATTGTTTTGAGGAATGTTTAAAAAACACAGATCGGTGTCCTGGATCAGCCTTCCCCAAAATCATGTCGGATCCATCGATCGACGTGTCGGATAGAAGAATTGACTGAATTGGTAAGCTTCGTCCCAAATGATTTTAAAATAATTACTATAAATCTCTAAAAATAGTGTTTTTTTAATTTCTAAAAGAAATTAGAAGTGGTACATTATGTACTTTCATTACTTTGTAAAAATAAGTGAATACTGAGATGTTGTTTTCATATCTAGATGTATGTTAATCATTCATTCATATCACTAGAAAAAAGAGCCTAAAATAATCAAGGATATAAAAACAAAGTCCAAAATGGAGCATACAACAACCAAAATACAACCTAATACCAAAAAATGTATTTTTATAGTGAGAGAAACAAGAACATATATTTGTCAAAATCCTTAATTTTATTTAGCAAAATAATTTAATTACAAATTATATATTAAGAATATACATACATTTTATATATTAAGACTAATTTAATAATGCATTGAGAATATACATTTTATTTTATTAAAAAAATTGACGAAAAAATTGAGAAATACAAGTTCTTTTCCCATGATAATTATAAAATGAAGTAATTGAATATAATTACATGAAAATTCAAAAAATGTATTATTATACTATGTGTCTCAAAATTCATGACGTATATTTGTTAAAATTCTTAATTTTAATCTACAAATTAATTTAACAGTAATTACTCAAAAAATCCGAAAATGCGCCAATATATATCTTGTGAAATCAACATAGAAATCATATTCAATCATACAAATTAATTTCATTATCTTGTGGAGAAAATCAGTTGCTTCAAAACACCTCAAACTTTACAGAACATGGAACAAATTTGAGGCCATAATCGAAAAATGGTGGTGAACCCTAAGTTGCTATGAAAACTACAATGTATTTCAAAAACAAATTCATATAACAAAAAACCAAATGATAAATCATAATACTGCAAAAATTACCAATTGAAACAATCATGATCAAAGTACATAACTTACTTGGATTTGAATCAACTTATAATGATAAAAAATCAAGAATTTCGGAATCTAGTGAAGAGCACAATTTCTTGAAAAATAGACCAACAAGCCTTACTTAATGATACAAATAAGTACTACAATCATCTGAAGAACACAATTATCTTCAAAACAGCTTTACTATCATTCAAAATAATGCAAAAAATCACCTAAAATCAACAGTTTGGCAAAAAACAAAATGGAACCCGTGAACTGTTTTTCAAACAACGGTGCAAGAAATCGATTTCTTAAAATATCAAGCAATAATAGTAGCTTAATCACGCATGCTCTACAATCTTTTGAATGACATAATTTCCTTCAAAACCCCTCTAATTTATATCAAAATTGATCACAATATCTTAAGAAATTCAAACAAAGGCGGTAAAAAAGGTATGTCGTAAACTGTTTTTCAAAATCCGCAGCCAGAAATCATTTGCTTCAAAAATAGAGCCACAGTACTTGCTTAATCACACAAACACGCTCTACAACCTTCTGAATAACAAACTTTCCTTCAAAACCCCTTTAATTTGAATTAAAATCAAACACAATAACACTGGAAATCCAAATAATGCCAAAAAAAGGTATGCCATGAGCTGCTTTTCAAAATCCGTGGCTGGAAAATGCGTTTCATGATTCAATCTTGTGATTTCATTCTTTTGTAAAAACCAATTATTGTTGACAATAATGGACTAGAAAAGCTTGCAATGGGCTCAATGAATCAACAAAAAGGTGATTCCCATGAATAAGAACAGTTCATCAAATTTTCTTCATGGACTCGGCGGTTTTTTGGTGGACTCAGTGATCCATGATGCCATCAAGCGATTTACTATTAAAAATCATCCAGATCCCCTTTCTTTAGTGGATCCAAATGGGTGCCACTGATACCCGATTTGGATCGCTCGATTCCTTATCGGGGCACCACTTTTTTGAACTCTGGTTTTGAGCATTGTCCTTAAATTTGAGCTCTACAAGATTTGCCTTGGTCAGAATTTCTGATATTTCCTCTTTCTTATCTAAAAGTTTAATACTTTTCCTCAATTCAAAGTGAATATTGAAGTTTAGTATCAACAATTTTTCTACTTCATTTTCATCTCTATGATGGGGAAAACTTGTGTGTAGTAGTTCCCACTTAGAAGTATTCATCTAAATCAATTATGTAATTTTAAGTTCAATTACAATAAGTTGCAAATCATAGGTTGGGTTGAGTCTCCACTTATTGCCAATGAAATTACAATTCAAAATTAAAAATCTTTTGTTGTCCACTTACTCTGTATGAATCTTGTCTCCAATAGGCTGGTGAAAATAAGCAGATATGTTCTTTGCATATATATAATTGTCCTTCTTCTACGTTTGTCACTATTGGAACTAGTACAAGGGTTCATCTTCACTAGGTGGTGGTAACTCTAAGAATTGATCAATGCTAGCATAAATCACCTTGAGTATAATCAATAAGAACATTAATTTATATTGCCACCTTTTGAAGTTTGTTCTATTAAATCAATCAAGTTTGGTAAAATCTTGATTCATCACAATAAAGCATAGTGGAGGTTTCTAAAATACCAACAAAGGATGGAGCTTTCTATTTTTAGGAACACAAAGACATTGTCTTAATTTTCAAATAATCATTAACCCTCAAACATCCAACAATCAATTTTCAAAAAACTATTAACTGCCTCAACTAGCGCATAATATCCAATGACTGAAAAAGAAATATGGTGTCGCTACTTGCACATCTCCAATATGACTGAGTAAAATGAGTACACATAATGACTCACAAAAAGATAACAAGACGCGAGCTTGATCAGCACCCATGCATGGGCTAAGAGTGCTCTGTGAGCATAGCAAAGTGTACCTCAACTGCCCTCATGTGCATGGGTCGCATGCTATATGTAAATATGTGCAAGCCCTTGTCCTTTTTCCTTTGTTTCATGAACATAAAACTCAAAAGTTCTTCTATAGAAATATATAACTTTCCTTGTTCTATTATTCAAGATGACTAAAAAACCCACAACGTCTCTTTATAAAAAAAATTATTTTACAAAAATTATAATATTAAATTATATTGCTATGAAATAAAACCCAATATTTAACAAAACTAAAATACTTACAAAGAGAGAACCCAATTGGAAAATCCGAATTTTGAGGGCGATAATGAGAGAAAGAATGGGCTCATCAGCGACCGGTAAATGCGAGAAAAAAATAACGTGGGATGCCTAGGCATCCATGGAGAGGGAAGCGGCTTATTTCGTAATTTTTTACCTTTTCCATAGATGTTTCTTTAATTTGGATTGTAGTGGGTCCAAAAATCCAATTTGGTCCCATAATCCAATTCAACTCAAGTGTAGTCCATAAATCCAAGCGTACTCATCAAGGGAAAAGCTCAAGATTTTGCATTTCTTATTTTTTTATTTTTTTTATTTTTTTTATTTTAATATAGTTTTTGAGTAAGGTTTCTACACTTCTATAATATATAAACAAGTTAGGTGCTTGGGTGAATAAGAGATTTGAGAAGTGGGAGAGGATTGCATATGTTGTGAGCTAGAGGGATCATACTGTATGCTTACTTTATACGTCTGGACCGCATAATATAGGAATGCGGTCCAGCCCGCATGAAACAATTTTCCATAACTTAAACTTTGCCGAACCTATTAAACATTCCCCAACCTGCACCGGAGCTACTACTGTAGAACACACGTATGCACCAAGCCAAGTCATTTTTCATGTAAAGAAATAAGTCAATAACTTAAAACCTTGAGAACTTATACCCAAGCTATTATTGAAAATACGCATGCGCAAAGCAAAGTCTTGATAGAAATATCTTACCGTACGTAGGTAATGTTTTACTGCCCATTAAACAACATCTTCTCCTTTTCAATTAATTTTCATTTCTTGCCAATGTTCTAAGAATCAGACTAAACCACTTGGTTTAGCTTATCAAAATTAATGAAACTAATTTTGACTAACTTTTTACCAAATGGATTAATCCCACCGAAGAACCCAGGTAGTGATATAAAAGGTTGAACCTGCCAGTCCAATCTGGTCTTGATAATAAGATAAATATATATGGGATTGTATACTATAAGATTATTTACCATTGGTACAAGGAAGTCACAAGTTTCTATAACCATCCAAGGTGAAATCTAGCAGCTTGGATGTTTTTCCGAATTCAAGAAAATTTCTTTTGAAGCCTGGTCTGTGGCATAAATGAAACCACAATTTCACATCTAATGTGCAAGATTAATTGTGAACTCTATGTACCAAAAATAAATGATCTCATATATATTTCATATATATTCGGTACCCCTTATTAAAATTCTTATGAGTTAACTATCAAAAAAGTTTTGAAATAAATTTCATCTCAAATATGGATTCCCCAAAAACCCCTAGAAATTGAAAGAAATGAACAGAACGTTGACCTCAGGATCCTTTGGAGAAAAATCTACAGGCGTGGCGACATGAAAAACACCATGGCACCCGTTGATGGCTTCATTAAAGCTCCCCTCCTCACAAAGGTCTGCTTTCCAAAGCATAAGTCTCTCATTCGCCTCCGACAAATCAAGAAGAGGCTTTCCCTTCTTTATATTTGCTAATAAATCCGTAATCGATAAGAAAGTCAACCTATTATGAATACAAATAGTAGCACAACCATAATCTCACAAAATGTATGCAACTATAGCTTGAATGTGTCACAAAGTTTGAGAAATTGTTTCTTTGAACTTCGTATTTGGTAATTGGAATAAATGCAACCACCTAATTTCACATCCAAAGGTCAAGATTAATTGTGATTACCTTGTACAAAAGATAAATGGTCTCATTGTATATATATATATATATATATATATATATATATATATATATATATCACATTTTAATAATAGAGGTTTACTCAAATTCTTCCTTGTGATTGAGTCCCATGCGTATGCATTTCTAAATAAAATTTTGTCTCATTAGCCTTGTACTTTATATGTATTCTTGGTCAACTGAAAACAAAAGAACTAAAACATATGAAACATGAAATTTACCCCTGTGCTTTTGAATCATCTTATGTAGAGACAATGGAAACAAGTAATTACATAGCATGCCATAAAAGTTTGATTCAATTATTCCGAGCAAATGCACTAAAAAAATAAAACGAAAAATAAGAAACAAAACCTATCCAAAGTGTATAAATCACAGTTCAAAAATTAAATCAAAATAAACATTAAAATCAAGAAATAATACACTTATTGTTTCCTATTGCAATTGGATTAATTTAATGCCTTGACAAAGATAAGATAATATGCTACAAAGTTTAGAAATTTCTTAAAAAAGGAAAAAAATATCTATGGGTATGAATAATGGCATAAATAGGGGAATTATACATTCTGTTACAAATAATACGTAATTTCTCATTGATTATTGAGATAGATCAATGTAATGTTTAGAAAATATTTTGGTCATAAATTCCTTTATTCATGCTTAATTGCGATACATTTTTATTTAAACATTTACTTTACAACAATTATCCCATATTTTTCATGGATACAAGGAATGAGTACGAATGATTGAATTGATACATTTTTATTTACACATTTACTCTATAATAACTATCCTATATTTTTCATATATACCAGGAATGAGTATGAATAATTGAATTTAGTATCACATAATAATTCTTTTTATTGATATCTATGCTGGTAATCCTATAAGGTGTATATTGTTGGGTTTATGTGGCCTTTAAAGGCCTTATAAGTGTGTAATGAAAAACATTTATTATAGTGGAACATAAACCTCAGAGGGAGTGTAGTCCCTCGAGGACCATACTAAGCAAATGATGTTTGCTGATACCGGACAGTGCTTGACGATCTAGGCCAGTCGGTTGAAAAACCCAAGGTACCTGGGCATAAAAAATAAACCGAAAAGGGTGTTTGGGTTAGCCCTTGATGAGGTCGGAGCTTATGACTAGATGAGTGAGTCGAGGGACTGTGTGACCCTTATGTGTGATGGTAGGCCTACAGAGATGGGGGACAAAACCACATTCATGTTCCATCACACGGCATACATATAGATAGATCGTTCAGGAAAGCTAGATATCCACCTTTGGGTAAAGCATACGCATGTGCGAGAGATACCTTTATGCGTCATAGAGCTATGGTCGCATTAGATCGTAGTGACCTTGACTTGTCTCTAGGGGAGGACCTATAATCCACAGATAGGGATTCCCACTCCTTGGCTCATCGACCAGACTTTGGTGACCGACTAATGAGCCCCTGCTTGGACTGTGGGTCATGAGAAATACTTGGTCGGTTCGATAAAGCAAGTGTGGCTGCAGTCCACAGTTGAAGGTGGAGTACCCCGTGATTGTTGATAGAATTCCTGAACCATATGGATCCACTTTCCATCATATTAATTTAATTATGTTCATTTTATTATAGAAATTATTTTAGATTTATTATTTGAATGTTTAAGAATCTTTCAATATTTTATTTATGATTTTTGGAATTATAAATATGAAGTTATTGATTTTATAAATTATATAAAATTCAAATAATGTTTAAATAAACTTTTAAAATATTTATAAAATTTTCATGGGGGCCCATAGTGCACATGGGCCCACCATGTGGAAAATGGGTGGGGGCCCACATATGCCACATATGGGTGGCACGCTCCACCCATTACTCCCATTGTTATTGCTTTGATATCAAGTTTTGTAATTTTTAGAAAGTCCATCTTATAAGCATATGGATAAATATTGTTTGGGAAATATTGAACATATCTTATCTTGATTATTGAAGGAATATCTTGACTTGATATTATTGAAATATTCTTATGGAAAATATGAGATGGATTACACAATTTTATGGAATGCAAGATATTTTAATAGACTAAACTTATTTAAATATATTGATTGGAAAAAAGGTTTAAGGAACGGGGCATAATGGTTCATGCACATTCCATAATGTTAATGGCCAATCTATGGAATGGATGACTCAGATATCTCACTCCACAAATCTCCTTGATCAACAGTCTATATTCAATCTCAAGAAAGAGGCAAACTATGAGAAACCTTAAAGAAACCCTAGACCTAAATTTCACTATAAATAGAGGTGCTCTCCCCCCATCTCTACACACCTTTCTCTCTCTCCCATAAACTCTTTCTCTCTCTTCCTTTGGGGCCATGCCCCTCTCTCTCTACTCTCTCTCTCCAAAAGACCTTAAGGGCATGCCCCAACATAGTGACTCTCTCTATCTCTCATGATCTAATCTAAGGGTTAGGAAAATTAGGGTTTGAGCTTAATTATTTTGGAGTTAGGGTATTATAATAGAAAATGTTTTGGTCATAAATTACTTTATTCATGCTTAATTGCGATACATTTTTATTTAAACATTTACTTTACAACAATTATCCCATATTTTTCATGGATACAAGGAATGAGTATGAATAATTGAATTGATACATTTTTATTTACACATTTACTCTATAATAACTATCCTGTATTTTTCATATATAACAGGAATGAGTATGAATAATTGAATTTGGTATCACATAATAATTCTTTTTATTGATATCTATGATGGTAATCCTATAAGGTAGATATTTTTGGGTTTATGTTGCCTTTAAAGGCCTTATGAGTGTGTAATGAAAAACATTTATTATAGTGGAACATAAATTCAGAGGGAGTGTGGTCCCTCGAGAACCATACTAAGCAAATGATGTTTGCTGATACCGGACTGTGCTTGACGATCTAGGCCAGCCGGTTTGAAAACCCCAAGTACCTGGGCATAAAAAATAAACCGAGAAGGGTGTTTGGGTTAGCCCTTGATGAGGTCGGAGCTTATACTTAGATGAGTGAGTCGAGGGACTGTGTGACCCTTGTGTGTGATGGTAGGCCTACAGAGATGGGGGCCAAAACCTCATCCATGTTTCATCACATGACATGTATATAGATAGATCGTTCGAGAAAGCCAGATATCCACCTTTGGGTAAAGCGTATGTATGTGCGAGAGATACCCCTATGTGCCAAAGAGCTATGGTCGCATTAGGTCATGGTGACCTTGACTTGTCTCTAGGGGAGGACCTGTAATCCACAGATAGGGATTGTCACTCCTTGGCTCATCAACCAGACTTTGATGACCGGCTAATGAGCACCTGCTTGGACTGTGGGTCATGAGAAACACTTGGTCGGTTCGATAAAGCAAGTGTGGTCTGTAGTCCACAGTTGAAGGTGGAGTACCCCGTGATTGTTGATAGAATTCCTGAACCATATGGATCCACTTTCCACCATATTAATTTAATTATGTTCATTTTATTATAGAAATTATTTTAGATTTATTACTTGAATTTTTATGAATCTTGCAATATTTTATTTAATGATTTTTGGAATTGATATCAAGTTTTGTAATTTTTGGAAAGTCCATCTTATAAGCATATGGTCAAATATTGTTTGGGAAATAATGAACATATCTTATCTTGATTATTGAAGGAATATCTTGACTTGATATTATTGAAATATTCTTATGTAAAATATGTGATAGATTATGCAATTTTATGGAATGCATGATATTTTAATAGATTTAGCTTATTTAAATATATTGATTGGAAAAACGGTTTAAAGAACGGAGGATAATGGTTCATGTACCTTTCATAATGTTAATGACCTATCTATGGAATGGATGACTCTGATGTCTCACCCCACAAATCTCCTTGATCAACAGTCTATATTCAATCTCAAGAAAGAGCTAAACTATGAGAAACCTTAATGAAACCCTAGACCTAAGTTTCATTATAAATAGGGGTGCTCTCCCCCCATCTGTACACACCTCTCTCTCTCTCATAAACTCTCTCTCTCTCTTCCCTAGGGGCCACTCCCCTCTCTCTCTACTCTCTCTCTCCAAAATACCTCAAGGGCATGCCCCAACATAGGGACTCTCTCTATCTCTCATGATCTAATCTAAGGGTTTGGAAAATTAGGGTTTGAGCTTAATTATTTTGGAGTTAGGGTATTGTAGAGATTTAAGGGTGGTTAGTTAGTTTGGCCGAAATTAGCTTTCCCAGTTCGAAATTGAAGCTAGACCGCTGATCCCGCGCCATTGTATATGGTGACTCGTTGTGGGGTGTAAAAAGCCCTGTTGAAGTAATGTCCGGCAGCTTTGCTTTTATTTGTTTGTTCTTTTATTTTATATTCTCAAGCACAATATTAGGTTGCATGAATGGCATCAAGTAGTTGAGATTTATTTTATTGATGTATTATTTATTTTTGGAATTTCTATTGTTTGTAATAAGACCATCTTTGAGTGATCTTGTTACCAAAATTATAAGGGGTGATTATTATTTAAAAAAAAAGAAATTGTATTTCTCTAGCAAAAGATCACATAGGTATTTCTTTCATATATTTGTTATGCTATTAATTTTAATTGATATTATTATCTAGGGATTGTATACTACGAGACCATTTATTTTTTGTTCAAGGAGGTCACAATCACTATTAGCAATTAGACATAAAATTCAGTAGATGAAAGTATGTTACAATATTCAAAAAATTTTGTTTTGTACGTTTTTTTGGGGAATTCAGCGGGGAAGGCATGCCCTACCCATTTTTTCAAATAGATTAGAAGTTAGCTTTTTGAATTTTATTAGTGGGTAGTGTTAGTGGTGGGAATGGAAAAGGTAGGCTTTAAAAAGAGCAACCAACAATCTTATTTACATTTTTAGAGAAGAAAAGAGAGATGATTATGAATGTGAAGGTAGGCTTAGTGAGAGAAAATAAGGAAAGAGACAAAAAATTATAAATATTTGTTTTTTTATTTTTTTGTAAGAGTCAATAATAAGGGAATTTTTATCATAAATACAATTGAAAAAGTACCCTAGGTCACTGATAAAAAAACTATTTTTGCACAGTAGATGTGAGAGACTTTTCAACAAGGTGTTCTAGTAAATTTCTCTATATATTATTGGATAAAATCAACAATTAATATACTCTAATATTGTCTTGGGGTAATTTTTTATTTTATTATTAGTTAATAACAAAGACTTAATCATCATTATTATCATCATATAATTCATTCTATCTCATTAATTATCTTTTAATAAGCTATATTTATGTTAATGTTATAAATTTGTCTACAATTATTTCCTTCTATCAATATGATATAAATTTTTTATTATGAAAGTATTCATCTATTGTTATCTTAGTTGAGATTTTATAAAGTTCGTAGAGCCTGCTTACTAGTTAGCTAAATGTGCGGGTTGAGTACTCATCTGGGACATTATAAGTTGAGTGATTTACATATAGACCCTAATTTTTTTAAAAAAAATACGAAATGCTCTATTTATAGGTAAAAAGTCAGCTATCTTTTATTTTTAAATTTTTTCAAAATTGCCCTGCAGTCTAAGGATAGAATACTCGGTCTGAGTTTTAATTTTTTTAGTTCTTTCATCATTCGGGTAATGCCCCAAAGCTTTAGAGTAGTTCCCTAGTAACAAAAAAGACTAAAAAAGATATAAAAATTAAAATTTGGTCCTTAGATGTCCTCGAACAGAGAGACAATTTTTTATTTTTTTTAAAAAAAGGTTGATTGACATTCTTTATAATTTCCACCTATAAATAGAACATTACATATTTAAAAAAAAAACATTAAGGTCCGTACATAATTTAAAAGGTTAAAAGAATGACTGGTGTTATACGTCCAACCTTTTATATAGTAAAGAGGCAGAGTTGCTGCGTTGTTTTCATCAGGTGAGAGAGAGTTTTATTAAGTGAGAGGTAAACGTCTTTACAAGTTTTTCCCCAACACTTTTCTTTTTTTCATTCGAGGCTTGTGGAGAAGTCATCCTTTATTTCAAATGTCCCATTTAGACCCTATGGGTCGTAAGTTTGAAGTAAAATTTGAAAGAGGAAAAGAAATTTTAATGGATATCCAGCTTACAGATGTATGGATATAGAAAGGAAAATAAATTTTAAGTCCTTAAAATAGTATAAGAAGTCGTACAATCTTTTTTTTTTCACGATTCTCAAGTGCATATAGATCTACTCTACTGGCATCGCATTTCAAAATTTCAAATTCATAATTCAGGTTGAACATGTATTTTCAGGCTATTGTAAGGTATCTCACATTAGAACTACATCTAGTAGCAAAATTTAGAGTTGTCCCTTACTTGTATAGTATAAGGTAAGCACCAAGGTTTAAAAACACCATTTGGTGTCTTGGATTGGCTACTCTACAAACCGTGTCGGATTGGTGGATCAGTGACCCGGATCGGTGAATCAGCCGGTCCCAGTCTAAAAAGAATTCTAAAAATTTACTATAATTTCTCAAAAATCTAGCTTTCTAGTTTTCTTTTTTTTTTTTAAAAAAAGAAGTGACAATTGCATTATAACTTTTCATTACTGCATAAAAAATATGTAAATATTGAGAACCTGTCTCATGTCTGAGAGTTTTGTTATCTATGAAATTCGTTCTATAGTCAAAATGAAGTTAAAATTGCAACTTAAGGCAATAAAATGGAACTCTCTCATTCAATTTACTTTGCATTTTTTATTGTTTTTTTGGATAGGCATAACCGTAGGAGTTTTGGTTCTTAAAAGAAGCTATATGAAAACAATTTTAGTGGAATAGGTTGTTAATAAAGAGAAAGAAGGGTTGTTAATATAGAGAGGGTGAGAGAGAAAAAAGATTTAATGGAATAGATTGTTAAGGAGAGAGAGAGAGCGAGAGATTTAAGAAAAAGGTGGGTTAATTTTGCCATAAAAATTAATTTATTTATGGTAGTTTAACTTAAATGTGAACATTTATTTGCCATTTAGCGTAAGCTACTATTATAAAGCATCCATATTAAAGATGGATGCAAGTAGGTGGTCCTTCTAAAAACAATTGTAAATAACAGCCCAAATATCTTTTTTATATAATTATTATTTCTATTTTTAAATTTTGTAATTTTTATTTTTTTCATATTCATGATCTCCATGTTAAAGATTATATATTCTCTAAAAATTAGGAACAAATTATATTTAAAAAATATATTTATTGCCGTGCTCGCATTTCTACAATATGCATGCTGGCCGCATAGAAACCGTATCCTAAAAAAAAACATGTTTGAAAAATTAAACAAAAGCATGAACGGATTCCAAATAGCAATTTTTTAAAAAATATTTATTAAAAAATAACATAAACAAGTTCTCTGACAAAACAGGTCGGAAAACTTGTATGGACCAGCCCAGAACCAGTACAAAACCATTTTGAACCGGCAATTTTTAAAACATTGGTAAACACCTTCTACAAACATGACCCACTAAGAGATTGCAAGGGATAAGTTTTAGGTGTATTCTCATTCTTGTATCTTCAACCCTCTCTCTATTCATTTAATTGAAGGCAATGGGCAGCGGACGGGGTGAAAACTAACAAATGATACATAAATGACATGAAATAAAAAACTTTACCAAAAAGACATGTAAGGGAGATGAAAAATAAAACAGTAAGAAGAGAGAGAGGAATGGAGAATTACTTGGGTCGCGGAAGGTGGCCCGGACGGTGTAGCCCTCCTCAAGAAGCCGCTTCACCAGCCTTGAACCCACGAGCCCAGCCGCTCCCATTGCACACACACTGCCCTTCTGCTGAGCCGTCACTCTCTTTTTAACCCTTCCCCTCTCTCTCACTCTTTACGTCTTCTCTCTCTTTCCCCCTCTACGGGATATGAAATGCGAGATGAAAATTGGGATTTTCCTGGCGATCACAGTTTAGTCCGTGCTATGGGGCCTTAAAATGATGGAGCTTTAGATAAATGGAGTTGGGTAAAGGTTTCTTTATGCACAAACCACAAAAACTACTCAAAACTTTTTTTTTTTTCGAAAAAAATATCACAATAATTTTTAAATCGATTTCATGGAGCGTTTTGAAACATGACCATTTCTGATCCGGATCACCAAATAGGTGAAAATCGGCCTGGACTTCCTACTCCGCCCCCTCCGTTCTATATTTTCTTTTCTTTTTTAAACTTATTTAATATTCTTTAAGTCCTCTCTAAGTCCCCGTTGTAAACCTCTATTTTAATTTTTATTTTATTTATTTTTAATATTTTTTTAGTTCATTGATTCATATCAATCCAACCTAATCTAGGTCACTAACCCAGGGATCTGACACGAATATGTGGGTAAACAATCCACCTATCCAAGTTTTAAAACATTGATTTCATGGTATCTACCCTCAAAATTGTTTCAAGTTGCATTAAAAAATTATAAAAAATATATCATAATACTTCCTAGCCCCATTCCAATTTCTTCCATTTACTTTATTCATAAGAATGCCATAAATGAATTCTCTTATTTTTCTCCAGGTCTTTTCCCTTTCACCAATGCCATATACAAATTCCTTGGGGGAATGATTTCATGCAACGGTTGTATAGTAATATAATGTACCAACCTTCAAAAACCATGTTAGTGCCATTTGTTTGATCCCATTCTTGAAAGGTACACTCTTTTCATTTTATTGAACACTCACAGAAAAACAAAATTTGAAAATGCATTCTAGAAAGTGTTTTCTTAGCCCAATCAATATAAGCCGTCCATTTTGTTGCAATGTTTAGATCTAGACCTTAGAAGGATTCTTCTCTTTTTGAAATTTTTAGATAGCTTTGTTATAATTAGATAAATAATGTTCAAAAATAAATAAATAAAAAGTTTTGAATTCGTAAAGGCCTAGATCTTGAAATTCATAAAATGGACGGTGTAGAATCAATATTGGAAGGGACTCATTTTAACCATATCTATGATGCAAATTGAATTTTATTTTTTAAAAAATATCTATTGGGATGAAGAGAGAGTATGTGCAATTTTTGGGTCATATAAATGCTATACACATAGTTTTCTAGAAATGTGGTTGCATTACATTATTATACAACTGTTGCATTATTATACAACTGTTGCATGTAATCTTTCCCCAATTCCTTGAGGTTGTATTGGGCCGTTGGTTTAGCTTTTTTTTTGGCCACACATCAAGAGAGGCCCCATAGCTTTTATGAAAAAATAATAATTGAAGGGTGAGGTTTGTAAACGTGTCAACCTTATACTATTGAAGTAAGGTGGACCTTAAAACAATGCTGAAAATACAGTTTTGGTGTCGCAAAGCCTTGCAATGATATGAAAACCAATTGTTGCCCTTAATTATTAAATTTAAAATTTAAGAAATGTCGACGATCAAACAGTTCTATAAACACTTTAAAACCTTAAAAATGGATGGTCCAGATAATATCTTAGAAGATTAACTATTTTTAGGACTAAAAATCCCTTTTGTTTTATATTATGAATCTAGAGGTCGAGATGATAGATTTGAGAGGTTTCCAATATAAAAACAGCCTGTAGTGGGTGTTTTAGGTACACCTTACTCATACAATATAAGGTTAACACTTATATAAAATTCTTCCATAATTGAAATAGCTAATTCTTCTATCTAGCAAACAAAAGCGGATGACAGTTGTTTTAGTGAACGAAGATGGGTCTCTTGTATATTGTTTCATGATACAAATATCGTTGTTTCATACAACGGAGAAAGGTCTTTATATTTACTATCGTTGTTTCATACAACGGTGAAATATGGTATTTATGTCAAATATCGTTGTTTCATGCAACGGTGAAATATGGTATTTATGTCAAATCGCCGCTACAAATATCTATATGTTTAAAGTGTGGTTTGTATAACGTTATCACCTTAAACCAGTGGTTTAAAAAACGGATCGGTGGCTCGGATCGAGCATCTCAGAAACCCATTCGGATCGGTGGATCGGCGACCCGGATAGGAAATCAGCCGAATCGGTCGGATTAAATAGTAAAAACAATATAAAAAATATATTAAAATTTATTATAAATGTTTTTTTTAAGGAATCCAATAAGAAATCGGGGTACTATATTATTAATTTTCATTTTTTGTATCAATATGTGAATATTGAGATATTTTTTCTCTGTATGAACTTATTTTAACTATTAAATTACATCACACAAAATAAAAATCATAGAACTATCATGGATGAATTATATAATCATACATGAACTACAATAAAGAATGATTTTTTTATAAGAACATTTTAGTTTTTTTGACAAAACCTTTTATTTTTTTACAAGAAATGTTTGTCGTATGACATTTTTTTTTGGTTTTAGCAAGAACATTTTTTTGACAAAAAATGCTTGTTGTATTATTTTTTTTTATAAGAACTTCTTTTTTTGACAATAACTTTTTATTACTTTTTATTTTTTTGACAAAACATTTTATTTTTTGATAAAAAAAGAAATTTGACAAGAAAAATAATTGATAAGAACCTTTCATTTTTTTTTATAAGAAACCTTTTATTTTATTGATAAGAAATTTGATTTACAAAAAGCAAAGTTGTAGTGAATAAATACCTCTTTGTAGTTAACGAGGATAACACATGCGAAGCGAGGAGAGTCACGTGACGAGGTGTGCGGACCTTAAGTTACTTGTACTTTTTAAAATTTACAAAAATACCCATTGAAGAAAATTTACAAAAAAGGCCATTGAAGAATCGGCGGGCCATGACATCATGAATCGAAGAATCGGGAGAATCATGACGTCACACGGCTATTTACGGCATGGAATCGCCAGATCTTCTCTAAAACCGGGTGATTTCCGGTATTTCATTGGAACCGGATTGGGTCTGCCAGTTCCCGAGTCGAATCGGAAGAGTCCGATTCGACTCACTGACTTTTGAATCACTACCTTAAACAATTAAAAAAGGGGGCATCTTTAAATTTTGCTATAAGATTCAATTATAGTGTTGAAAATTTCTAGAATGGCATGAGAAGCTATTTTCATCTTTAGTTATAAAATTTTCAATACGAAAAATGATATAGACCCCTCACATTCGAGCAATAAGGGTTATGACGTTAAAAGATCCTCGATCAAGTCTAATGAGAGTGAAGATGTTAAAAGCTTATTTGAGTCCAATACACGTCATGACCCCCAAAAGCTACTCGGCTCGGTCCAATTTGAGTGATGACCCGAAAACCCATCCCTCCTCTTTTACCCCATATTCTTCAAACCTCCTTCTCTCACAACACCTCTTTCATAACTCACTCTTGAATGCTTAGATTTTGAGGCCTTCGATGGGGTGCTAAGACAATGCAATACCAGCTGACGACATCGAAAACATATGAGAAAGATGGTGGCTCAAAAGGTTGGCTTCTTAAGCATTAGTGATGTCATGGCCTTCGCCAATAAGAAGAAGCCATTCCCTCATTTGATGAGCTGACGGAGTGCTTCCAAAACCCAAAGCCCAAAAAGTCTCATTGGCCTGTCGAGAAAGAATGGAAAGAAATTGTAAGAGAAAGCTTCTCTTCTCATGAAGCATGCCATATGATGCGAATTACTGTGGGGAGTAGAATGGCAGAAGTTGACCAAGTTGAGCTAAGATCGGGAATAAAACTCCAACCTCCTCAAAGGCCAAAGTAGCCAAGACTCTTGAAATACTTTGCTCTACGACCTGTCCCTTACCAAATCCACCATCCACCCAATTTAAGTATTAAAATCCATCATCCACCTTGCTTAAATACCTAGGTCCACCACCTCTTTTTTAATAACCTGGACCACCAATTCCTACAAAGTACCTTGTTTTGCCAACACCACTCCCGACTGTGCAACCTAGCCAGCCTTCTCCTTTTCTACCCATGGCCATAACCAACCCTTCCTTAGGCGAAGTGGCTCCACCACCTCCTGTACCCTCAAGCCCTATGGTAAAACCAGGAGAACTTGACCTAGATGAGGAGAAGGTCAAATACGATGTGGTTGGGCATATAAGAAGACTTCCAACCATGTTGAGCGTCTATAATGCTCTCATGTTATCAAGATACTTCTGCATGGCCTTAATTCAAGATCTCTCGCGACTAGAGATGGAATGAGTTGAAGTAGACCCGACAATCCTTAACAATTGCATGGAAATTACATTCTCAAATGATGATCTTCAGTTGGGGGAAAAGTTTCACAATCAATCCTTATTTCTGATTGGCGAGTTGCATTCTCACTCGGTCAATCGGATCATGCTTGTTGGAGATTCTATAATGAATCTTATTCCTAAGAGGATCCTCACCTACATAGGGTTGGGGGTCAAGCATTTGAAACCCTCGCACCTCTTGGTCTAGGGATTCAACAAGTCAGGGGAAAGACCAGTCGGAACCGTTCACCTTCGCCTAAGAATTCGCGATCTAAACACTTATGCCCAATTCCACGTGATCGATAATGATACTATTTCCTATACTGCTTGGTCGTTCTTGGCTCCATGATCATGGGGTGGTTCCATCCACACTCCAACAATGTTTCAAATACAGCCAACATGGAAGGCAGCACACGGTCTATGTTGTCAAGAGACCATTTCCCACCGCTGAATCATATTATACGGATGCCAAGTACTACTTTACGAATGCAATGCAAGCCCAAGAGCAAGTGCCATCTGCAATAGTTGCACCAAACCACACCATGAGGAAGATTGACAATTCCCCCCATGATTATGTTAAAGATGTGGCAAGATTATTCGCAAATATGTTTAAAAAAGAGGAGAGATGTGGCAAAACAATCCCCTTGACCCCGATTGATGTAAGTATACCTTACTCCCCTTTGGAGGTGTTGCCTCAGTACCACAAAGGGAAAACATCCACTCCTCATCTCCAAGTGTTACCCCCTATGGTGGCCCAAACAGAGCAGGTCAAGGAGTATGATGAGATAGCCATCACATTGAGGAGGACAAGACTGCCCGACAAGGTGTCAATTGCCAGAAAACCATAGACCTGAATTGATATGGACATCATGATGGAAAGAAATGCTGCTGCTCATCTTTCTCATGACAACCAAACGATCCTACACATTCCAATCCCCTTAATGCAAGAAGATGATGCTCGTCGTGTCGTGGTTGACCTTACCTCCAAAAAGGTCTCACATGTCTAAATCCATTTGAGGGAGGGAGATATTGCTTGCCTTTCCCCTAGGGTTAGCTATTCTGATGACAACTAAATGATCTTGGACATCCCAATCCCTTTGTTGGAGAAAGATGTTGCTCCCCATGCTATTGAGGCCAACCCTCCACCTCCCACCAAAGTCTTCACTGACATCTAGCTCCTCAATTTGTAAAGAAAGAGAAAATTAGTATCCCTGAGTTGGGGAAGGAAATTCTCCCTGATGTTCATTACCTCTAATCCCTTGCCCGGATTTGTCCCTTAGTATCGAAAACTCGATGAGCCGGTGTCCTCTCAAAGCTCAACATTTGCAAACACAACAGCCCCTCAAAAGTGGGATCTTTACAGTCACCAAGCCCATCAAATCATAAGAAAGATGGACTACGAGCCTTCTACTAATCAAGGGATGAAAATTGTTGAAGGCATGGTGGCACCCTTTGCAGTCTTGAGTCCACCGCGGGGCAGCACTCTGGTAAGCCAGGCCTTGGTTACCTGGGGCTCACTTACCTACCTCCCCGACCATCTATGGCTGATCAGACAACCCATGTGGTAGCATCTCAAGATCTGCTACTCAAGAGGCAAATGTTCCCCATGGTTCTCAAGAAACTCAGACCTTGGAGGAGAAAGAGGATGAAGAAAAGCTGTCAATCATCGACCAAAGGATGGAGCTGCTCGAGATAACCCATGAACCAGCTGACCCCCTACCCTTCTGATGAGGTAGAGGTAGAAGAAGCTCCTGAACTGATGGAAGATGGAGGTCAAGCTACGGTCGATGACTTGGAGGAGATAAACTTGGGTGATGAAACTGACCTGAGGCTGATCATCATTTTAGCAATCATAATGCCTAAAGAGAAATAAAAGTATGTCAGCTTCCTTCAAGCCAACCGAGATGTCTTTATATGGCATTATCATTAGATGCCCGGTCTTGATCCCCAAGTTGCAGTACATAGGCTCGAGATAGACCCATGTTTTAAACCCGTAAAGCAGAAGTCGAGGAGATTCTGAACCTAGCTCAAGACACAGATCGATGCTGAGATGAACAAACTCAAGGCAGCTGGCTTCATCAAGGAAGTCAAATATCCAAAATGGCTATCCATTGTTGTTCCAGTCAAGATGATGAATGGACAAATCTGCGTATCCATAGACTTTCATGTCCGAAAGATGACTTGCCACTTCCCTTCACCGAAACTCTAATTAACTCGATGGCCAATTGCCAAGTCTTCTCCTTCATGGATGGTTATTCGAGGTATAACCAGATAAGGATGAATCTTGAACATGAGGAAGCTATAGCCTTCTTGACTCCTAAGGGGGCTATTATTATGAACTCAAGAATTTGGGGGCTACCTATCAGCGAGCCATGAGCACCGTTCGAAGACATGCTACATGAAGAAGTGGAAAGCTACGTGGATGTGTCTTTGATCAAATCAGGCAAAAGGAGCACCCATATACAAGATCGTTGACTGATCTCATCTCTATCTGCTTAAGATGAATCCATTAAAGTATGCCTATAACGTGCGATTTGGAAAGTTCCTGGGATTCATTGTCAAATATCATGGCTTGCAAATCGAGTCTATTAAAATCAAGGCTATACAAGAGATTTCATCTCCTTGAAATCTTATAGAGCTTAGGTCTCTCCATGGTAAGCTCGCATACATGAGAAGATGCAAACCCTTTGCTGGCCTGCTAAAGAAAGACATGCCCTTCGAATGGGATGAAGTGTGTCAAGTGGCCTTCAAGAGGATTAAACCATATCTTCTGAACCCACTTCTTCTATCTGCCCCTATCCCTGGGAAATCTCTCATACTGTATATGACAGCTCTTGGTGAGTCACTTGGTGCTTTGCTCGCACAAAACAATGGAGAGGAAAAAGAGACAACCTTGTACTACCTCAGCTAAAGGATACATTAAGCCAAGGGGAATTATTCTCCAATTGACAAGATGTGTCAGGTCATAAAATTTGCTATGCCAAAGCTCTAACATTATTGGTTAGCACACCCAATCCATCTTATTTCACTAGTCGATCCTATTAAGTTTCTCATGACGGGTCCTTGTCTATCGGGTCATCTTGCGAAATGGTCACTACTCTATCATAACCTATGTGCCTCAAAATTCTATCAAAGGCTAGGCATTTGTAGACTTCTTAGTTGCACACCCCTCTCCTAGCAAATTCTCCCCTATCAGATGGTCTCCCAGATGAAAAAGTGTTTTACATCGAACTCTCATTTGATTGGAAGATGCACTTTGATGGAGCCTTCCAAGCAGAGCGTAGCGTTGCCGGAGTGGTGTTCTCTACTCCCTCCTTCAAAAGGTGGAATGTCACAACAAGGCTGAGTATCATAAACTCATTATAAGCCTGGACATTGCCTCTTACATGGAGATAAAATGCCTAGCCATCTTTGGAGACTCTGAAATGGTTGTACGCCAACTCAAAGGGATATATGATGTGAGAAAAGACAGCTTCAAACCTTATTACAACACTGCCAAATCCCAGATGGTGGAACTTGAAGAAGTCTCCCTCGAGCACATTCTATGAAGACTCAACTCCCAGGCAGATGTGCTCACTAAGCTACGTCTAGATATCGATGAAAGAAACTGTATCAATATGGGTAGTAGAATGGAGACACATCGAGCTTGTGGATGGACTCGACTGTGACAATGAGTGGTGGTTATTCCCGGAATGCCACCATGCCCATTTGTGGCATTGTGTGCAGCCAAAGACACCCTTAAAGCCTCAAACAATCCTCAAGTACCTCGTTGTAGACACCCCATTTTTAAAATTGGCAAATTTTGTTATATTCTTGAACCTTTAAGACCACACTATCCTAGTAACTCCCTAGACCATGGTAAGGACCACAAATTTTTGGACTCAGACACTCACAACAGTAGAGAGAAGGCAGCTGGCGCCCGACGCTAAGGAAGAAGGCTAATGCTGCATTCGTACGGCTACTGCCATGCATTAAATTGTCTTAGCGCCGTCTGTGTATATTGGCCTAGTGCCGTCTATGCATCGCCTCACGTGCAAGAGGCTAATGCCGCGTGCAAACTGGACTAATGTCACGCATGAATGGATCAACGCCATGTGTGACATGGGGCAACCCCGTGTGTGTATTAGAGGAACGCCGCACGGGTATAAGAGCTTAGCACCGTCTGTGATGAAGAGCCAGAAATGAGAGGAAGTCAGCGCCACGCGTGAAGATATGGATGAGCATCACTATCTGTGGAAGAGGCCTAATGGTGGCTGTGAAGAGAGAGAAGGAAATGCATCGCCGCGAGTGTAGTGCCGCTCAAGGCCTCGCCGAGAGTGTAGCACCGTGTGTGGTTGGTCAAACTTGTACAACTGTCAACGCCGCGCCATACCTGTCAGCGCCGTGCACCGCCAACGTTATACATAGTGAACCCCACCTACCCTCGGATATTTAAGCTCCATTCTTCTTCACCCCTCCACCATTTTCTCATTTCCCTTCTTCTTCTCCCAAATTTCTCTCTCTAGAGCTCGAGTGTGACCTCCCCCCCCCCCCCCCCCCCCCCCCCCCCCCCGTCTTTTTTTTGCTACTGCCGTTGGGAAGCCCTGCCAAGGAGGTTGAAGTGGCCTGTGTGTGTGGAGTTTAGGAGCACCGTGAGCATCAGGTAAGTGAGTGTAGCTTTTATTCATCAATAAAATTGTATGAATTTATGCTAAGTGTTGAAAGTGGGGGAAAATGCTAAGATGAAATGTATGAGTATGAATGCATTGTGATGAGCTTGAAATTTCATATGGTATGATTGATTGAGCCCTGTATATAACTCTATTTGTAGTGGAAATGTGCGAAGTAGTTCACTTATGGGATTAGTTTAATATGAACTTTTTTCTGCATCAAGATTTTCTTTGGCTTATGCAGTATTGAATGTCCTTGAATGTATGCTAAGCATGAGGATGAGAATTTTCGGAACTACAACTGCTCTTGCATCGCTCTTTTCTGTAAGCAAACAATATCCAAATGAGCTCAAACTAGTTTTAAATGAAAGATATACTTGTCTATTCTAATCATGATTTTTTCACCATTTCAAAATTGTGTATGGATTAAGCGATACACCCCAAAATATGGGGTGTGTCACTGCAACAGTTGCAGGAGTTCCAGCAACTGTCACTCACTTTATACTGAGTTTTGAACCATGAAACATTGTCCAAATGTCTTCAAACCACCACTATTTGAAATATTTGTGAGTGATCATGTTGACACCATGTTGAAATTCTCTATGGCTTGTGAGTTACGTCCCAAAATGTGAGAGTAAGTCACTTTTAACAGCGGCAGGAAATCCCAGCGGCCATCATCCATTTTGTACGAAGCTTTTAACCTACCTAATCATTTCCAAATGCTCTCAAACTACCGCCATTTTAAAGATATGTGTGTAAGCCTAGAGCTGCATATTTTAATCATTTTGAGATTCTCCTTAGATTGGGAGTTATGCCTCCGAGAAGGGGGGGGGTACATCACTGTTACATAACATGGAGATTTTCAGATTTGTGCATGTTTTAGAAATATATGGCTTTTCACTCGAACTTTGTTCAAATGCGTTCAATTAACTTTCTGATGAGCCTTAAGTGAGTTTATTTCAAAATCCTTTCCACTGTGTGAAGATAGTGCTCTTTTCATATGAGGACGTCACAATTGTGGATGAAATGAAATTATATTCACTTGCTGAGCGATTCGCTGATGCTTTTAAGTAACAAGTGTAGACTGATAATTGATAAATTTAAATGTTATTGAATAGCCTCCCTGTGATGAGTGCTACTTATTAACTGCCTTGGACCTGTACGAATAATGCTATGCAACCGTGCAATAAGCGATCATTTGATAAATGTGTATGCTCTGTGATAGCCCTGTAATACATATTGCATAAATGAGACTACCAAGTTATGAATGTTAATTGACGAGTAGATATGTCATGAGATAGCCCTTTTATGATGGATGCCTTATGCTGAGTGGCATAGTGTACATGCTAATTTGATAGCTCTGAATGAGACTCAGACCTTAGCAACGAAACCAAAATTATCTTTCACAGGGTACTGACTAAGTACGAAGTAATGATTAATGCTTTACTATTATGTTTTGATACTGTTATACTGATCACTACACAATGCGCCATCCATTGGTAGTGGAACTAATGCGATTAATGTTAAGAGAATTCCTTGACATGCTTTGCGCGTATCGTATGGCCAAGATTGAGATTGAGGGGTGCCTGCTTTGAGAGTATTGTAGGGCCTTCTTATGTGACTAATGCCAGCGAGGTGCATGCTTTGGGCGTATTGCACTACCTAACCTTCTGCTTACTGTGAAATGAAATGTGCTCTATGATTAAGCAAGAGTATACTTTGTTAAGACAAAGACGTGTACTGTGAAACGTGAATGAATGATAATGTGAAGTGCATGACTGTTATGCATCATGATGGTGTTCATTAAGGAAAGGTTTTCTGGACTGTTAGTTCTTATGATATCTATTATCCACATTGTGAATGTGAATAATGATTATTGTATCGAATATCGAATGAATGAGAATTTTGATAACTGAAATGATGTCTGTGATTGATACACTGATGAGGTTCCCGTTTTATCTGATATTTATATGGTGATAGATTGATTAATGATGCTTAGTATCTAGACTTACTTACTGGGCTGTATAGCTCATTCTATTATTTTACCATCTCTGTAGAGTAATAGTCATAGGTGGAAGGTGTGGCTTAGTGGAAGCAGTTGACGGTCGGGATTTGGAGCTGACGAAGACACCCTCCTTCGTTGTACGTTAGTGGGTAGTGTGGCCCTAGTTATTATTATTGTGGAACACTTGTACTAGTGGGCCCTGATTCCCCAAACTGAAGTGTATAATTTTGGAAAAATTTTATAGAGTGGATCTTCGGAATATGGGATTTGGTTATTAACTTATGTCTTCCTGTATTTAGATTTATTGTTTTAGTTATTTTTCCATGGCTTGCTTTGTTTACCACATTATTGACGCGATGAGCTCACTTCGACTTGAGCGGCATTCGCTACCTCTGAATCACGAACCCATGCTCGATCACCCTCCATCGAGTACAAGCAAGGGGGTCGGGGGCGGGGTTGCGACAGATATGTTATCAGAGCAACTAGGATAAGTTCCTTGGCTTAAGGAGCCTTAGGAGTGTCCTTAGAGTGGTTTAGGGTAGAGTGGTGACTGGGTCTTCCTGTGACTAGGTTGAAGATGTTGAGACGTCATGGCTACTATGCGACTTCCAGTGATTATAACACTGAGGCCCTCAGTGAATTTTGTAGAAATCTGGGGGTTATGACACAATTGATGAAAAATTCAATGCCGACCCTATCCACCCCTACCCCAGAACATAATGATAGTAACCTGATAGAGAGGTTTAAGAGGTTGGCACCCCCAACTTTCTTAAGGCAGGGAAGTGCAGCGAAAGCAGAGAGATGGCTAATGCAAGTGGAAAAGATCTTTGTAGTTCTACAATGCTCTGATGAGCAGAAGTTGAGACTAGGTTCTGTCATGTTAAAAGGGGACATCAAACATTGGTGGTGTTCAGTCCAGTAGGCATAGGAAGAGGATGAGATAGTACTTACTTGGGAATGATTTTTAGAAGCCTTCAATGATGAATATTTCCCTGAATCAATAAAGAAGAGGAAGGAGGTTTAATTCATAGAGTTACAACAAGAGAATCTAACTGTTGATCAGTATGTGGCCAAATTTTCATAATTATCTAGATACGCGCCGCATATCATCAACACGGAGGCTAGGAAGGCAAGCAAGTTTGAGAGAGTTTTGTGGCCCGACATCAGAGGGAGATTTTTGTCGGTCAATCTTAAGGCCTTCTCTCAATTGGTGGACTTGGCTAGAAAGGTGGAAAAAGACTGTGATGAATATCGACAATGGAAAGAGAAGCGAAGGATAAGACCTCCGCCCCCTGGGGGTCCACGAGAAAAGGAAAGCCAGACGAATGACAAGACCCAAAAGACCTCACAAGGCAACTTCAAGCAGAGCCAGCTTATGCATTGTTCCTCTTGTGTGAAGCAAGGCCATGTGGCTTTCGTGTGCTGGCTAAAGACAAAAGCATGTTACAACTGTGGCAAGTCGGGCCAACTGATAGAGACTGTCCGATATTGAAGAATGAGCCCAAACCCACGGGGAAGGAGTTAAGGCCTCAACTTTAGAGAACTAGAATGTGTTTTGATTGTAGTGTGAAATCTAAAATGTTGTTGGACCTTGTTTCCTCTCACTATTATTGTAACACCATATTTTGGCACATATAATAGAATTTGAAATTTTATTGTTTGACTGTGTTTAAATTGTGTACAACTGATTGGGGATCCTATAGAGATCCTTTAATATGATAACTGTGTGGAACTTCACTTGAGGGGTATCCTTATCACTTTTAGTTGAGGGCTAATAGGTGCCATGTAATTGAAGTAACAAGTACTGTATGATATGACCTGTATGGCCAAATGGTGTAATGAATGGAATTCGATGTACGAAACAAGGTGTGAATGTAGCGAGTGCTACGTGGTCTCTTGGGCATGCTTTGAGCATATTGCATGACCCTAGTTGATTGTATTGAGGTGCATGCTTTGAGCATATTATAGGGCCTGACTTTGTGATTCTGAGGTGCCTACTTTGAGCGTATTGTAGGGCCTAACTATGTGATTGATACTAATAGGGTGCCTGCTTTGAGTGTATTGTAGGACCTGATATTGTGATTGTACTGAGGTGCCTACTTTGAGCGTATTGTAGGGCTTTACTATGTATTTATACTGATAGGGTGCCTACTTTGAGCATATTGCATGACCTAATATTGTGATTGTACTAAGGTGCCTACTGTGAGTAGGGCCTAATTATGTGATTTATACTGATAAAGTGCCTGCTTTGAGCGTATTGCAGGACCTAATATTGTGATTGTACTGAGGTGCCTACTTTGAGCGTATTGTAGGGCCCAACTATGTGATTGACACTGATAGGATGCCTGCCTTGAGCGTATTGTATGACTTGATTTTGTGATTGTACTGAGGTGCCTACTTTGAGCGTATTGTAGGGCCTAACTATGTGATTGGTACTGATAGGGTGCTTGCTTTGAGTGTCTTGTAGGACTTGATACTGTTATTGTACTGAGGTGCTTACTTTGAGTGTATTGTAGGGCCCAACTATGTGATTGACACTGATAGGGTGCCTAACTTGAACGTATTGCAAGACTTGATATTGTGATTGTACGGAGGTGCCTACCTTGAGCATATTGTAGGGCCTGACTTTGTGATTGATACTGACAGAAAGCCTGCTCTAAGCTTGTAATAGGGCTTGACCTTATGATTGATAGTAGTGAGGTGCTTGCTTTGGGCGCATTGTAGGGCCTAGTTTTGTGACTGTGATTCTGTGGTGTGTGTTTTGAGTGTATTACATGCTTGATGCTTGTAAGGTTGCACTTTGTGAGTATTGCCAAACCTTATTTAGAGACTAATACTGATAGTCAGTTGGTAGTGGCTGAATTGGTTGAGATTGATTAAAGTTGAATGGCTTGATTTGATTTATGTGTGTCAACTTGTTAATATTGACTGGTTGGGTTAATGGGGTGTCTGAATTACTAAGGTATCTGAATGGTTGGTGCATGACACTGTGTGAAATGTGAAAGACTATGAGATGCTAAAGATAAGACTTTAGACAATTGGATGAGATGGTAGTGGATGTGTGGGTTCCCTCCCCAGATTGTTGGATTTCATATGTATGATTTTGGGGACAAAATCCTTTTTCAGGGGAGGAATAGCGTAAGGACCACAAATTTCTAGACTTAGACCCTCACGGTAGTAGAGAGAAGGAATTGCGTGCCCGACGCTAAGGAAGAAGGCTAACGCTGTGTGCGTAAGGCTATTGCAGCACGTGAAATTGTCCTAGTGTCATCTGTGTAAATTGGCCTAACGCCGTCTGTGCATCGCTGCAGATGCAAGAGGCTAACGTCGCGTGCGAACTGGATTAACTTTGAGCGTGAATGGGTCAACGTCATGCATGACATGGGGAAACACCGTGTGTGTATTAGAGGAATGCCTCACATGTATAAGAGCTTAACACCATCTATTATGAGGAGGCAGAAATGAGAGGAAGTCAGCGTCGCCCGTGAAGATAGGGAAGAGCATCGCTGTCTGTAGAAGAGGCCTAATGCCGACTGTGAAGAGAGAGAGGGAAAGGCATCGCCCCGAGTGTAGCGTTGTGTGTGCTTGGTCAAAGTTGTACAACTATCAGCGCCGTGCCATACCTGTCAGCGCCGTGCATAACCAGAGTCAGCCACAACGAACCCCACCTATCCATGGGTTCTTAAGCCCCACTCTTCTTTACCCCTCTGCCATTTGCTCATCTCCGTTCTTCTTCTCCCAATTTTCTCTCCCTAGAGCTCGAGTGTGAACCCTCACGTTTTTTGCTACTGCCGTTGGGGAGTCTAGTTAGGTGCTTCAATCTTGCCCTCCGGATCCTTTGGGGATCAGGTTGCATGCATCTCGGGTTTTGAGGGAAGGCACTGGACATTTTTGAGATCGCTCTCTCGGGAACCTTGTTCGAGAACGAGGGTAGGTGTTACCAACTGGTGAGAGAGGAATTTAAGATGTGATCGGGACTTAGTCGGGCTGGCTCGCATGCGCGTCCTCTTAGATCATGAAGAAAGCCCCCCAGTAATAAAACTGGTTTGAAATCGCCTCCCTTAGCTTGTATTCTTCTTGTTTTATGCGATCACACACATATTGCAAAGGTTATAAGACAAGTAGGTCAGACCTCACCTTTTTCCTCTCTGATGAACATACAAGCATGTGCATTAAAAAAGGAGAGAAGAAAAAGAGAAGAAAGACAGGGGAGAGAAGAATTCAACTGAGCAGGAGGATCAGATTGGTGACTAAGCTAGTGAATAATTGTCCTGATGTGGTAGCAAAACGGGCTCGGTAATGAAGACTGGCTCACGAGATTACTACTAGACGTCATTACCAGTACGAACTAGGTAGGCACAATGGTTAGTCTGTCGTGGCAATAAAGCAAGCCAAGTAATCCTGGCACAACAACATTACGGCTAGACGACAGGACTACCATGAGATGCTAACTTCTATCCCTCTTAGTCGAATGAAAGAATAACATAATAGTGGTTATGAGGAAATAATAAGGAACTAAATAAGAGAAAAAGAGAACAGAAGAAAGGAAGAGAAGAGTTGAAAGGCGAGAGAATAAAAGGGAGAGAGGGAAGGGAGACGTAGTCGGCGGTAGGCATTGCTGACTGTGTTAAAAGGAAGAGAGAGAAAATGCTGTTGGTGCTAAGCTTCACCGACTGTGTTAGAAGAAGAGAGAGAAAATGCAGTCTGTGCTAAGCTTCATCCACTGTGTCAGAAGAAAAGAGAGAAAATATAGTCAGCACTAGGCTTCACCGACTGTGTCAAAAGAAGAGGGAGAAAATACAGTTGGCACTGGGTTTCATTGACTGTGTCAGAAGAAGAGAGCAAAAATGCAGTCGGTGCTAGGCTTCATCAACTGTGTCAGAAGAAGAGAGAGAAAATACAGTCGGCTTTAGGCTTGACCGACTGTGTCAGAAGAGGAGAAAAGGAGAGACCCAATCAGTGCTAGGCTGGCACCGGTTGTGGTGGAGGAGAAGCAAGAGAGAGAGAGATCGAGCCGACGCTAGCCTTCGTTGACTGTGACAGAAGAGAAGAAAGAGAGAAACCCAACCAGCGTTAGCTTGCACCAAATGTGATGGAAAAAAAGGAAGAGAGGAAAATCGAACCAGCGCTAGGCTTCGTCGATTGTTACGGAAGAGAGAGAAAAATCGAGCTGACTCTAAACTTCACCAACTGTGATAGAAAAGCAGAGAGAAATCCAACCGGTGCTAGGCTTCACCAACTGCAATAGAAGAGGAGAGAGAAATCCAGCAAGCCCAAGGCTTCATCGATTGCAACAAAAGAGAAGGAGAGAGAGAAATCCAGCTGGCGTTAGGCTTCACCGACTGCAACAGAAGAGAAGGAGAGAGAGAAATCCAGCCGGCGCTAGGCTTCACCGACTGCAACAGAAGAGAAGGAGAGAGAGAAATCCAACCAGCGTCAGGCTTCGCCGACTGCAACAGAAGAGAAGAAGAGAAAGAAAGAGATGAGAAGAACAGAGAGAGATAGAGATAGAGACGAGAGGAAGAGATATAAAGATAGAGATGAGAGGAAGAGAGAGAAAGAGATATAGACAAGATGAAGAGAGAGAGAGAGATAGAGATGAGAAGAAGAGAGAGAAGAGAGGCATAGAGAGAAAGAGGGGAGGAGAGAGAAAGTTACCTGCTCGAAGGGTACTAGCCCTTTTCTTCTCTCCTCTCTCTCTCTCTCTCTCTCTCTCTCTCCAAGACATACCCACAAGCTCAAGCAAAATTCAGAATTTTATTGATTGAGCCAAGAAGAATGAATCCTTCCTTTGAACAATGAGGCAGTGCTTGTTTATATAGAATTGGGCTAAAACGTGGGTGTACGCCCAAAAACTACCTTGAATTGAAGATAATTACAATTTAATTGAATTTAAAGAAATTCTAAAAATGGGTACAAAAGGACTGTTTTGCCCCTGCTTAATAATGTGTGGAATTCTCGAACAGTCCCTGCTGCTGCCTAAGAACTTGCGTGATCTTCCATGACCGGCCCAAGGTCTTTCTGATGCCTGTTTGGTCGAAAGATTATTGTTTTCTTATAGGGCTCGGCATGCGATCATTTTGATACTAACTTCGAGCCATGAATCATGTTTTTTAGCCATGATCATGAGACTTGAATTTTGGATGAATCTCGAAAATTTCGGATCGATTGTGTCCTCGTTCCCTGATATTTCTTAATGACTTCTTCATTGAATCACACTAAGCATGCCATCATGATCATGTTGCAACAAACGTAGCTTGATTTCGTGTCCGGATGAAGATTTTGTCGTCTTGAGTTTTTGACTGAAATCTTGAAATTCGGCAGCTGGAATTTACAGCAAATTTTACGCCTTCATGTATGAAATCCAACTGTTCATTGTACGCGAGGTTCGGAGTAGAGATAGCCTCGGACCTCATGCACATAATGCAATTGGTTTCATACCGATCATGTATGCGAGCGTCGTGATCTGGCTGCTCGAACGAGGAGTGCTGCTGTTGAATTTTTTGCAACTTTCTTCATTGATCAATGGCTTTCATTTAGTTTTTCTCCCTGCTCGGGCGTCGTCAAGGGGCGTATCACATATCGAATTTCTCGTCTTGATGAGACGAATACGCTCACTAATTTTGAGACGACTCGACTTGGAACGAGTGAGTTATAGGCCCTGAAAGTGAGTACCCGTGGCTGTAAAAACAACCAATGTTAATGGTGTTTTGATGCAGATGAATAGTGTGCGGCCTACCCTTTTTTAGTCTTTTGCCCATAACTTTATCTTGGAGTGCCCGATTTAGCTGAAACTTGAACCATGGGGGTTTTCGACCATGTCAGTTCTAATGGTAGTGGTCTCACCATTGTTTGTCCACCAAAATTATTGCTCTAGTTATAGGGTCCATTTCAGGGTGCTAGAGATCGATTTCGCTGAAATTGTTTCTTTGTGTTCACTGCCTTAGACATGTCTGATCGCGATGAAACTTGGCAGGTAGTCTTTTGAGTTGTTGATGAAGATTTTGACCAATTCAGGGGCCATTCTGAGATAGTCAAGAATTTCCACTGTTTGTAGGTTTTATTGACCTGCTTCCTATCAGGGACCAAGGTGCTGAAAAATGCGTTCAAATAGATTGCACCGCTGAATGTTGTGCTTCAAGAGAAGCGAGAAACAATCATTTGGAAAATTTCCTTCGACTTTTAATTTTTTTTCTTCCTAGCCACAGGACCACGTGAATGTCGAGGAGATTCACGTAATGGTGTAACTAGGATGCTTAGATGTAGGGATGCATTGTTCGCAAGTCTATCCGTGGAGACTTTTGGGATAGAAGAGATTTTTTTGATGGACATCGTTGAAGTCCTCACCCTCGTGCGGACTGTTTGTGATTCTGAATATGAGGATTTTGTATGGACCTCGTCAGTCAGAATCATGCCCGTCTGGCAATTGAGTGCCATGACGAAGGGCATTGTTCTTATTTGGTCTGGGTTTGTTTGTTTGCTTTTGGTTGGCGTTGTTTGCTGCTACACCAGGTTTGCTTTTGACGATCAAAGTACCACTGTAAGTCTCGTCTACTGGGTCCAGTCGGGGGTAGTTTTATTAACCGATCCCGAAGGTCTGGCCGTGCTGGCCAGGTGAGCTAAAGTCTCTGGTAGGTTTCACCCTGGCTTTGTTAGTATCATACATTTGTAGTGTTTGTTTCTAGAGTGTGTTTGTGACCTCGTGGGAATAATAATCTTCCTCATGAGACTTGTCTTGCCATCTTGGCGAGTCTTCGGTCTTTCGAGTCCTTTGCAGCTGGACTCAGGCTGTTGGAATCTTTTCCTTGAAGCTTGTATTTTTGGTTTCCTGACATTGTGTTACTAGGGTTTTTTTTTTTTTGAGTGAGGACTGAAGCCGCCTATTGAGGTAAGTGCTGCATCAACCTGTTTATTGGTCCAAGCGTCCTTTGCGGATTTTCACTTGAACTTGGGAAGCCGCACTGTAGAGACAGTTTTGACCAACTTCTTTTTATTTTGGGGCTCTTTTACCCATGACCTTTCTGCCATGTCCAACCATTTCACCCATTTTTACTCACGATACCCTTTCGAGTTTTCACGATGCTCATTTTTTTTCTATTCACGGAGATCTTTTACTCGTGGTTTCTTGACCATGCCCGTCCGTCAATTTTACTCATAGCGTTCCCTTGTTTAAGGTATACACCATGGCCGTTATTTCATCATTTATTTTTTGTGAACGCGTGTTTAGGATCATGCCTTCGGGACCTATACAAAATAGTTTAACATCTTGCGGTCAAGACGTGCACTATGGTTTAAGGTCATACAGCTAGACCACGGTGGTGATGAATGGCAGTCTGTGGAGGCCATGGAGTGAGTATGGTGGTGGTTTGACTCATGTGGGGAAATGGCATTAGGCTACCTATGAAAGATGAATGATGTATGAAATGTAAGTGGAGGATAGTGACCCACTAACTTACAACAATTATGAATGGCGGGTTGGTTCACCATTTTGTGAGCGCGGGTGAGACTCACTGGGGAATGAGGAATAGTGATGAAGTGAATGGAAACACTGAGGAGGTAATGAAGGTGGCACATGCACACTAACAGGTAGGTTAGGAAAGGTGTGCGTGAAAGTGCACGTAAAGGCGTGTTCGCATATGTGGGGGCAAATTTTAAAGGTCATGCCTCCTAGAGTTGTGTTAAGCAGTTTATCGTCATGCGGCCAAGATGTGCACTATGGTTTAAGGTCATACAGCTGGACCATGGTTATGCAATTTAAAGTCATACAACTAGGACCGTGCAGTTTAAGGTCATGCAACTAAACCTTCGCTATAGTTTAAGGTCATATAGTTTGGACCTTGGTGTTGAGTCCTTTTAACGTCATGCGGCTAGGACATGCATTATGGTTTAAGGTCATACAACTGGACCGTGGTTATATAGTTTAAAGGCATACAACTAGGACCGTGCATTTTAAGGTCGTGTAATTAGAGCTTTGCTACAGTTTATGGTCATATAGTTTGGACCATGCAGTTTTAGGGTCATGCAATTAGACTTGAGCAGTGCAGTTTAGGGTCGTGCAGCACGGACCGAGGCTGTGCAGTTTAGGGTCATGCAGCTTGAACCGGGGTTGTGCAGTTTAGGTCATGTAGCACGGGCCAGGGCTGTGCAGTTTAGGCTCGTGCAGCACGGACCAAGGCTATGCATTTTAGGGTCATGCAACTCGGACCGAGGCAATGCAGTTTAGGGTCATGCAGCTTGGATCGAGGTTGGGTCCCCATGTAGGTGGAGCTCCATGGGGAATAAGTCTATGGATGGCAATCCGACTCCCTCGGGATACAATATTTAAGACTATTCACAAATTGAGGGCTCAGCTGGAAATAACGACTTGATGAAGGATGGCCAACAGAAGCGGATTTCACCAGCGCTTAGGGGGGCAAGCTTGTCTCCCTATGGTGAAAGATGAGACTCTATGGAGAATTGGCTTACAACAGGAAACCTGACTCCTTGAGGATAAGATAGCTTGGTGTAAAACAGACCCACCGGGGGTTGAAGAGGTAAGAATGACCCTAACTAGACTGAAATAATGAGTTGCAGTATAGGTGTGACGTTTATGGGGGATGAGGGACAGTGGCCTGCTCCCGACTCCATTGGATGATAGGTCACGGCTTGGGTGCAACTTCACTGGGGATGATAGGACACACAATGCTTCACCTGGAAATAAGCAACCATAGATGGCTTGAAATACAGCCGGTGCCAAGTGTAGTAATGATTATTTCTTGCGAGTGTTCAACCTACGCTGAGTTCTTAAAAACACAACCGGCGCTGGGTTGTTAAAAACTCAACTAGCACTGTGAACGACGCGTGAAATCGTTTGAACACAACCGGAGCTAATTCAATAGTGCTAGGGTTGTTTGGAATTCACCCAATGCCAAGTCGACTGGTGCTGGGGTGTTTGAACGTATTTTTGATCACCTTGGTCCCTGGTAAGGAAACAAGTTAAGAAAGTTTACGAAACAGTGGGAAATTCTCCACAGTCTCATAATGGCCCCAAAATTGCTCAAGATTGTCATTAGCACTTCAAAAGACTACTTGCCACGTTTCGTCACGATCAGACATGTGTAAGGCAATGAACACAAAGAAACAGTTTTTGGAAAATTGGCCTCTAGCCCCTTGAAACGGACCCTACAATTGGAGTTACATTTTCAGTGTCTTACATTACTGTGGGACCACCGCCATTGAATCCAACACTGTCGAAAACCCCCATGGGCCAAGTTTTGGCTTGATCAGACACTCCAAAACAAACATATGAGAAAAATATTGAAACAAGAGAGGTCACACACTATTCCCGTATGGCCTCACTAACACAACACCATTAAAGGTGGCTGTTTTTACAGTCACGGGCAGTCACTTTTGAGGTCTGTAACTAACTCGTTCCAAATCGGATCGCTCCCAAATTTGGTGAGCATATTTGTCTCATTAAGATGAACAACTTGATATGTGGCACGCCCCGGGAAGATAGCTGAGTAGGGAGAAAATCTTGAGAGAAGACTAGTAAAGAAATTGCAGAAAATTCAGCAACGACACGCGTCGCTTGATGAACTAAATCATAACTCCCGTACAATGGATCAACGCAAAACCAATTCTATTGTGTGCATAAGGTTCAGAGCTACCATTGGACAGAACCATGCACGTAATAGACGGTCAGATTTCATGCACAAAGCTGATGAAGTTACTGAAGTTTCGGTTGCCTGATTCTATGTTCTGGCCAAAACTCAAAATTTACGAAATCTTCGTTCGGGCTCCAAATAGCATTCTGATTGTTGCCATGCGATCATGATGACATGCTTACTGCTCTACGACAAATAAATCACACAAAAACATTAAGGAAAGACCACACTATCAATCTGAAGTTTCCAATATTCAAACAAACTTTAAGTCTCATGATCATGACTCAAAAACATGATTCATGACTCGAAGTTGGTATAAAAAAAATTACCATGTCGAGCCTTACAAGTAAACAATAATCTTTCGATCAATTGCGCATCAGAACAACTTTGGATCAGCCACGAAAGATCACGCAAGTTCTCGAGCAGCCACAGAGACTGTTCTAGAACTCTACACATTGTTAGGCAAGGAAAAACAATCTTTTTGAACCCATTTTTAGAATTTCTTTTAATTCAATTAAATCTTAATTTTCAGCAATTAGGTTAATTTTGATCAATCCACCCATGTTTGGGCACAACTGTATATAAATAGGCACTGCCTCATTGTAAAAGTACAGCACGCAAACCTCCCACAACCTCTCGATTTTGAGTGGATTCTTTGAAGATTCAAAAAAAATTTTAATTCCTTTCTTAAGCCTATGTGTACGTCTTGGAGAGAGAGAGAGAGGAGAGAGAAGAAAATGGTCGGTACCCTTTGAGAAAGCAACTTTCTCTCTCCTCCCCTCTCTCTTTCTCTATCTCTGTTTCTCTCTCTTCTCTCTCTCCGTTTCTCTCTCTTCTTCCATCAACTAGCAAGACCTTGCACCGATTGGTCTCCTCTGTCTTTGTCTATCAGTCGGTAAGACCTAACGTCGATTGGCTTTCTCTCTCTTCTTTTGTCAACTGGTGAGACCTAGTGTCGATTGGTCTCCTCTCTCTTTGTTTATCAGTTGACGAGACCTAGCATCAGTTGGCTTTCCCTCTCTTTGTCTACGAGTCAGCGAGACCTAGCGCCAGTTGGTGCCTTCTATCTTCGTCTATCACTCGGTGAGACCTAGCTCCGGTTGGTCCCCTCTCTCTTCGTCTATCAGTCGGCGAGACCTGGCACCAGTTGGTCCCCTCTCTCTTCATCAATCAATCGATGAAACCTAGGCTGGCTGGTCTCCTCTCTATCCTTCTACTAGTCGACATGACCTAGTGCCTGTTGGTCTCCTCTCTCTCCTTCTACAAGTCAGTGAGACCTAGCGCCAGTTGGTCTCCTCTCTCTCCTTCTACCAGTCAGTGAGACCCAGCGCCAGTTGGTCTCCTCTCTCTTCTTCTGTCCGTCGCCAAGGCTTAGAGCCAACTGGTTTTCCCTCTCTTCTTCTGTCAGTTAGCAAGACTAAGCTCCAGTCGGCTCCCTTCCTCTCTTATCATCTGATACAGTCGGTGAAACTTAGTGTCGACTGCTTCCTCTCTCTCCTATCTCTTGAAATAGTCAGTGATGTCTAGCATCGAATGCATCTCCTCTTCCTTCTGCTCTCTCCTTCTGTCTATCCCCTTCCTCCCTTTAAGCATTTCTCTACTGCTCTCTTGTTTGACCAAGGGAGATTGAGGTTAGCATCTCGTGGCAGTCCTATCATCTAGCCGTAATGTTTTTGTGTTAGGATCGCTTGCCCCGCTTTATTGCCATGACTGACCGACCATCGTGCCTAATTAGTCGATGTCGACGATAACGTCTAGTAGCGATCCCATGAGCCGGTCTCAATTGCCGATTCTGTTTCACCACCACGCTATATCAATTATCCACCAGTCTAGTCCCTGCCCTGACCTTCTTGCTTGGTTGAATTCTTCCCCCCCCCCCCCCCCTGTCTTTCTTTCTTCTTCTTGAATGCGCATGCTTGTGTATGCTCATCAGAGAGGAAAAGGGTGAGGTCTGACTCACCTTTCTCATAACCTTTGCCATATATGTGGGTGATTGCGAAAGCAGAAAATAAGAAGAATACGAGAGAAGGGAGGCGATTCCGAACCAGTTTCATTTCTGAGGCGCTTTCTTCGTGATCTAAGAGGGCGCCCACGTGAGTAAGCCCGAGTAAGTCCCGAACCCACCTTTTAAAATTTCTCTCTCACCTGTTGGTAACACCTTCCCACATTTTCGAATGAGGTTCCCGAGAAAGCGATCTCACGAAAGTCCTAGGTCTTCTCTGAAACCCGAGATGCAAGCCACCGGATCCCTCAGGGATCCAGAGTGCGAGATCGAGGCACATAACCAGCATGACGACTCCACTGGGGACTTACCACCCCTTAGTCGGATCATTCTTGCTAGTGTAATTTCTTCTTTATCTGCTTTCATCATCTTTTCACATTCACTTATGGCTGCTGGGTTTTTTAACCCATTCATCCGGATCGGGGATTTTCTTATCCCCTTATTCGAGAGTGTCCCTAGGGAAACAAGGCCCTTTGACTTCATTCCCGACTTTCCACCGGTTTCCAGGTCTTAACCTGGATCGGTGTGAGGAGGGACATGAAGGTCCTCACTCCCCATCTCTTCGCTCTGGTGGAAATTCTACTAATGTGCCTTGCATGGGGGACACTTATGTTGCCCCACACAACATGCACCTAGCCATGGACAAGTCTCTTACCGGTTATGTTTCTGAGGTATGCCGAAAGGCTGCTCAGTCCCTTATGCAAAAGGCAAGCGAGTTGTCATTGCTTCTGTGGGTCGCCATAAGGCTAGCCCCCACATTACTACATAAGAGGTCTCTATCCCTAGAGGCTCAACATAGAAAGGCGGAAACCCCACGGTCTCCATCCCTTACACACAGCACAAGATTTGTGGGTCACCCACTCGAGTCGCACTTCGGGCCAACCCTTATGTTACTTGAAGTCTGTGTCTAGGATTGAACCTTCTAAGGCAACATCCTCCACACGCCACTTATGTGCATGTCACTACTCAGGGCAACACCATTATTGCGCCAACTCGAGTACACTGGAGATGACCTCCTCGTCCTCCTCCTACGCACACACAAGCACACCCTGTAAGGGGCAGGTCTGCACCTGTTCTCTTACAGACACCTGCTTGTAGTTCTTGGGCTCTTAAGGACACACAAGCCTGGGCGGGCCCCAAGGTCCCTCAAGATGCTTCCCTCATCGTCGACTTGAGCCTCCTCATGAGTCAACCCTTCTCCAGCTCGCTCCTTCTTCATCGAGCAAGCACCTTCAGCCTTGGTACTCGACGGTTTTCTCTAAGAGTACCATCCTGAACCAACCCAACACTTTGGTCATGTCTCTAGGGCTTATAAGAGAGCTCGAGGCATGAACCTCACAGAATATCAAGTCATTCATCCTCCCGGGCCCAAGATGACCCCAGTTCTTGGCTCTCATCCTTTGCCACACCTGATGGAGACAGCTCTCTCTTGTGCAAGAAGAGTTGACCAACCACGACCTAGATCACATTTTTGGCAAGAGGTCCATCAAAACCTCAAGGATAAATGCGATAGAGGCCTGCAAATTTTGACTAGGGAGGTGACCAACGCAGTCAAAGCAGTCGATTTTGATGACCCTCTTCACCTAAATCCCTTCTACCCCTTTCAGACGATGAATCCTGAAGAAGAGCTTTATGAGCCTTGTGCTGTGGTTACTGTCGCAGAAGAAGACCAGCCAATCAACAACCGTGGTCCCAAGACCATCGGCTTCCAAGCCACGATCCCAAGATCGTCGAGAACTGATCTAAACACTATCTACGTACAAAAGTCGAGGTCAATCAGGGCATGTTGACCCCTTATTGACTGACCTACCACGTATGACTCGTCAAACTCGTAAGCCTTCAGCTGCCACTAACATTGACCTCCCTAGAGAAACGGTCAGCGTAATGGTTGTAAGCGAGCCCGGTGATGCACATGAAGATTGCATGAGCAAGTTTGAGGATATGGTGCACGCAATGATGGAGAAGATAGACTGTATTGATGCTGCACATCAGTCGGCTAGCCATGAGGTCAATTCCCATCACTCTGATGGTATACCTCCACGGCAGCCTCCTCCATCTACCTCACATGACAATTCTGTCCCTCATCTAGTCTCTTAGTCTAATGTTGATGCTATGGTCACCCATAGCCTAAAGAACAGGCAAATTCCAGGCATACAGGGGGTGACGCCTTATTAAAGACCATACCCCTCTTATATTGATCAAGTCCTGTTCCCTCAGACTATAAGAAAGGAAAGTTTCCTCTATTCAGTGGAACCACCTCCCCAAACCAGCATATCGCCCACTTCTAGGCAGCATGTCGGGAAACGACAGCTGATATGAGACTTCTTCTCCACCAGTTCATCAAGACCCTTGATGGCTTGACATTTCAATGGTATGCCCGACTTCCTCCAAACTCGGCGCATACATGGTAGGAGATGGAGAAATGGTTTTATCAATGCTTTTATGGGGTCGAAAGATAGCTTCAAACCATCAAGCTTCTCACCCTAACTCAAGACCCTGATGAGCCAGTAGATTAGTTCATATCAAGATGGAGAAACTTGTCTTCCCGCCATCCTAATCCTATGTCAGAGAAGGAAGCAGTCAAAACTTGCGTGCAGAATATGCGACCTGAGATCGCTCTACATGTTGTGGCCTCCAATCCAACCTCCATGTCAGAGTTGATCTCCAAATTAGTCCACATAGAAAGTTTTTTACACCATCATGGTGTAACATGATAGCCATCTACAAGTTTAGCAAATAATCTGGGCAATGGTAGCTCTCGGAATAACACACGGGGAAGCCAATAGAAAGGGGTGATCAGTGCAGCCGTCTTGGTCACTGATTCAAAGAATGCTTCCCCCCAAACCTTGGACCTCTCTAAAGGGATAACCGCGGTAACAGTAACACCCCAGGCTATCAAGCAGCAACCGTCATACAATAGGGTACCTCCACCAGCCAACTTTGACAAGAAGGAATTTCTCTCCAGGCATAGGAATGAGGTCTATCCCTTCAATAAGGAATGGGTCCCAATGTGTTTCAAGTTATTATTGGAGCAGAATATGATTCAGCTTCTAGAAATCAAGTTCAAGAGAAATCTGGCCTCGACGATCAGGTGAATTATTGTGCTTACCATCAAAGGATTAATCATCCTACAGATGACTGCTACACGCTAAAGGACATCATTGAGGCCCTAATTCAGAATGGTTAGATAAAGCTCGAATACCTAAAGAAGGCCTTTGGGGCAGCTTAGGCCTCCCATGTTGTAACCATCCAAGAGCAGGATGAAGTGCCTAAAATTCTCTACACCTTCTTCATTATAATGCTTTGGGAAGGCATAATCACACCAAAGCAGGCAAGGCATCCCCTTCATCTAGTTAAGGGGACTGAAGATCGTTGGTGTTCATACCATTACATAAGAGGTCATTACTTGTCAGAATGCACAACTTTCCTTGACATATTCGCAAAGAAGATGCGAAAGTATCAAGAATTATAAAATCTTCCCATAAGTGATCCTCAAATCATTGCCTCATCGGGGCAAGAAGATCTCACAAGACAAGACCTTCCCATCAATTACTCAGACCCTGCGGAACCCTCAACTTCCCAGTCATGGATTATCTACCATGGCCGAAGCAGACTCAAGTCTTTGAAGTGAGAAGTAGTTCGTCAAGCTAAGGTTGTTCACCAGCCCAGTGAGATGAATCACACATTACGTCAGAAAACCAGAAAGAGATGGGCACCAAGGGCTGCTCGCTGAAGAAATAAGACCGCTCAACCCACAGTTGAGCAGGACTTTCTCAGGCTCCTTCCTCCATTGCCAACTTTGATGGACTTCATCCCTAGCATGATCCTTTCTCCTTCTTCGTCATGTCAAGAAGATGGCCCCATCTAATTTTCCACTCAGTAAACGTTCGATGAGGGTGACGAGGTTAAAAGCATTCCCCAACGGTCTGAGCAAGGGAATGACTTAAAAGATACCCTGCACCCTTCTAATCCTGGTGATGATGTAAAAAGCTGCCCAAATCGGTCTGATGAGGGAAACGACCTTAAAAGTCCCCTACTTTCCAACCCTTCTCCAACTTCATTTTCTACTTCTCATTCTCTTCTGTCTTCTGCAGATACGACCTTGATGTACCCAGACTTCAAGGCGCCCGATCGGGAATCCGAAGAAATCAATATAATCAGGATGCAGCAGAAGTGATTGAGAAAGACCCTGGCATATGTAGCAGGATTCTTAACATTTGCTAATGCCCTGACAACTAAAGCCAAGGCACAGCCACCTTCATCAAAAAAGCACAAGAAGTCAAAGCCAAAGAAGCCCCAGTGGCCCCTTGAGCCTGACTTCGAGAAGGGATTGAGAGAATCAAGAGGGCAAACCTTCTATTCTCAAGGGGCTTTCCACATGATACAAATTTTACGAGCAATACCCACCACGGGGGCAGATAAATCTCAGATCAGGGAGGACGCTGCAACCTCCACCACAAAAGTCGAGCACCTGGAACTTCCTCAGTCCACCATTGCCCCCTAATCCAAAGACTAGTCTACCTATCTTATAGCTCCCTGGGCTCCTTCCTAATCCCAATACACTTATTCTCCAATTTCCTAAGACTCCTTTGACCCCATGCACTCAGTCTCTTCCAAAGCCTCAAACTTCCATCACTCAAACCAAGCCCATTGTGCAAGTAAGTCACCAACCAGCCAAAATAAACCCTCTTTACCCAAACCAGCTCTTGAACTCAATATACCCACCAAACCAGTGGTAGGACTGAGTGCACAGATCAAGAGAAAGTGAAATATGATGTGATAGGGCATCTATGGAAGCTTCCAACCCTTCTCAGTGTCTATGATGCCCTCATGCTTTCAAAGGATTACCAGATGGATTTGGTTCAGGCTCACTATGACCCAGAAGTGTATGAGACCAAAGTAGAACCTATTGAGGTAGTCCCAACAATTCTACAAGGATGTATGCCAATCACCTTTTCAGAGCGCGATCTGCAGCTAGGGGAAAATTTTCACAATCACCTTCTCTTTGTTGCTGGAAAATTACATGCATGCCCCATCAACCGAATCATGTTAGATGGAGGTTCAACAGTCAAGCTCATTTCAAAAAGGATCCTTACTCGATTAGGGTTGGGGTTTGAAGACCTTATCCTAACTCATATCACAGTTAAGGGGTTTAACCAATCAGGAGAGAAACCGGCTGACACGATATGCCTTCATCTTAAGATCGATGAGCTGAATGAATATGCCCAGTTTCATGTAATTGACACCGACACTTCTTATAAGATTTTCCTGGGTTGGCCATGGCTCCATGATCAGGGGGTGGTTCAATATTACACTAATGTTTCAAGTATAGTCGAGATGGGAGACAACATACGGTCTATGCTAACAAAAGACCATTCTCTGTGGCCGAAACTCACTATGCAGATGCAAAATATTACTTCACAGATCTGGCGTCCCGTCAGAAGATGAGAGAAGAAGGTCACGAGTTTACAAGCAAGACTTTGTCCTTGTCTCATGAAGATGTTGAGGATGTTGGGGCACTTTTAAGGTATTTAGAATTATCGTGCGTAGGATCCTTCTGCGCCTCTCTGTGTCTATCGTCGTGCACAAGCTTCCCTTGTGCCCCACGATTATTGTCGTTCGCTCCACGAGAGGTAATCGTCGCATGACCCATGAGAAGTTATTGTCGTGCGCCTCGTCAGAAGCTATCGCCATCCGCAAGAGATGTGTGGCTTTCTCGCGTTGCCAACATCAATGCTTCTTAGAGTCCATGGGTTTCTCTCATGTCCCACGTCTAGCATCGTGTGCCTCACAGGGAGCTATCACCGCGAGCCTCACCAGAAGCCATTGCCACCCGCAAGGGACGCGTTGTCTTCTCATGATGCTAACGGCGAGGTCCACTGTCGTCTTGATTCTTCCCCCCTTCTCCATCTCGCTTTTTCTCTTTTCATTTCCTTTTCTTCTCTTCTTTATTTTCTATTCTCACTTGACTGAGGGTAGACTTGGCCTAGCATTGCCATATCTGCCTGGGTTTCAAGTAGTATTGTCGTCGCACTAGTCCCGAGTACCATGCCCATCTTGCTACCAATTCAAGTAAATAACTTTCCAGTTGTCATGCTAGTCTCGCCTCTTCATCAAGTTTTCTTCTCTTTTTTATCTTGATTTGAACTTTCCACTTCATCACTCAAACTTCTCACATTCTTAGCCATGCAAATGTGCCTTGCCTTAAGACAAGGGTGGGCCTTTTGGCCCACTTGTCTTGCAAATTAATGATAGTACTGTTGTGCAGAAAACAAGGTTATCGTAGGTCACTGAACCAGCTAAAGCAGTTGAGGGGCTTTCTTCGTGATCTAAGAGGGTTCCCACGCGAGCCAGCCCGAGTAAGTCCCGAACCCCACCTAAATTCCTCTCTCATCGATTGGTATACATGCCCTTGGTCTTGAGCTTCCTGAGAGAGCGATCTCAATCCTTGGGTTCACTAGACACCTGAGATACATGTCGCCAGGTCACCTAGATCTGGAGGGTGAGATCGAGGCACCTAACCAAGCACACCATTTACAAAATCCTTGAAATGTAGCTCAACACTAGTGGATGCAGACAAACCCAGACCAAGTGGTAACAATGCTCTTCGACATGGCACTCAATTGACAGATGGGCTTGATTCTGATTAACGAGGTTTGTACAAAATCCTCAGGTATTAGAATTACACTAGTCCCTTGAGGGTGAGGACTTCGACAGGAACCTTAAAAAAAGTTTATTCTCCCCTTAAAGTCTCTATGGACGAACTTGCGAACAATGCATCCCAACGTCTGAGCATCCTAGTTGCAGCATTGCATGAATCTCCTCGGTGTTCACGTAGTCCTGTGGCTTGAAAGAAAAAATTAAAAAATCCAAAAGAAATTTTTCGAATGTTGTCGTTCTCGCTTCCCTCGAAGCACAACATTTAGTGGAGCAAGTTGTTTGAACACAATTTTCAGCACTTTGGTCCCTGATGCGGAATAAAGAGGAAGCCGGTCAATAAACCCTGACAAAACAAGTGGAATTCTCGACAAGTCTAAGAATAGCTCCTAAATTGGTCAAGATCTTTGTAACCACTCTAAAAGGCCACCTGCCAAGTTTTGTCGCATTCCAACATATCTAAGGCAGTGAACACAAAGAAACAATTTCGAGAAAATGGCCTCTAGCACCCTGAAATGGACCTTTACAACTAGAATTATGTTTTTGGTGCGTCAAACAGCTATGGGACCACTGGCATTGGATTTGGCATGGTCGAAAACCTCCATGAGTCAAGTTTTAGCTTAATCGGACAATCCAAGATAAAGTTATGAGAGAAACATTGAAACAGGAGGAGCCGCACACTATTCCCATATGGGCACCCTGCACGAAAAACATCATTAAAGGTGAATGTTTTCATAATCATAGGTAATGAGTTTTGGGGCCCATATCTCACTAGTATCGAGTCAGATCGTGCTCAAATTTTGTGAGCGTCTTCGTCTCATCAAGATGAGCGTTTCAATATGTGGTATGCCCCGTGACGACACCCAAGCAGGGAGAAAAGCTAGAGAGAAGTTGCTGATCCGTGAAGAAGTTTCAAAAAATTCAGCAGCAACACGCCTTGCTCAAGCAGCCAAATCACGACGCTCGCTTATCGAATCCATCATGTGTATAAGGTTTAGGGCTACCATTAGTCTAAACCCCACACATGATGAACGGTTGAAATTTGTACACAAAGGAGATGAAGTGATTATAAATTCCGTCTGCCGGCGAAGGCTCAGCATCGTCTATGTCTTTGCTTTCCTCTTCTTCTAACATAGCCGACGAATGCTCAGTGACACCTGTGTCTTCTTTCCCTTCTGCTTCTAACATAACCAGTGAAGGCTCGATGTCATCTATGTGTTCTCTTTCTTCTCCTTCTAACATAGCCAGCGAAGGCTTAGCGTTGCCTGTGTTTTCTCTTTCCTCTTCTTCCACTGCAGCTGGCAAAGGCTTGACGCCCTCTATTTCTTCTATTTCTTCTTCTTCTAACACAACAGCCGGTGAAGGCTCAGCGCCGCTTGTGTCTTTTCTCCCTTCCTTTTGTCACAGTCGGCGGAAGTGCATCGCCGCCTGTCTCTTTTCTTTCTTCTCCTTATTCGTCATAGCCGGAGAGGACACAACACTGTCTAAGTTTTCTCTCTCCTTCTCTTAGTGTCGTTTGTGTCTTTCTTTACCTTTTCTTTTCCCTCTATCCTCTCTCATGCTCTACTTCTCCTTTCCTTCTCTTTCTCCCCTTCTTTCTATTATCTTCTTCTTCTCTTATCCTTCTTCTTTTCTCTCTCTCCCTGACCTTTATTCTTTCTTTTATTCTTTCGTTTGATGAAGAGGGGTCGAGAACAACCTTTCATGGTAGTCCTATCATTTAAGTAATGTCGTTGTGCCAGTCATAGTTTTCATGCCCGCTTTATCGCCATGATAAACTAGCCATTGTGTCTAGCTAGTTGGTATTGGTATTGTCGTTTAGTGGTAATTCTATTGAGCCGGTCTGAGTTACCAAGCCTATTATACTGCCATGTCGGGTCAATTACTTACTAGTTTAGTCACTGTGTCAGTCTCACTATCTGGTCAAATTCTTTTAACCCCAATATTTCTTCTCTCATTCTTCTCTTCCTCTTTTTGAATGTGCAGACTCGTGTATGATCCCTAAAGGCAAGGTGGGGTCCCTTGACCCACCTGTCTCGTAACATTTTCCATATGTGTGCGATTGCAGAAAAAGGAGAATACAGGCCAAGGGAGGAGATTCCGAACCAGTTTTACGACTGGGGGGCTATCTTCATGATCTAAGAGGGCACCCACATGAGCCAGCTCGAGTAAGTCTCAAACCCACCTTAAAGTCCTCTCTCATCGATTGGTCCACCTGCCCTTGTTCTTGAGCAAGGTTCTTGAGAGAGCGGTCTAAAAAACATTCTGGGTCTTCCCTCGGAACCTGAGACGCATGCCGCCCGATCCCCAAAGGGTCCGACGGGCGAGATCGAGGCACTTAACCAGCTTAGCGACTCCACTGGGGACATACTCTCCCTTAGTCGGATCATTCTTGTTTGATAAGTTTCTTCATTTATTATCTGCTTTCATTATCTTTTCACATTCTATTATGGCTTATGGGTTCGGTAGCCCATTTATCCAGTTCAGGGAATTTCTTATCCCTGTATTTGAGAGTGTCCCTAAGGAACAAGTTCCTTCAACTTCATTCCCAGCTATCCTTCTGAGCAAAGACCCCTTGTCTAGCTCCTAGGTCTTAACCTAGACCGGCGTGAGGCGAGACCTAAAAATCCCTCATTCCCCATCTCCTCGCTCTGGTGGAAACTCTATCAAAGTGCCCTGCATCAATTGCACTTCTGTTGCCCCACACAACATGCACCCAACCACCGGCAACTCACTTGCTGGTCGAGTTCCTAAGGTATGTCGGAAGGCAGCCCACTCCGTTTCTGCAAGTGGCAAATAGTTTGCCATTTGCTTCTGTGGGTCGCCATAAGGCTACCCCCGACATTTCTGCACCATTGGTCTCTATCCCTAGAGGCTCAACACATCAAGGCAAAAACCCCATGGTCTTCATCCCTCACACACACCACAAGGCTCATGGGTTACCCACTCGAGTCACACCTCAGGGCAACCCTTATGTTACCTCGAGTCTGTGTCCCGGATCGAACCTTCCAAGGTTAGGTCTTGTGCATGCTATCCATTTGCATCCCACTGCTCGAGGCAATGCCATTGTTATGTTAACCTGAGTACATAAGAGAAAACCTCCCCGTCCTCCTACTTTGCACACACAAGCGCACCCTGTAAGGGGAAAGCCTACACCTGTTCTCGTACAGACACCTGCTCTTAGTTCTCGGCCTCTTAAGGCCAGATCACTTGCACAAGCCCTGGCTGACCCCCTAGTCTCCCGTAATCCTTCTACAAGGGGTGCACACGCGTCACCATCACAAACGCCCTTTCGCCCTCGACTCAGGCCTCCTTTATGAGTCAATACTACTCCGACCCACTTTTCCTTCATCGATCAAGCGCTTTCAGCCTTGGTCACTCGAAGGTTTAACTCAAGAGTGTCATCCTGAACCAGCCCCATTACTTGGGTCATGTCTCTGGAGCCCACAAGAGAGCTCGAGGCATTGACCTGATGGAATATCGAGTCCTTCAACCTCCCCGGCCCAAGATGATTCCAGTTTCACCTGATGGAGACAACTCTCTCATGTGCAAGAAGAGCTGACTAGCCGCAACCTAGATCGTAATTTTAGCGCGAGGTCCATCAAAACCTCAAGGCTAAATGCAATAGAGGCCTGTAAATTTTGACTAGGGAGGTGACCAAGGCAGTCAAAATAACCAATTCTGATGACCCTCTTCACCAGAATCGCTTCTACTCCCTTCAGATGATGAAGCTTGAAAAAGAGCTCCATGAGCCTTGTGTTGTGGTTACTGTCATAGAAGAAGACCTAGCCACTCAGCAGCCATGATCCCAAGACCATCGAGAACCGGTCCAAACACGATCAGCATACAAGAGTCGATTTTAGTTACCCCCTATTCACTGACCTACCACGTACGACCCGTCAAACTCACAAGCCTTCAGTTGCCTCTAACGTTGACCACCATAGAGAAACGATCAGCGAATCGTTGAAAGCGAGCCAAGGATGCGCAGGAATAGCGCATGAACAAGTTTGAGGATATGGTGCACGTGATGATGGAAAAGATTGATCGTATCGACGTCGCACGCCAGTCGGCTAACCATGAGGTTAATTGCCATCACTCTGATGGTACACCTCCACGGCAGTCCCCTCTCTCTACCTCATAGGACAATTATGTCCCTCATCTTGTCTCTCAAACAAACATTGACGCTATGGTCACCTATAGCTTAAAGAACAGACAAATTTCGGGGATACAAGGTGAGTCGCCTTATCAAAGGCCATACCCCTCGTATATTGATCAAGTCACATTTCCCTCATATTATAAGAAAGGGAAGTTTCCTTTATTTAATGGAACCGCGTCCCCAAATGAGCGTATTGCCCACTTTCAGGTAGCATGTCAAGAAACAGCGGCTGACAGGAGACTTCTTCTCCGACAGTTCATTGAGACCCTCGATGATCCAGCATTTCAATGGTATGCCCGACTTCCTCCAAACCCAGTGCATACGTGGGAGGAGATGGAGAAACTGTTCTATCAACGCTTCTATGAAGTCGAGATAGAGGTCTAAACCATCGAAGTTCTCACCCTGACTCAAGACCCTGAGGAGCCCGTGGATTAGTTCATATCAAGAAGAAAAGGCTTGGCTTCCCGCCATCTTAATCCTACACCTGAGAAGGAAGCAATCCAAACTTGCATCTGGAGCAAGCGACTTGAGATCGCTCTACATGTCGAGGCTGCTAATCCGACCTCCATGTTAGAGTTGATCGCTAAATTAGTTCTCATAAAAAGTTTATCACGCCATCATGGTGGGACATGACAACCATCTACAAGTTCAGCAAACAATCGGGGCAATAGTAGCTCTCGGAATAACACATGGGGCAACCAACAGAAAGGGGTAATCAGTGCAGCCATCATGGTCACTGATTCAAAGAAGGCTCCATCCCAAACTTTAGACCTCTCTAAAGGGGTAAGCACGGCAAAGGTAACACCCCAGGCTGGCAAGCAACAACAGTCCTACAATCGGATACCCCCACCAGCCAACCTTGATCGGGGTGATTATTTCAATAGGCGTAGGGACAAGGTCTACCCCTTCAAGAAGGAATGAGTCCCTGCACTGTTCCGATTATTATTGGAAAACATTATGATCCAGCTCCAAGAAACCAAATTCCTTGAGCAACCTGGCCTTGACACCCAGGCGAATTATTGTGCCTACACACTGAAGGATATTATCGAGGCCCTGATTTAGAAGGGTCAGATAAATCTTGAAGATTTAAAGAAGGCCTTTGGGGCAGCAGATGCCTCCCATGCCGTAACCATCCAAGTGGAAGACAAAATGACCGATATACTTTATGCCTTTTTCATTATAATGCTTCAAGAAGGCATAATCACATTGAAGTAAGCAAGGCAACCCCATTGCCTTGCTATGGGGACTGAAGATTGTTGGTGCCTGTATCATCAAATTAGAGGCCCTTACCTGTCAGAACGCACAAGTTTCCTTGATATATTCACAAAGAAAATGAGGGAGTGTCAGGAGTGTTCCAATCTCCCTATAAGTGATCCCTAAGTCATTCCTCTATCGGGTCAAGAAGGTCTCACAAAGCAGGACCTTCCTATCAATTACTTGAACTCCACCGAATTCTCACCTTCCCAGTCATGGATAGTCTACCATAGCCGAAGCAGACTCAAGTCCTTAAGGTGAGAACCAGTTCGCGAAGCTAGAGCTGTTCACCAGCCTAGGGAGACGAATCAAACATCACCTCAGAAAACTAGAAAGAGACAGGCACCAAGGGCTACTTTCCAAAGAAATAAGACCACTCAACCCACAGTCGAGCAGAAATTTCTCAGGCCCCTTCCCCCACTGCCAACTTTACGGAACTTAATCCCTGACACGATCCTTCTTCCTTCTTTATCCTGCCAAGAAGACATCCCCGTGCCATCTCCCACTCATCATATGTCCAATGAGGGTGACGACATTAAAAGCACTCCTGAATAGTCAACCAAAAGAAAGGCCTAAAAGACCCCCTGTGCCCGTCCAGCCCTAATGATGATGTAGAAAGCTGCCCAGATCGGTCTGATGTGGGGAACGACCTTCAAAGTCCCCCACCTTCTAACCCTTCTTCTGCTTCTCATTCTTCCTTGTCTATGTGTCTTACAAGTACAACCTTGATATGTCCGGACTTCGAGGCTCTCGACAGAGAACTTGAGGGATCAAACATAACTAAGACACAATGGAAGCGATTGAGAAAGACCTTGGCATAGGCAGCAGGATTCTTAATAGTTGCCCATGCCCTGGCAGCTAAAGCCAAGGCAGAGCCACCTTCGTCAAATAAGCATAAGAAGTCGAAGCCTAAGAAACCCCAGTGGCCCCTAAGCTTGAATTCGAGCAGAGACTGAGAGAGTCAAATGGACAACGCTCCAATTCTCAAGGAGCTTTCCACATGGTGAAAATTTCAAGAGTAATACTCACCTTTGGGCAAATAAATCTTAGATCAGGGAAGACGTGGCAGACTGTAGCGCAGAAGTCGGGTACCTTGAAGTTCCCCAATCTGCCACTACCCCCTAATCCAAAGACTAGTCGTCCTATCTTACAGCTCCCTGGGCTCCTTCCTAATCCCAATACTTCAAACAATACACTTATTCTCCAATTCCTTGGGACTCCTTTGATCCCATGCACTCAGTCTCATCCAAAACCTCAAACTTCCATCACTCAAGCCAAGCCCGCTGTGAATCAAGTCAACCAACCGGCCCAAAAAAACATTTTCTATCCAAACCTACTCCTCAACCCAATATACCACCCAAATCAGTGGAAGGACCAGGAGGACAAGGCCTTGATCAAGAAAAGGTGAAATATGATGTGATAGAGCATCTACGGAAGCTTCTAGCTCTTCACAGTGTCTACGATGCCCTCATGCTCTCGAAGTATTACCAGGTGGCTTTGGTTTAAGCTCTCTCTAACCCAGAAGTGTACAAAACCAAAGTAGAATCCATTGAGGTAGACCGACATTTCTACAAGGATGTATGCCAATCACCTTTTTAGAGGACGATCTGCACCTAGGGGAAAAGTTTCATAATCACCCTCTCTATGTTACTGGTGAATTACATGCATGCCCCATCAATCGAATTATGTTAGACGGAGGGTCGACAGTCAACCTTATTCCAAGGAGGATCCTTGCTCAATTAGGGTTGGGGTTCGAAGATCTTACCCCGACCCACGTCACAGTTCAAGGGTTTAACCAATCAAGGGTGAAGCTAGCTGGCACGAGATGCCTTCGTTTTAAGATCGGTGAGCTGAACACTTACGCCCAGTTTCATGTAATCAACATCGACACTTCCTACAATATTCTCCTCGGTCGGCCATGGCTCCATGACCAAGGGTTGATTCCATCAACATTGCATTAGTGATTCAAATATAGTCGAGATGGGAGACAGCATACGGTCTACGCTGATAAGAGATTGTTCCCTGTAGTCGAAACTCACTATGCCGTTGCTAAATATTACTTCACGAATCTAACATCATCTCACAAGCTGAATGATGGAGGTCACAAGTCTACAATCAAGACAGTGTCTTTGTCTCATGAAGATGTCGAAGATGTTGGGAGAACATGTTCAAAGAGGATGAAAGGCAGCGCAGAATCTTACCCCTAACCACCCTTCATTCCAACATCCCAACCATCATCCCTGAAGAAACTCCTTCTTCATTTGAAAAGGAGTTTCACCCTCTGCTCCTAGTTTTGACCCACCTTGACTGGAAGATGAACCAAAGGTTATTCATGAGATCGAGCAAGCCATGGGGGTAGAATTCCCAGCTAAACGGATCATCTATACTCCGGACCAGCAGAAAGTCTTACATATCCCCATTGCGCTCTTGAAAGTCGAAGAGGAAGGACAACCACCGTAAAATGTGTTTCAAAATTCGGTTGCTATAAGTATAGAGGATGCTCCTTAAATCGTTGACCAACTAAAATTTTTACTTTTCCCCGACCTCTCAGGAGGAGAGCAGCTCGATGAAGAGCACCTTTCTTCCCCTCAAGGGCAGGATCCCCTAACAAACTTAACAGCATAAGTTCGCAATTTCCAGAGTTAGTTGGAAGTTATGCGTATCTCTTCAAAACATTTCAAGGAGTTCATGCCGGAGAGTAACGGCTATGATGAGCGGGAGGTAAATGTGTCACTAATGGAGGCCGAGGCCCTCCTAACTGGACTATCTATAGCAACCAGGCTCACTAAATCAGGAAGAAAATGAACTATGACCCTTGGCTAATCAGACATTAAGGGGAGAAAAAGCAATGACTCCCCATTTCGAAGCTCTCCAACCCGCGACAGCCCACCATGGGGATCTAAATATTACTTCACGGATCTAACATCATCTCATAAGCAGAATGATGGAGGTCACATGTCTACAATCAAGATAGTGTCTTTGTCTCATGAAGATGTCGAAGATGTTGGGAGAACATGTTCAAAGAGGATGAAATGCAGGGCAGAATCTTACCCCTAACCACCCTTCATTCTAACATCCCAACAATCATCTCTCAAGAAACACCTTCTTCATTTGAAAAGGAGTTTTTGCCCTCTTCTCCTTGTTCTGAGCCACCTTGACTGGAAGATGAACCAAAGGTTATTCCTGAGATCCAGCAAGCCAAGAGGGTAGAATTCCCAACTCCAAGGATCACCTATACTCCGGACCAGTAGAAAGTGTTAGATATCCCCATTGCACTCTTGAAAGCCGAAGCGGCATGACAACCACCGTAAAATGTGTTTCAAAATTTGGTTGCTATAAGTATAGAGGATGCTCCTTAGACCGTTGACCAACTAAAAGTTTTACTTTTCCCCGAACTCTCAGGAGGAGAGCAGTTTGATGAAGAGAAACTTTCTTCCCCTCAAGGGCAGGATCCCCTAGCAAACTTAAGAACAGAAGTTCGCAATCTCCAGAGTTAGTTGGAGGTTATGCGTATCGCTTCAAAACATTTCAAGGAGTTCATGCCGGAGACTAACGGCTATGATGAGCTTGAGGTAAATGTGTCACTAACAGAGGCCGAGGCCCCTCCTAACTGAACTATCTGTTGCAACCAGGCTCACCAAATCATGAGGAAAATGAACTATGACCCTTGGCTGATCAGACATTAAGGGGAGAAAAAGCAATGACTCCCCATTTCGAAGCTATCCAAGCTGTGGCAGCCCACAATGGGGCTAAACAAGGCCTAGGGTATTAGCCTCTTGCGGTGATAACAGTGTTGAGAGGCCTTGAAAAAAAAAATCACATGAGGTGCAGTAAAAGTAAGAAGAGAATGAAATCATGCAGCAAAGTCAATCAAAAGAGAGAAGTGCTTTATTCATCAGTTAAAACTTTTACAATACTGGCAAGAGGAAATGTCAAGTTCAGAAACGATCAATCATCTTATTGATCTCTACACTGCAGGAGATGTCTCAATGCCCTAGACACTCTCCTTCAGCTCCGTCACCGTTTGAGTCTCCTTTGTCATCGCCACAGTTTCTTACACAATTGTTCCATTGAGTTCGGACAAATCTTCAACCAAAGAGGCCTCCATGGCCCTCCTCTGAATGATCTCTGTTTCAAGGCTCTTGAATTCCTGCCTCAATAGTCTCATCTCCTCTTGGATTTCAATCATTCTCTTGAAGCTTCCTTGTGCCTCCCTCTTAAGATCTTGCTAACAGCCAGTTATTGTGGCCTTCTTATCAATGCAAGCATCTATCTTCTCGCGATGGTGCAAGATCGACTCCTCCAAAGAGGCTAGCCTCCGAGTTTCTTCCTCATGATGTAGTGCTCCCAACCGCCAGCTCCCCAACTCGTTTAGAGTGGCATCAAAATGGGAAAGCACTTTTGGTGCACTCTCAACCATAGTAGTCGGAGCTAACTCCCTCAGCTTTGCAAAAGCTTTGTCCAACTCATTGAAAGGTAGCTCCCTCAAGCCTTGAAACTCTAACCATGCCTGCAATCATGCTAGAAACACCACAGAAAACAGGCCTAGTTGGTGCTACTGAGACCACTATTGTTGAGGAAACCTCGACCTCAAGGAACGGGCTTGTTGAAGTGAGGCCATCTGAGCCACTGGCTCCTCTGAAACAAGGGCAAAACATAGAGCTTCTTGCCCCTCAGACTCATAAGCAACCCCAGCCTCAACGTGCCTGGGTTCTTCAATGCCAGTCTCGCTGTCTTGACTCTCTCTTATGGGGACCTCTACTTGCTCTTCATCCTCTTGAATTGTCGCCTCGACATTATTAAGTTCAAGAACCATCTCTTCTCTTTGGCCTTTGCCAGCCAATTCATCTCTAGCCACAGTTTCTTCCATTTAGCTTGTGCTTTCAATAACCAGAACCTCGGCCACGAAGATTTCAACTCCCTTATCTTCACGACCTATGTCCACGGGGGCAGTGACCTCTTGGTGCTCAGGCATGTCATCAGCTTAAGGCTCTTCTCCTGGAGTCATAGCCCTTGCCTCGGGTGGGGCACTAAGTTCCTAAGGCATGGAGGCCACATCAACATCAGAGCCCCTATCTGGAGCAGTTGCTTCAAGGCTTTCATCCTCGTCAGTCTCCATCCAAGTCGCCTCTAACTTAAGAACTACCCCTGGACTCAAGGGTACCTCCCCAAGATCCGGAGTCACCTCCCGATTAGAAGCAATGACAATGGGATCAAGGTGGCCGGAGTCGTCTGCCTCAGTTTCTGAAGAAAAACAAAACAATTCAAGAGAAGCAGAAGGTGGTCTAGAGAGAGCAGAAGGTGATACTGGAGTAGTTCCTAAAAGATCAGAAGAGGAAGAGCTACCTCCTGAATTCTGACATCATAAGAAGTTTGGAACTCTTGTGCCTCCGAGTACGCCCTCTAACTGAATGCGGTGCACGGGTATTGGCAGCGGTCGAGCGCTTTCTTTTCTTCCCCCCTGCTCGAGTAGGAGCAGCCGTTTCAGATCCACCTCCCAAAGAAGGCCCTCCTGCTAATTTACTGTGGAGACCACTCTCGATTGGGGAGTTCAAGTCCTCTGGGGGACACTTCTCATAACCAGGGACTTGTCGCCCCTCGAACTAAGATTGTCGAAGACACTCCCAGTCCTCGTCTTCATTTCAAGAAATTCTGGCGAGGCCTCATCAATAGCTATCTCACACGGAAGCCCTAAAGATTGCTAGTTAGAGGGATAATCTAAGATGAATACCACACTAGGAGCAAGAACATCCGCCAATCTCCTTTGCTTGGTATCCTTACGCCAGTTACCGTTCACCCCTTTCCAAGGGTGATCTTTATTCTAATATCCCTTGCTCGTGATTCTCCACCAGTTCACATAGGCCTTGGTCGTGCAGACCCTCCAGTCGAAGTGAGGTAACACATATTTGCTGGTCTCTATCATCTCTAGACACATAGACCAAGCGATCCATATATGCTCTGGCAGCTAACACTCACAAAATGTTCCAAACTCTTTCATCCTCCCCTTATTCACCTTACTCCGTCTGTTTTCGAAAAACATCGAGAACGGGCAGCCTTGATCAAGCAGTGCTGACGGGCGAAGCGATGAGGGAAATACCCCTCTAACCTGAAATTGTGCGGAGTCCGATAAGGTAAGACTCCCCCTCTGATGCTCAGAATGAACATGAGCTCCTTAATCATTGTTGGAGCACTGTTTAGCTCCTTCCCCAACTCATCAATGAAAGCACGGTCGGTGAAGCTCCCGATCGGAAAGGGCACCTGCCTCACGTTCAAAGAATCATTCTCAAATAGACCCTGAGCCTCTCCTGGGGTATGAAAGATAGCCCTATGGTTGACAATCCTCATCAAGAAGGGCCACCGTTTATCTCCTGAGCACTAATGCTTGATGTAGGTGAAATCGGCCCCTAGCCACCTGTCCACGTAATGCATAGGGAATGGAGTTTTAAAATCCTAGAGAAATGCCTCTCCTCCGATAATACCATTCCCTCCATCTTTTCCCCTGTAGGCCTTTCCACGGGAGATGGCCCCCAAGCTATGGTATATGTTGCACAAGACCGGCTGAGCAAGGGCATACTCACGCCCTCTGGCCATGTCACAGACCACACATAATACGCCTGGATGAGGGACGTCCCTCTAGCCAGAAAGCACGAATTTGCACAAAAATCAGGCTAAATACATGGCCAAGAAGACACTATCATCAACGGTCTCGAGTTGATATATGGGAGGCGTCTCCTTTGCATCTGCCTTCCCTTTCCCTTTCGGGGTGCCCTGACCACCTTCAAGATAATCCCCATAAAAGAATTTCACCCACTCTGTGAAAGTGACCTTGCCATTACTTGACTGACTGGCAGTCGACTGGTAGGCCTCGAAGATCTTTTGTAGACGGGCAGACAACTTTTCATTTCCTAAGTTAGCACAACCGAAGATGACCGAGTTCGAAGGCACATACTCGTCTACATAGCCCCGATCATCAGTAGACCTCCAATAAAATGACGACCTAGTAGAGAGATTCCTGCTTCCCCATGCCCAACGGTCAAGTATTACTAACATGGCTCCATGTCTCCAGCAACACCTTTATTATATTGGAGCAACAGTCATAGTAGCTGCCTGAACACTGAACCGCTGCTAATAGGGAAGCATGTTCAAGAGTGCTTCTGTACAACGCCAATACCTTGGCAATTCTGGGGTGTATCCCTTCAGGTATTGGTGCTCCCCCTGAATCAGAAGGCCTTTTGTTGACCACTTTAGTAGTCCCTTTGCCTATACCATTCGCTTCCCTAAGGTAGGCAAGTTCTCCCCGGAAGCTATGTTCCTATGCATGCAATGAAGAAGCGCCATCCCTTCGTTATTACTGATATTGTCGTCATTGCCCTCCTGTGCTTCGAAACAAACGGGGTCAATAATTAAAGTGACACTGAGGGCACTCTAGTTCGCATACTGGCTGAGTCAGCCATATGGGCTCACCCCTTGATAAAATATCGCTTGTAAAATCAAAGGCATCGATCTCTCCCTCCCTTGAAAGCCTCTTCACATGAGGAATTTGGTTAGAAGAACCAGCCATTATAAAGGGCTCGGTGGTTTACTTCCAAATGTTGCTAAGACATTGGATCAGCACCGGTTGAGTTTGCCAACTCTTAGCGCTGGTTATTTTTCTCAATACTTAGTGTCGATTGCATGCCAACAACTAGCGTCAGTTGAGTCTGTTAACCATTAGCATCGGTTGAGCTTGTCAATGCCCAGGTTTGGTTGTGTGTCAATGACTAGCGCCGGTCAGCGTCGGTTCAACTTGTCCATGCTCAGCGCTTGTTGCGTGCCAAGCGACTAGCGCTAGTTGAGTCTGTCAACACTCAGCGTCAGTTTAGATTGCCAATACCCAGCGTTGTTTGAGCTTTTCAAAGGCCAGCGCCGGCTGTGATAGGATCTCTCGCACGTGCCACATATCCTAATCATGACACCTCGAACTCAGTTGTGCCGACTGACAACCGTCTCCAAGTTCTTCGGCGCCGCTTGACACACGAGCGAATGTCAACCGTCACCAAGTCTCACTGATCCACTGGACATACGAAAGAGGTACTCGTACACCTTCCCTGCGATGGTTCACCTCCCACGATGGTTCAACTCCTACAACCGTACACCTTCCACGACGGTCCACCTCTCGCGACTGTTCGTCTCCCACCAGAACTTCTTCTACATTGCCGGAAACCCACCAAAAAAATTTCTCGCCTGCATTTTTCACCTAGATGTCACCAAAACCTCAACGAAAACTTCTACAAACTTCCCCTAAGTCTTTGGGAACCTCTGCAACACCACTAACAGTGTCGAAAAGTTACCACAACCCCCGAGAAACCCCTTAAAACTCCCTGAAAAACTCCCAAGATGTGCGGAAGTGCTCACTGTTTCACTTCCTGCCTCTTCTACAAAAAAAAATTGCATTCAGAACCTCTTCTGTTTCCCGAAAATTCCCTGAAGAACTCTCCGTTCCTTCTTCTTTCCGTGCAACTTCACCAAATTCTTTGCAAAGTCTGCTCGCCGACAGCCTTCCCTGCAAAACCACTGGGAGTACCACTGTCTGCCGAAAACCTTCCCTGCAAAACCATATTTACCAAAAACCTTCCCTACAAAACCATTGCTAGATTCCCATTGCTCGTACGAATTCAACCGAACGCCCTCTCCTCAACGTTAAGGAAATTTTTGCTTAAGTTTTTTTTACCCGTGGTGAAAAGTGAGGGAAATGGGATTTTACTGCCTTATATAAGCCAAACAACCCTAGCACTGGTTGACTTAGCGTTGGGTGAATTCCAAACAACCCTAGCGCCGGTTGGCTTGGCGTTGGGTGAATTCCAAACAATCCTAGCACCAGTTGACTTGGCACCTGGTGAATTCCAAACACACTAGTACCAGTCGACTTGGCGTCGGGTGAATTTCAGAATGACCCTAGTGCCGGTTAACTTAGAGCCGGTTGTGTTCAAACAATATCATGGGCCATTCACAGCGCCAGCTGAGTTTTTAACAATCCAGCACCGATTGCGCCGGTTGAATACTCGCAAGAAACCATTAGCGCTACACCTGGTGCCGGTTGTATTTCAAGTAGCATATTGTCACCTACTCCAAGTTGAAGCCTTGTGTGTCTTATCACTATCCCTAGTGGAGTTGCACCCAAGTCGTGACCTGTCATCCCCAGTGGAATTGCACCCAGACCATTGCACCCAAACTGTGACCTATCATCCTTAATGGAGTCAAGAGCTATCCATTATCCCCATAGGAGTCACACCCATACTGCAGCCCATTATCCCCAGTGGAGTTAGGGTCATTCTTACATCTTCAATTCCTAGTGGGTCTGGTTCACACCAAGCTATTCTAGTCTCAAGAAGTATGCTTACCCTCCCTAAGCCCTGGTGAAGTCCGCTTTTGTTAGCCATCCTTCATCAGGTCACCATTTTCATCTGAGCCCTCAGTTTGTGAATGGTCTTAACCATTTTATTCCCAGGGAGTCGGATTGCCATCCATAGACCTAGTCTCCATGGAGCTCCACTTACATGGAGACCCAAGCATGGTCCGTGCTGCATGACCTGAATTGCATGACTTTGGTCCAAACTATATGAACTTAAAGTGTAGCGGAGGTCTAGTTTCACAACCTTAAATTGCATGGTCTGTGTTGCATGACCCTAAATTGCACAGCCTTGGTTCATGTTGCATTACCCTAAGCTGCCTAGCTTTGGTCCAAACTATATGACCTTAAACTGTAGTGGAGGTCTAGTTGCACTACCTTGTACTGGGTCCTAGTTGTATGACTTTAAACTGCATAACAACAGTCCACCTGTACGTCCTTAAACCATAGTGCACACCTTAATCTCATGACGATAAACTGCTTAGCACAGGTCCAGGCATCATGACCTTTAAAACTTGCCCCCACATACGTGCACAAGCCTTTACGTGCACAAGCCTTTACGTGCACTTTCACGTATGCCTTCCCTAACCTACCTGTTAGTGTGTGCGCGCCACCTTCATTACCTCCCCAGTGTGTCTATACACTTCATCACCATACCTCATTCCCCAGTGAGTCTCACCTGTACTCACAAAATGGTGAACCATCCCGCCATCCATATTCGTTGTAAGTTATTGGGTCACCATCATCTACTCACATTTCATACATCATCCATCTTTCATAGGTAGCCGAGTGTCATTTCCCCAAGTGAGTCAAACCCACCACCATACTCACTCTATGGCCTCCACAGACTATCATTCATCACCACCACGGTCCAGTTGCATGACCTTAAACCATAGTGCATGCCCTGGTCGCATGACGTTAAACTATTTTGTACAAGTTTTGAAGGCATGACCTTAAACATGCCTTCACAAAAACATGATGAAATAACGGGCATAATATATACCTTAACAAGGGAACGCTAAACCTTGAGTAAGTTCTGTGAATAAAAGAATTGGGCATGGTGAAAACTCAAAAGGGCTCGTGAGTAAAAATGGATGAAAAGGGTGGACATGGCTGAAAGGTCACGGGTAAAAAAGCCCCAAAATAAAAAGAAGTTGGTGAAAATCTCTACGATGCCGCTTCCTAAATTCAAGCCACAACGAATGCTTAGACTAATAAACAGGTTGATGCAGCGTTCGCCTCAAGAGGCGGTTTTAGCCCTCACTTAAAAAGGTCACAAATACATTATTCCCACAAGGTCACAAATACACTCTAGAAACAACCATTAAAAAGGTAAGAAACTGACAAAGCCAGGGGGAAACCAGCCAGAGACTTCATCTCTCTTAGCCGACGTGCCCAGAACTTCGAGATCGGCTAATAAATCTGCCTCCGACTGGACTCAGTAGATGAGATCTATAGTGGTACTCTGATCGTCAAAAGCAAACCTGGTGTAGAAGCAAACTGTGCTGACCAAAAGCAAACAAACAAACCCAGACCAAATGGGAACAATTCCCTTCAGCATGGCATTCAATTGCAAGACAGGCCTAATTCTGATTGACGAAGTCCGTACAAAATCCTTAGCGTCAAAATCACCAACAGTCCGCTCGAGGGTGAGGACTTCCACAAGATCCCTGAAAAAAGTGTCTTCTCCCCCTAAAGTCTCCACAGCCGGACCCGTGAACAATGCATCCCTACGTTTGAGTAGCTTAGTTACACCATTAAGTGACTCTCCTCGATGTTAACGTGGTCCTGTGGCTAGGAAGGAAAAAAGTAAAAGCCGAAGGAAATTTTTCAAATGATTGTCCTTCTCGTTTCTCTTGAAGCACAACATTCGACGGGCCAAGCTGTTTAAACGTATTTTTCAGCACCTTGGTCCCTGATAGGAAGCAGGTCAATAAAGCCTACAAAACAGTGAAATTCTTGACAATCTTATAATGGCTCCAAAATTGGTCAAGATCTTCATCAGCATTTTAAAAGACCACCTGCCAAGTTTCACACGATCAGACATGTCAAAGGTAGTGAACATAATAAAACAATTTCAGTGAAATCAGTCTCTAGCACCTTGAAATGGACTCTGTAACTAGATCCATACTTTTGGTGCATCAAAAAATTGTGGGAGCACCACCATTAGATCTAGCACGGTAAAAAACCCTTATGGGTCAAGTTTCGGGTTAATCGAGCACTCCAAGACAAAATTATGGGTAAATTACTAAAAGGGGTAGGTCACATACTATTCCCGTGTCGCCTCACTGCACCAAAACACCATGAAAGGTGGTTGTTTTAACGGTCACGTGAAGTAATATTTGAAGCCCATATCTCACTTTTTCAGAGTTGAATCGCAATCAAATTTTGTGAGTGTGTTCGTCTCGTTGAGACGAGCGTTTCGATATGTGGTATGCTCCGTGACGACACCCAAGCGAAGAGAAAAACTAAATGAAAGTCGCTGATCTGTGAAGGAAGTTGAGAAAAATTCAGCAGCTGCATGCCTCATTTGAGCAGCCAGCTAACGACACTCACATACCCGATCGACACGAAACCAATTGCGTTATGTGTGTGAGATCCGAGGATATCTTTGGTCCAAACCTCTCGTTGGATGAACAATTGGATCTCACACACGAAGAGATCAAAGCTTCTATAGATTCCGGCAGCCGGATTTCAAGATTTCGGTCAAAAACTCAAGACGACAAAATCTACATCCGGACACGAAATCAAGTTACGTTGTTGCAACGTGATTGTGATGGCATGCTCAGAGTGATTCTGTGAAGAAGTCACAAAAAAACATCAAGGAACGAACACACAATTTATTCAAAGATTTCTAGATTCATCCAAAATTCAAGTCTCAAGATCGTGGCTCAAAAACATGATTCATGGCTCGAAGTTGGTATCAAAATGTTCGCCATGCCGAGCCCTACAAGAACACAATAATCTTTCGATCAAATGAGCTTCAGAACGACCTTGGGTCAACCTTGAAAGACCATGCAAGTTCTCGGGCAGCAGCAGGGACTGTTCTGAAATTCCACATATTGTTAGGCGGGGGAAAAATAGTCCTTTTGCACCCATTTTTAGATTTTCTTTAAATTCAATTAAATTGTAATTATCTTCAATTTTTGGGCGTACACCAAAACTTTAGCCCAATTCTATATAAACAAGCACTGCCTCATTGTACAAAGGACGGATTTATTCTTCTTGGATCAATCAATAAAATTCTGATTTTTTCTTGAGCTTGTGAGTACGTCTTGGAGAGAGAGAGAGAGGACAGAGAAGAAAAGGGCCGGTACCCTTCAAGCAGGTAATTTTCTCTGTCCTTCCCTATTTCTCTCTTCTCCCCTCTTTCTCTCTTTGCCCCTTTTATCATCTCTCTCATCTTCTCGTCGCTCTTTCTCTCTCCTCTTTCTCATGCCTTTACATCTTTCTCTTTCCTCTTTCTCATGCCTCTATATCTTTCTCTCTCCTCTTTCTCATGTCTCTATCTCTATCTCTCTTCTTCTCGTCTCTATCCATCTCCTCTCGTTTGTCACAGTCGATGAAGCCTAACACTGACTAGAATTCTCTCTCTTCTCTAATGTCACAGTTGGTGAAGCCTAGCACCGACTGGATTTTTCTCTCTCTCTCTCTCTCCGTTGTTGCAGTTGGTGAAACCTAATGCCAGCTCGATCTCTTTTCCTTGCTTCTCTCCCATCCCAACCTGCACAACCATGGTGCCGGTTTCTTCTCTTTTTCTCTTCTCTTCTGTAACAATCGATAGAGCTTAGCGCCGGTTGGATTTCTCTCTCCCCTTCTTTCACAGTGGGTGAAGCCTAGTACCAACTAGATTTCTCTCTCCTCTTCTGTCACAATCGATAAAGCCTAGCACTAGTTGGATTTCTCTCCTCTTCTGTCACAATCGGTGAAGCTTAGCACCGACTAAATTTCTCTCTCCTCTTCTATCACAATTGACGAAGCCTAGCACCGGTTGGATTTCCCTCTCCTCTTTTGTCACAGTCGGCGAAGCTTAACGCCGAGTTCCTTTTTCTCTCTTCTCTTCTTTCACAGTCGGTGTAGCTTATCGTCGACTGCTTTTTTCTCTCTCTTCTCTTTTGACACAGATGGCGAAGCCTAACATCGGTATATTTTCTTTCTTTTCTTCTAAAAAAGTCGGCAAGGCCTAGTGCCGACCGTATTTTCTCTCTCTTCTTCTAACAGTAGGTGATGCCTAGCACCTATTGCTTTTTCTCTCTCTTCTCTTTTGACATAGTTGATGAAGCCTTGCACCGATTACATTTTCTCTCTCTTCTTCTAACAGTACATGAAACCTAGCACTGACTACTTTTTCTCTCTCTTCTCCTTTGAAACACAGTCGGCAAAGCTTAGCACTGACTGTGTTTTCTCTCTCTTTCTTGTAACACAGTTGGCAATGCTTAACGCTGACTGCGTCTTCCTTCCCTCTCTCTCTTTTATCGTCTTTCCTTTTGCACTCTTCTCTTCGTTTCTTCTCCCTCCTCACTTTTGTTCCCTTCTTCTCTTCTTATTGTTTCCTCATTGCCTTAATTCTGTTATTCCTTCATTCAACTAAGAGGGACTGAGTTTAGCCTCTCATGGTAGTCCTGTCATCTAGCCGTAATGTTGTTGTTCCAGCATTACTTGGCTCGCTTTACTATAACGACAGACTGACCATCATGCCTAGCTAATCAGTATTGCTAGTGAAATCTAGTAGTAATCCTATGAGTCGGTCTTAGTTACCAAGCCCGTTTTACTACCACGTCAGGCCAATTATTCACCAGCTTAGTCACCGCTCTGATATTCTTGCTCAGTCGAATTCTTCTCTCCCTCGTCTTTCTTCTCTTCTTCTTTTTGAATGTGCATGCTTGTAGTGTACGTTCATCAAAGAGGAAAAGGGTGAGGTCTAACACACCTGTCTTACAACCTTTACAATATATGTGTGTCATTGTAAAAAATAGAAGAATACAAGTCAAGGGAGGTGATTTCGCACCAGTTTCATTACTGGGAGGATTTCTTCGTGATCTAAGAGGGCGCCCACGTAAGCCAGCCAGAGTAAGTCCCGAACCCACCTCAAATTCCTCTCTCACAGGTTGGTAACACCTGTCCCCATTCTCTATTGAGGTTCTCGAGAGAGCGATCTCAAAAACGTCTTGAGTCTTCCCTCGAAACTCGAGACTCGTGTCGCCCAATCCTCAAAGGGTTCGAAGGGCGAGATCGAGGCACCTAACTACACACGATAAGCACAAATTCAATTTTACACGTGATTGAGATTCGGCTCAATAGATTTACTTGCGGATTTAAATTCACATGAAGCCTTGAGTTCAAATTCAAATCTATGAAATTTTCTCGTTTAAACTGGAAGATTAGCTCACATATTCAAATTTTTATAAAGGATAAAGACAGAAGTAAGGATTCAGTGGAAGGTTAGGTAGAGGATAAGCATCATCAAGAGATCAACGATGGAGACGTCAAGATGATTTTTGGTGGTTATCAAAGAGATATTGAAGTTCATCACTTGGAAAGGATTATAAAAGTCGAGAAAGCAGATGAGAAAGGGGTTCACATATTTTTCTTTGAGATAGGCACTCCATGCGAGCACATATCTCATTGCCATAGGTTGCTCAAATATTGATTGCAGTGCTCAGATGGAGTGATAAAAAGAGAAAGAGAAAGAGATTGATTTCGTGCTCTGAAATACCAGCTTTAGGCATGTTCTCTAAAAATGGATGAAGATGTCGGATTAGCATCCCTGCCATAGATCATGTATATAAGTTGTTATCCCATTTGATGTTATCTCATTTTATTTAATATATCTATGCGTCTTGTTTTGTTAGAAGTGAATGTATAGCTCTTGAGGTATAATCAAGGGTAATTTGCCTTATTTGCTTTTATTGTATTATTTGCTCATTGTAAATCGTAATAGGGGATTAAACTCCTGAAACTATTTTGTTCCTAGTATGTGATATATGAAAAACCTGTATTTATATTATATGGAATACATTTACGAATTTGGCCTCGAGTGTGATGTCCTCTGATAAAACATTTAATTGGAGTCTTTGTATGTTTTAAGTTCTATTGTCTTTTATAACATCCATATCCCTTTTTTACGACATTCATATTTCAGAGAGTCCAAGTTTATATCTCTAAAAAAATTTAGGTACTTTCTCTCTCTAAAATTTGATGTAGTTTCTCTCTCTAAAATTTTAACATACTTGAAAGTTAAAATTTGAGATTATTTCTCTCTAAACTTTTTTTGTGAAAGTTTCTATCTTTAACAGTTTTTAGCTACTCTCTCTCTAAAATTTTCATACTTACCAAATGTGTCATATGTTTAGGGTCGAGGGGGCCAACGAGTGGAATCCATGAAGCTTGGAAATTAAAAAAAACATGTTTTTGTCTGGATACGAAATCAGGGAAAAGTTAGGTGATTCCAAGATTTTTAATTTCCATGGAGTTCTAATAGCCTAGCCATTGAGCAAACCAAACGGTGAATTTCAATAATATCCACGATATTAAAAATCTATGCCCCAAAATCCATGTACCCAAACGGGCCCTAAGGAAATATTTCACTGCACGGTTAAAACACCATAAAATTACAAATCACTATGGAATTGTTGGATGAAGGGCAAGAAGAGTTTTTACTTGTCCATCAAGGAAAAGTTCCTCATGGAGCACGTGGTTAAAAATAATGGAATTGTTGGATGAAAGCAATGTTTAAAGAAACAGATTAGTGACTCAAATATGTGACACCCATACCCATGTCAGATTGGAGAATCGGCGGATCGGATTGGAGAATCGGCTGAGTTGACAATTTCTATCTCAAAAAAAGTTCAAAAAATCACTAAATCTCTAAAAACAGTGTTCTTTTACTTTGTAAAAGAAATTAGCAGTGATGCATTATGCAATTTTATTACTTTGTAAAAATAGGTGATTACTGAGATGTTGTTTTCTTATTTGGATATCTGTATAATTATTAGTTATAATATACTATTATAATATTTGCATCAAAAAATTAATATCTCATCAAAGCATCAAACATTTATTATTTCACTTTTCTAGTCCAAAATTATCACAACCTAACTAATTATAATAGCATATACTGAAATTGAAATCATGGGTTTATATTTTATAAATATTTAATACACAAATAAGAACAAATATAAATATATTATAATACCATCTTATTGAAAAAATCTTATTTACAATTAATAAAAAAATACATTACATAATTTGTAATACAAATAAGTTGGTAAATAAAATACAAGATTTAGTTATCAATGTATAATTATTTGTTATAAACTTGTTAGAATACTATTGAATGCATAAAAATAAGGTTTTAACATACTATTTAATATACACCAATAATAAGGTTTTAAAAATGCGTCGTATAAACGCATCGTGCCTTAAATAGTATTCTTAAACCTTCCTTATAGTTGGAAACGGGTGTATAACTGCATGATCATATAAGGAAGGTCTTAAATAAAAATTTTTAAGGAATGCATCATTAAATGCATGGTCATATAAATGCATCACGCTCCTGACATGGCTGTTGGAAGATACTTTTCATCATCATGTGGCCCCCGCTCAATAAAAGCTTAGGAAACAATGGAAATTTTGAAAGTTTCATAATAGCCCCAGAACTGGTCAAGATCTTCACAAGGACTCTCAAAAGTCTCTTGTCATGTTTCGTCGCATTCCGACATGTCTAAAGCAGTGCAGACTGAGAAACAGTTCCAGTAGAATCACCTCTCGCACCCAGAAACGGATCCTATAACTAGAGTTATATTTTTGATGTCTCAATTTTTTGTGGGATTATCGCCATTGGATCAGGCATAGTTGAAAACCCCCAAGGGTCAAATTTCAGCTTGAATGGACATCCCAGGAAGAAGTTATAAGAAAAAGAGCGATACAGGAGGAGTTGCACGCTATCACGTGCGGCTACCTTGCAACTCAACTCCATTGAAGGGGCAGTCACGACTAGTGATTTTCATCTCTCATATCTCACCCGTCTCAAATCAGATCAAACCCAATGTTTTTAAGAGTGTTCGTCTTATCAAGACAAGCGTTTCGATATGTCGCACGCCCCGTGATGACACCAGAGCGCGAAGAAAAGTTAGAGAGAAGTTGCTGATCCGTGAAGAAAGTGCATGAAAATCAATAGCGTCATGCCTTGCTCGAGTGGCCAAATCACGCCGCTTGCGTGCCCGATAGATGTGAAACTAGTTCTTTCGCGTGCATAAGGCCCGTGGCCATCCCTGGTCCAAACGTCGCAGATGATGAACAGTTGGATTTCGCACACGAAGACTATGAAGTGGCTACATATTTCGGTGCTGAAATTCCAGATTTCGGCCAAAACTCCAAACTCACAAAACCTTCGTTTGGGTACAGAATCGAGCTACGTTTGTTGCCCTGTGATCGTTATGGCATGCTCAGTGCATTCCAGTGAAGAAATCACAGAAAAACATCAAGGAACGAGCACACAATCGATCTAAAGTTTTAAGATTCATTCAAATTTTAAGTCATATGATCATGCCCTAAAAATACAATTCATGGCTTGAAGTTGATATCGAATCGATCTCCATGTCGATCCCTACAAGAAAACAATCATCTCTCTATCAATCGGGCATCGGAATGACCCCGGATCATCCACAGAAAACCATGCACATTCTAGGGCAACACAGGGACTGTTTTAGAATTTCAAACTTTTTTAAGAAGGGGCTCATCTGTAATTTTTCATCCTATTTTCTAATTTCTTTTAATTCAATTAAATCATAATTTTTAGCAATTGGGATTAATTTTGATCATCGACCCATGTTTAGGTACACTTCTATATATACCTCGTACCATCATTGTACGTGGCGGTTGGAACTCTTCACAAAAGAGAGAGTTTTTACTTAATTGAGTTTCTCTTTCTTCTCATTGTTGGGTCACATTGAGAGAGAGAGAGTAAGGAGAGAGAAACTATTGGACCGCTACCTTTAGGCTCAAGGTAAATCTTGTCTCTCTTCTTTTTCTTTTCTTCTTCTCTCCCTTCTTTTTCTTTTCTTCTTCTCTCTCTTCCTCTTCTCCTTCATTCTCTTCTCCGCATGAGATCCCCTCAAAGGCCATACACGACAGTGGCAACGCCGTGCATGCCTCTCCTGTGGTCTCACAGGTCGCACATGGCGATGACAGGGCCATGCACGAGCCTCTTTCTCCTTCTGTTTGTCTATCTTTGTTCCCTAGCAAGGTTTGCAGATGGCACTGGTCATCGCCGTCCACACACGTATCCTCGACGCCTTAGTGAAGAGTGCAGATGGCGAAACTCATTGCAGCTCGCAGGGGTCTCCCCTTGTTGCATGCCTATTGCAGATGGCGATGCCTATTACTGCCCATGGGAGGTCTCCACAGTACCTATTGTCATCCGTGAGCTTTATTTAAGTACACGGTGTCTATCGCCGTCCGCGAGCCTCGTTCAGGTGCTTGATACCTATCGTCTTCCGTGAGCCTCCTTTGCGTGCTCAATACCTATCGTCGTCTGTGAGCCTCCTTCACGTGCTAGATACCTATCGCCGTCCGCGAGCTTCCTTTGCGTGCACGATGCCTATCGCCTTTTGCGAGCCTCCTTCGTGTGCTCGATACCTATCACCGTTCGCGAGCCTCCTTCGCGTGGTCGATACCTATTGCCGTCCATGAGCCTCCTTCGCCTGCTCGATACCTATCACCGTCCATGAGCCTCCTTCGCGTGCACGGTACCTTTCACCGTTCGTGAGTTTCCTTTGCATGTGCGATGCCTATCGCCATCCACGAGCCTCCTTCACGTGCTCGATGCCCATCGCCATCCACGAGCCTCCTTTGAGCACTCAATGCTCATCCTCATTCCTCTCGCGTCTTACGCTTATGGCTGTGAGCCACACAAGAACTATCGCTGGGCGCTTCAAGAATGGCTATCACTGCACGCTTCAGGAGAGGCTATCGCCGCCCGCACAGGGGTGCATTCCCTTCTTGTTTTACCAATGGTAATGCCTAGTGCTGTCCGTAGTTCCTTGCTCCCCTTTCAGCCATGACCAGTAGCGTATAGCGTCAGCGCCATCCGAAGGCCATGACACTGCTACTCCATGGTCGTGGGTGGCGATGCCTAGTGCCGACGGGATCCGATCCCTTCGCCGTCTTGTGCCTTTTCTCCGTTCTCTCCTCTTCTCACTTGATCGCCCTAGCCTAGCATTGCCATATCGGCCTCGGTTTCGAGTAGGGTATTAACGTCGTCCTGGTTTTGAGTATCATGCCCGTCTTGCTACCACTCCGAGTCGGTCACTGTTCGGCTATCAAGCTAGTCTCGTCCCTTCTTCAAGCTTTCTTCTGTCTTAGACCTTTGTTCGAACCTCCAACTTTATCTCTCTAACCCCTCACATTCCCAGCCACACGAATGTGCATTGCCCTAAGACAAGGGTGGGCCCTTCAGCATATAGAGCATTCATCTTCTCTTCTATTTAAATTTTTTAACTCGAGCATATCATTCAAATACTATTACTCCCTCTCTTATATGCACGGCATTGAAACACTATTTCTCTCTCTCTCTCTCATATGCTCATATACACATTCAAGCAGTCACACAATTATAATTTTTTTTTTTGCAATTTGATATTTAGAAGGAGGTAAATCGTATACTATGAGGTATTGACCTGGGGTACAGGAGGGTCATAATCATCTCGATTGTTTGACCTAATTTCAACAATAGATATTTCACAAAGTTTCTGGGGTACAGGAGGGTCATAATCATCTCTGGTTCTTTGACCTAACTTCAACAATAAATATTTCATAAAGTTCGAGAAATTTTTTTTGGGACGTAAACTTGATCAATGATACAATATGAGTGGTGGCACGATTGTGATATTTAACGATGAAAAATGATTGTGACCTCGTTGTACCGAAAACAATATTGTATTTTTTCCATAAAATCAGCCCAATTTAGGGTGAAAAAAGCAATGGGAAGGAGCTACATTTTTATGTACAAATTACAAGTTAAGAGTTGACATAAATTTATATATATGTGCTACTGGTCTAGGTTCTAGCCACTAAACTATTAAATTTTAAAAAATGCAAACTCAGTTAAATTATATCATAATGAACACTAATTTATTTGAAATGCTAGAACAACCCCAACTGCTCGCTTGTATTAAACCTATGCATGAGACAGAATATCGAAACCAACCCATTTTATGTTTTGAAGGACAAAAATGCCCTCCTATTTTAGGGTCCGGTCACCCCCAAAATTTAGAATAATACAAAAATGAGTTATTGGAGGTACAAGAGCTGAAGTCCACGTAGTGCCAATTTTCAAGTTTCAATCCCAACTTAACCAATCGTTTTAGACCTATGTAAGATGTCACACGTGTTTAAACTCCAACAAGATATGACAGTTTCTTATATTTCAAGAACTAATAATAGTTACATATACCATAGAAACCAATACATCTTATTGAATTCGATAGGAGTACTTAATATCACTCAATATTTACCTCGCGCAAAAAGATGTTGAATATTTACTTTTCCGATGGATGGGTCGTGCTTGGAGTGCCAATCATGAACTGTCATGAACTGTAAGGTTTCGGACTATTGTACTTGCAAACATCATCAAGGGAAGTTTACTTAGGGATTTCTAGGAAGTTTTGGTGACCATAATTTAAACATTACTATAGTTTGGCTCATTCAAAAGTCCAACTCAAACTCCCCTAATACCATAAAAAAAAAAAAAAAAAAAAAAAAAAAAAAAAAAAAAAAAAGAAGCAAAGAAAAGAATTTGATTGATTCAAACATCCAAATTTTAAACTGCCTGAAATAAAAAAAAAAAATTATTTAAGCACTTTGAAAGTTGAATTTTTAAACCACCAAAAAGCATTATTTTTTTTCTATGTTTAGAATGTTCTGAAAGTTGAACTTGGAATGATTATATTTTTTCCTGTTTTGGAAGGCTATTATGAACCCCAATCACATAGGTATGTTTGATATTTTGGTGACAGTCTAGCACAATATTTATGTTTTCATCTGTTCAAAAGTTGGTTTTGGAAATAAAAGTAAAATAAAAAATAAAAAACTCAAAAATTTTGGAGGCAAAGAATGTCAAAACATGGATCCTTCTCCAATTCCGAAATTTATTGAGGCCTTGATGTAAATTTTTATAGGTAAAAATGGCCTTATCAATGAACAATAACACCATGTAGGATGACCCATACCTGTCTTACAAAGCCCTCGAGGGTGGCAAGCTTGTTCATGGCTAAGGCCATTTGGCCCATGTAGTTGGCCATAATGGTAGGGGTAGTCTATGAGCCTGATGCAATTGTCTCTGAGAGAGATTGGTGCAAGCCTTCGATGCCTTGTGTGAGAGCGTCCTCAGCCTGTTGAGATGATTTTTGTAGGCTACACATTGCTAGGAATTGTTGCTCAGTCAAGGGCTCAATTTGTGGTACTAGCATCTGCATAAACACAAGTTAGGATAGGTTAAAAGCAAAGACGGTTTGGATTCTTAAAAGGATATTGAAGTTGCTTTGTGTTACAAACTTTTGAGAGAGAGGGAGTCCTTTATTGTTTAATTGTTAACATCCTAGAGAGAGAGAGAGAGTCATTAATGCCTGTTATCATATATAAATCTTTAAATCAAATGAAAAACTTGTATTCCCCACAGATTTTGTAACGCCTTTCATTTTATGTGATGTTGTTAGTGTTTTTTCGCCGAGAATTGCATGATTGCTCATGTAACATATATTTTTTTACTTTTTAATAAATAGGTAAAGGCCAGATATCCCCACAGATTCATCCAAAACAAAATAACCGAAAAATTAGGTCTATATTGATATCTAATTTTGTTTCTTTTATTTTGGCAAGTATCTATTTTTTAATGTTTTCATTCCATTTTTAGTAAAAAGTTTGAAATGGCAAGCCTCCTCTCTCTCTCTTTCTCTCTCTCTCCATTTGACTGGCCAAGAACATGCACCAACCTCCTCTCTCTCTCTCTCTCTCTCTCTCTCTCCATTTGACTGGCCAAGAACATGCACCAACCTCCTCTCTCTCTCACTCTCGGGCCAACAACATGCACCCGCCTCCTCCCTCTCTCTCTCTAGGTTCCATTTTCACTTTAGAGAGAGAGCCTTTGCACTTTACGAGATAAAAGTACATCAAGAAAGAGACTTGGCAGGTCTTCAATGCAATAGTGGAGAGAAAGAGCTTCAACTGAGAAGGGCAAAATATATAAAATGAGAACATTTTCATTTCTACGGGAATGTGTCCATTTTAGTTAGGGAAAAGGTTCTATAAGGTTGCACCTTTAAACAATTCAAATAAGGGGTACCTCCAAATTTTATCATACTATATAATTTTGTTGTAAAAAATTCTTAGTATTATCTTAAAATCTATTTTCACATCTAATTAAAAAATTTTCAACTCCAAAAATGGTTAAAGTCAAGTAGATCGATAAACATATGAAATCTTGAAATGGACGGTCTAAATAATGTGTTGCATGATGCTCTATTTCTGGAACTCAAAAACTTTTTTTTTTTTTCATATTCATACATCTCGATGTCGAGATGATCTATTAGAGGGTTTTTCAACATTAAAACACATTTTCGATGGATTTTTGAGGTACATTTGTAATTCAACATTTTAAGGTTGAAAACTTATATAAACTTTTTCCTTTAGAGAGGCCATTATTCTTGTGTATGATGCGGTCCTTAAGGGGGGAGAGAGAGAAACGCCATTTTTCTCATGTATGATGCAGCCTTCGAAAAGAGATATAGAGAGAGGATAGATGTGCACCTTGAGTAGATCGGAGGGTCGAAAGCCTCCCATCCATAAGAAGCACCTCTCAGCCGGTGTCTTCCAAACGCCGGACGCTAAGTGAAAAACATCGGCCCTAGCCACCATATCTCCTCATAGTGACCCAAGCAATTATCCACCTAAAGCCAGAGCTCACTCTCCAGCAAATGCTCGGAAACCGCTGCCCTCAGTTCGCACATCAGCCGGTGGTGCTCCTCTAGGCACCTCGCATACTCCATGTCAAACACCGCCGCTTCTACTCGCAAATTACAACAACATATTCAAATTAGAGAGAGAAAAATAATTCAATATTTTACAGAATGAGAGAGATTACATAATCACATTATACACGAGGAGAGAGAGAATTCCCAATTATTATATAATACGAGTAGGAGAAGAGAATGCGTTAATGCGTTACACACGAGTCTAGAGAGAGGAGTTTTCAGAGATTATTGAGGAATATTTTAGTACATTAAACACGTGTCATGATAGAAAGTTAGGAATTTAAAAATCCATATGGATTACCTAACTTACATTTAGAGCAATGGTTTAAAAAACGGATCGGTGACCCGGATCGGGCTTCCAAAAAACCGATCCGGATCGGCGAATCGGCGATCCGGATCGAGAATCTGGTGAATCGGTTAGAATAAAGCTTAAAAAAAATTCGAAAAAATTATTAAAATTCATTATAAATATTGTTTTTTAGGAATTCAATAAAAAATGAGGGTACTCCATTAAGAATTTTCATGTTTTTGAATGAATATGCGAATATTGATATGTTCTTTCCCTGCATGAACCGCCATTCAGCATTTAATTTACAGTATTTCGTGCTCATCCCTACACTGTTGCTGTTGGGACTCGATATGTAAATAATATGGCTGGGATAGGGTGGCCTCAAAATCATCATCTCTCTCATTTTCTCTTTGAATAATATGGATTAAAAAAAAAAAAAAACAAATTTTCAAAAAAATCGATCATGGATTAAAAAAAAAATCACAAATTTTTAAAAAATTCTATCATGGATTACAAAAAAAAATTCGATCATGGATTAAAAAAAAAAAATCACAAATTTTCAAAAAATTCAATCATGGATTACATAAAATTCGATCATGGATTACATAAAATTCGATCATGGATTACATAAAATTCGATCATGGATTACAAAAAAAAAACAAATAAAAAAAAACAAACAAAAAAAACAAAAAATTCAATCGTGGATTACAAAAAAAGAAAAAAACAGTTCGATCATGGATTACAAAAAATTCAATCATGGATTACAAAAAACTCTATTATGGGTTACAAAAAAAGCAAAAAACAAAAAATTCAATCATGGATTACAAAAAAAAAAACAAACATTTCGATCATGGATTACAAAAAAAAAATAAACATTTCGATCATGTAATACAAAACATTCGATCATGGATTACAAAAAATTCTATCATGGGTTACAAAAAAAAAAAAAAAAACAAAAAAATCGATCATGGATTACAAGAAAAGAAACCAAACATTTCGATCATGGATTACAAAAAATTCTATTATGGGTTACAAAAAACCAAAAAATTCGATCATGGATTACAAAAAAACAAAAACAATTCGATCATGGATTACAAAAAAATTGATCAAGTATTACAAAAAAATCTATCATGGATTACAAAAAAAAAAAAAAAAAAAATTCCCTACGGACTCGCCGATTCACTGTTCGGACTCGCCGATTCCGTACAGTGAATCGGCGATTCACTGTACATAATCGTCCGGTTCTCTCTAGAACCGGACGATTTCCGATTTTTTAGACGATCCGGTCCCCTTTTCACGATTTCCGAGTTGAACCGGCGAGTCCGGTTCGACTCGGCGTTTTTTAAAACACTGATTTAGAGAGAGAAGGGGTTAAAGTCAGCTATTGCGTGTATGCTTTGATTTCTAACAGAAAGACACCATTTTTTGCACCAAAAATCGTAAAGTTAAGGCGAGATGAAACCCCATATTATGCAGTGGAAGTCTAGAGAGAGAGAGAAACAGGTGGTTGCTTCCCTCTCATGGACACCCTAGCGCTAAACTGCTCCCCAAGATGCTCCATTATACAATGCAAAACAACTCCAACCTAACCATAATGTCTTCCATCTTCATAACGGGACCAAAATGCCCTTCAACCCTTTTTTTCCACCATCTACTAGACACACTCTCTCTCTCTTACATTGTTATGTATGTGAAAATGGGGAAGTACCTGTGCTCAAATTGCCACTACCGCATGGAAGGCATTGGTCACCTAGCATGTCGCTTCCACCAAAGAACATACCCTGACAATTCAACAAACGAAGGAAACAGAACAACTTTTTAAAGAAATATGATCTGAAGACAAAATTGAGTGATATTTAAGTTGCACTAAATCCATTGTAAATGATTTCCATTTCTGCAGTATGAGAATCACATGTTATGTGCTTTTAACTTGTGTTCTTGCTCTTTGCAACTCTTGCTCGAGCTGGGTTAGCTTCATCCTACTCGACTCCAGCTGCTGAACATACGACTGTCTCATCCCAAAAAAAACCCTAATTTTAGAGAGAGAGAGTTTTTTGAGTTGTCGTTCAAAACCAAAAAGTTTTAGATAGAGAAAGAAGACAAATTTCACAACCGACTGAAATAGGAGGAAACCATTATGGTTTCTGATGAGATTTCAAGAGAGAGAGAGAGGCCGAGTTTTCTTTTCCTTGTTATTTCAAAACTGACTAAAAAACAAGAAGATTGCAGGTCAAGCGAAGAGATTTGGAACCAGCTAAAGCAGCTGGGGGGCTTTCCGTTGTGATCTAAGAGAGCGCCCATGAGAGTCAGCTCCAGTAAGTCACGGACCGAGGTGAGGTTGGTCCCTACCTCACATCCAAAATTCCTCTCTCATTAGTTGGATACCTGCCATTGTTCTTAAACAAGGTTCTCGAGAGAGCGATCTCGAGTCTTGGGTTTTTCGAACCCGAGACATTTTCACCCGATCACCTAGATCCTGAGAGGGGAGATCGAGGCACCTAACCAGCTTGACGACTCCACTGGGGACTTATTAACCCTTCGTAAATTCACTCTTGTTTGATCAGTATCTCCTTTCACTTTTTGCACTATTTTCTATGGCACCTGGGTTATTCAACCCTTTCATCCGAGTTGAGGAATTTCTTATTCCTGCACTCGTGACTGTCCCAAGAAAGCAAGCTGCTCAAGCTTCATTCCCTACACTCCTTCTTAGTCAGGACTCACAGGTCGGCTCCCAGGTTCTCTCCTGAATCGGTGCGAGAGGGGACTTAAAGGTCCCTGCCTCCCCGCTTTCTCGTTCTGGTGGACGCTCCACCAAGTCCCCTTACATTGGTAGCACATCTGCTATCACACACAACACCCACCCTACTACTGGCAATATCTTGCCAATCATAATGCTGAGGTACGTCGGAAGGATACCCTATCCACTCTCGTGAGAGGTAAGCAGGTTGCCATCGCTTCCGAGGGTCACTGCAAGGCTACCCCTTGAACTCCTTTACTACCCTGAACCGCTACCCCTGGAGGCTCATCACACAAAGGAAGAGATCCTGAGGTCTCCACCCACGCACACAACTAAAGGCTCGTAGTCCATCAGCTCGAGCTATGCCTCGAGGGAACTTTCATGCTGCCTCAAACTCGCGTTCAAGACTGGGGGTTCTTGGGCCAAACCTTGTGCTTGCCATGCAACCCACAGCTCGGGGCAGCGCCGGTTCTGTGTCAGCTCGAACATCAGAGGGTCGATTGCTTCGTCCTACCTCTCACCCCCCCACACAGCTTCACCCAATGAGAGATGGGTTCCTGACCCGTTCCTCGCAGACACAAGCTCGTGGGTCTCACCTTTCCAATGTCAAACCCGTTAATCGAGCCTGGGCTGACCCCCAAGTCACCTGGACGGCTAACTCTAAAGGTGCACAAGCACCAACTTTGCATGTTCCTCCTCGCTCTCGACTCAGGCGAAGTCATGAACCAACTCCTTCTTATGCTGCTCTTCCGCCACTGAGCAAGCACCTCGAGACCTGATACTCAAAGGTTTTTCCTAAGAGTACCATCTTGAGCCAACCTCAGGTCAGCTGCGCATCTGATTCTGACAAAGGGAATCGGAACAGTGGCGTGATGTCTGGCAGAAGCATCTAACCTCCAAAGCAGAAGCCCAAGTTGCCTTTTGTCCTTGGGTCCCACTCCCTACTCCAATTAATAGATATGGCCCTCGCATTTTCAAGAAAAGTGGAGCAGTCTAAACCTCAGGCCCCGTTCTGGGGTGAAGTCCACAACTGCCTCAGGATTAAGCAAAAGAGAGGCCTACTGATCCTGACTAAGAGGCCTCTAAGGCAGCTGAGGTCACTATTCTCGGAAACCACTGTCTCGTAATCCCTTTTTCCCACTTCAAACTCCAGAACCTGAGTGAGTCCAAGATTATTGTTGGGTCATACTGCCAGGAAGCCACGGTCCCAAGACCGTCGAGAACTGGTCCTCACAAGATCAGCATACAAGGATTGAGTCCAGTCTGGGGCATGCTGAGCCTCTACAAACTGACTTGCCACGCACAACTCGCCAACCTTGGCAATCGACTGCTCCACCTGGCTCTGACCCTCCAGAAGAGACAGTCAGTGTCATGGAGATCAATGATCCGGATGACACCCAAAAAGAGCGAAAGAACCGGTTCAAGGTAATGATATCGTCCATCCTCGAAAAGATGGAACACCTAGAAGCCTTTAGGTCCCCTTCTTCTCACCTTGAGATCGATTCCCCGACCGGTGAAGACACAACTCCCAAGCAAACTCCCCCATCAGTCTCCCAAGGTAGCTCTGCCTCTTGAGGGGTTTCCCAGAATGTTGGCCCATAGCCTCAAGAACAAGGTCTCAGGCATGCAAAAGGCGTCGCTCTACCAGAAGCCATACCCTTCGTACATTGACCAAGTGCCATTTCCCTAAACTATAAAAATTGTACTACGTCTCCTCACCAGCATACTGCCCATTTTCAAGCTGCCTGTCGAGAGACGGTGACTAACGGATGACTCCTCCTCTGTCAGTTCGTCAAGACTCTCGTAGGGCCAGCCGCCAATGGTATGCTCGACTGCCTCCAAAATCCGTGCACACCTGACTGGAAATGGAGCAGTTGTTTTACCAGCACTTCTACAAAGTCCAAAGGACTGTAGAGACTATCGAGCTCCTTACTCTGACTCAAGACCCTGATTAGCCAGTTGAGAAGTTCATCGCTCGATGGAGAGAGCTGGCAATGTTTCATGCCACCCCTATGACCTAATAAGAAGCTGTCCAGACTTGTATATGGAACATGCTTCCCGAGATCTCCCTATATATTGAGGCCTCCAATCCGCCCTCCATGTCAGAGCTCATCTCTAAAGTAGTTCGTATAGAGGGTCTGTCCAAGCACCATGGTGGATCTCGTCAGCAACCCTCCAGTTCGAATTCTTACTCCAACAATCGGGGCAACTAGCAAAAGGTGGTGATCAATGCGCTCGTCACCGTGACTGACACCAAGAATGTCGTCCCTCAAACCCTGGACCTCACCAAGGCACAAACGCCTCAAGACAGGGGAAAACAGTAGTCCTATAATAAGGTTCTGCCTCTTAAAAATGCTAATCGAAGCGACTTCCAGATCCAGCACTAGAATAAAGTTTACCCCTTCGATAAGGAGTGGACTCCTGCATTGCTTCGACTCCTGCTAGAACAGAACATCATCCAGCTGTCGGAGGTCAACACCCCAGAGCCGGTTGGGCAGGAGATGAATGAGAGGTATTGCGCCTAACACATGAAAGTAGGCCATCCCACACATGACTGCTATAAGCTCAACGACACTATCGAAGCACTTATTAACAAGGGCCAGATGAAGCTCGAAGAGTTAAAGAAAGCAATCGAGGCAACTGAGGCCTCCGACATAATGACGATCAATGAGGATGAGGGATCACCCACTATCCTATGTGCACTATTCTCCATAATGCTCGAGGAGGGACACATCACGCTGAAGCTAACAAGGCAGCCTAAGTTCCTGCCTCCAGGAACTGAGAACCTCTGGTGCTCGTATCACTTGATATGAGCCATGAAGTTAGTGAATGCACTGGCTTCCATGAACTTTTAGCAAAGAAGATGCAGCAATGCCAGGAAGCTCATGGTAACCCAGAAGGGCACCCTAGAGTCCCTCTTCCTCCAGTGCAAGAAGAATCCTCAACATAAGCCTCGGGAAGCACTAAGCCAAGCCCTCTTCGAGACAATGCTCCAACAGGGTCTCATCACTCCCAAGCCCGCAAGGCAGCCTAAAAGCCTTGCACAGGGTACGAAAAACCTTTGCTACCTATATCATTAAGTATGGGGCCACGAGCCGAAAGAATGTTCTAGGTTCTAAGCTATATTCACTTGGAAGGTACAAGAAGGCCACATCATCTGTACCGTTCTCCCCGAGAACTTCCAAGCCATCGCTCTCATCCAAGAGGAGACCCTGTTGCAGGTCCCTTATGAGCATACACTGGGACCCTTCAGAGCCCTCGACTTCTCAGCCTTGGGAAGTCCACCATGGGCGAAGTAGGTTCAAATCCTTGAAGCGTGAGGTACTCCACCAAGCTAGGACTACTCACCAACCCGATGAGGCAGACCAAACGCTTCCTCAGGGGTTTAAAAGGAGATGACAAGCACCAAAGTCAGTCCGCCGAAGGAATCCCATCCCTTAACCACCAGTCGAGGAAGAATTCCTTAGATCCCTTCCTCCACCGCCCACCTTGCAAGACTTCATTCCAGGCGCGCCTTGCCTTATCCTTTTGTCCAATCAAGCAGATGTCCCTGAGTCACCAATCAGACTCCCTCAAATATGGGTGACGATGCTAAAAGCACCCCGCAATGGTCAGAGATAGGGCAAGACCTAAAATACCTGCCCCACATGTCTGATTTCAGTGACGACATAAAAAGCTGCCCAGGACATTCTAACTCCTCTTCTCCTCCCTCCCTTCTATTTCTTCAACTGGCATAGCTCGACAGTACCCATATTTCAATGCTCTAAACAGAGAGCTTGAAGGCACCAGTCTCAGTAGGTCACAACAAAAGCACCTCAGAGAGATGTTGACCCAGGCGGCTGGATTCTCAATAGCCGCTGACGCCTTGGTAACCCAAGCCAAGACGGAGCCATCTTCAAGCTCTTATTCCCACGAGGCCTGTCACATGATCCAGGTTCATGAAGTGTCACCCAGCTCGGGGAAAGTACTGATGGACCGCAGTCGCAAGGTCATGGACTCCTCGTTTGAAGCCGACCCCTTCATTCCTTGCTCTTACCAGAGACCAGAAATCGTCTCTCGCGCTGGGCCTCTCCTAAAAGCAGAAATGTCAGGATCGTGTGTCTCCACCCTTGAGATTGATGAGAAGCATCCTGAATCCCTAGGCGAGGAGTTACAAGATACTCCGGAAGAGTGGGAAGAAGGTGGTCATGCCACAGTTGATGAGCTCGAAGAGATAAACTTAGGGGATGAAGCAGATTTTAGGCCAACTTTCATCTCGACAAAGATGACTTCAGCAGAGAAAGAGAATTACATCTCCCTACTCCGAGCAAACCGCGACGTATTCGCCTGGCATTATCATGAGATGTCCGGTCTAGACCCTCAAATCGTTATCCATCACCTCAATTTGGACCCTACCGTCAAACCCATGAAGTAGAAATCAAGGAGGTTTAGACTCGACCTCGAGATGCAGATCGATGCTGAGGTGAACAAGCTCAGGCAAGTTGGATTCATACGAGAAGTGAAATACCCAAGATGGATGGCGAATGTAGTTCTCGTCAAGAAGAAGAATGGCCAAATCAGGGTCTGTATTGACTTCCGTGACTTGAATACTGCTTGACCCAAGGATGACTTCCCCCTGCTGTTCATCGAGATGCTTGTTGATTCAACAGCTCATTCCAAATCTTCTCCTTCATGGATGGATATTCTGGTTATAATCAAATCAGGATGGCACCAGAAGATGTGTTTTTCTACACCGTGATGCCTTTCAAGTTAAAGAATGAGGAGGCCACTATGTGTCTAACCCCAAAAGGTGTCTTTCGCTACATTGTGATGCCTTTCGGGTTAAAGAATGTCGGTGCCACGTACCAATGAGCTATGACGACCATCTGCAAGGATATGATCCACAAGGAGGCTGAGTGCTATGTGGATGAACAGGTGGTGAAGTCTGAAATAAAGGACATTCAAGTATAGGACCTCAAAAAGGTATTTGAACGATTGCGGCATCACCAAATCAAGATGAATCCCTTCAAATGCACCTTTGGTGTACGCTCGAGAAAATTCTTAGGGTTCATCGGGAGGTACCGTGGGCTGGAGACTGAGCTAGTCAAAATCAAGGTCATTCAGGACATGCCATCGCCTACGATCCTCCATGAATTACGGTCTCCTCAAGGACAGCTCGCGAACATTCGGAGGTTCATCTCAAACCTCTCAAGATGATGCAGGCCCTTTTCACATCTCCTAAAGAAGGACACTCCCTTCATATGGGATGAGGCATGCCAAGCTGCACTCGATGATATCAAGCAGTACCTATTGAATCCTCCTATACTCTTTACGCCAGTGTTGGGAAGGCCTCTCATCCTAAACGTGACCGCTCTTGATGAGTCATCCAGAGCGTTCCTAGCACATAACAATGATGGGGGGAAAGAGACAACACTCTATTATCTTAGCCGTAGGATGCAGGGAGCCAAAAAGAATTACCCTCCCATCGAAAAGATGTGCCTAGCCCGGATTTTCGCAATACATAAGCTCCGCCATTATTTGCTCAGCCATGAGGTCAGGTTAATCTCAAAGGCTGACCTGGTCAAGTTCCTTATGACCAGGCCATGCCCGTCAGAACGTTTTGCCAAGTGGACATTATTGTTGATGAAGTTTGACATCACGTATGTTCCACAAAAGGCAGTCAAAGGTCAAGCCTTAGCAAACTTTCTCACAGCTCATCCAGTTCCTTCGGAATCTCCCCTATCAAGTGATCTACCAGATGAAGAATTTTTATGTACGACATTAACTCATCCATGGGAGATGTACTTTGATGGAGCATTCCAGTCTTATAGAGGAGGCGTTGGAGTATAATTCCTTACCCCCCATGGTGGAATGATTCCTCTATCCTTCTCACTGGCAGAGGCATCCTCCTATAACGAAGCCAATTATCAAGCCCTCATAATCGGGTTGGAGATCACCCAAGAGTTAGACCTGGAGCAACTAAACTTCTTCGGCGATTCTAAGCTGGTCATCCGGCAGCTTAAAGGGATTTATGACGTAAGAAATGAAACTCTCAAGCTTTATAATGACATGGCCAAAACGTATATGGCTCAATTTGATGACTTCTCCTTGAGTCATATCCTTGGAAGGCTAAACTCGCAGGCCGATGCCCTCCAAAACTTGAGGCCACGATTCAACTATTTTCATCAGAGCCCACGCCAGTTTGGGTAATAAAATGGAGTTCATGTCGACTTAAGAGCTGAATTTGATGCAGATGATGAGAGGGATGTCTTCTCTGAAGGCCCGCATTACCCATTCGGAGCACTCCTTGCAGCCAAGGATGTAGAATAGGAAGTATCTCGAAGCAAAGAATCCAAAGCTGATAAGCAAGAACCTGAATTCTTCGACCCGATGTGTGCAGAGGTAGCATAAGTGGAAGACTAGAGGGAGCCTATCATGAATTTCGTAAAGTGTGGAAGGCTACTTGAGAATCGAGCGAAACGCAACGGCATAAGACAGATGTCTACCAACTACACCCTTCTCGATGGGGATGTTCACTTTAATTGATCATTTGACGGAATTCTCCTCAGATGTGTCAACACGCAAGAAGCAAGAAAAATACTCGAAGAAGTGCATTCCGGTATCCTTGAGCTGCATCAGTCCGGCCCCAAGCTCTACGGACGCATACGCAGACTCGACAATTACTGGCCTTCAATGGTCGCTAACGCCTAGAACTATGCTAAAAGATGTCAAGTGTGCCAGATACACTCAAGCCTCATTCATCAACCCCCGGAGCCTCTCCATCCTATAGTAGCATCAAGGCCCTTTTCTCAGTGGGGGATGGATATTGTAGGACCCATCGACCCTCCTTCAGCCTTGGGTCATGCCTTCATTCTAGCAGCGACAGATTACTTTTCCAAGTGGACTGACGCAGTCCCTCTCAAGCAGCTTCCAGGGACCGCTGTGGCCAACTTTATGCGTCACCACATTACATACAGGTTTGGGGTTCAGGATCAAATAATCTTTGGTAATGGCTCTCAGTTCAGAATTCATCAAGTTGATCACCTAGTCAACCAGTTTGGCTTCGAGTGGAAATACTAGACCATGTACTACACTTGAGCCAATGGGTTAGCTGAGGCATTCAACAAAACCCTGTCTGGGGTGCTCTGGAAGTCAGTTTCAAAGTCAAGGAAGAATTGGAATGAAAAGCTGCCTGAAGCTCTGTGGGCCTATCACACCACCACTCGCAATGCTACAAACTCTACCCCTTATTCCTTAGTCCACGGAGGTGAAGCGGTTTTAGCTCTCGAAGTTCAAATACCTTTACTCCATGTCGCTATACATCAGGGACTAACCAAAGATGAAAGGGTCAAGCTCTGATATCAGGAGTTGGATGCCCTTGATAGAAAGAGACTAGAGGCCCAGCAGGACCTCGAGCTCAACCAGGGGAGAATGAAGAGAGCCTTTGACAAATCTGTCATGGTTTGCTCCTTCGTTCGTGGAGACCTAGTCTTAGCAGTCAAGAGACCGATTGTCATGCATGGGTGCCGCAAAGGAAAGTTCAAACCCAAGTGGGAAGGCCCGTTCATAGTAAAAATGGTCACACCAAATGGGGCCTATATACTGGCAAACTCGGAGAGAGGAGAGGTAATGGCCCCTATCAATGGACGATACCTAAAGAAGTATTATCCTTGATGTATCCCTAAAATGCGGTACGTGCAGTAAAAAGAAGAAAATGGAACAAAAGAACATTAAGTGGAATCAAACCCACTTATTTCAAGACCCCCACACGAATCACGAGCAAGAACGGGGCTACACAAAGGTCCATTTCTTTCTTTATACAAAATTCTCTTTCTTCCCTTTCCTATCAGCGACAAAGAGGTTGACTCTATATCTTTCTAGCTCAAAAGAAATTAATTTCTTTCATTGCATTAAAAAGAGTTACAAGCCACAATCCAAAGCCCATTACTAGGGAAGTTACAAAGCTCTTGTGTCTGTGGACAAGAGGACAGTTACAGGCCAAAAGGAAACACCCGTCTCATGAAGAAGAAGCAAAACCACTAGAGAAATGGTCTCCTCATGAAGAAAAAGCAAAACCACCAAAGAGGACAGTTACAACCCAAAAAGAAGAAGCCAACCATTCTCGAGTCAGCTTCAATTCATCTAACAGAGCATGGCTAGCTTTTAAGGAGCCGGCCCATGATGCATTTCTTTCCTCCAAAACAACATAGACTTCACTATTGTGATGGAGGACTTGGCTTCCAACATAACACAACGGCATGACTTCCCCATTTTCCATCACTCTTGGCTCCCACAAGGCATCCCCGTCCGTGGTCATCACCGCACGTAACTCAATGCCACGTGAGATCATCACCGCACGCGACTCAACACCGTGTGCAGCCGTCACCGTGCACAACATGATGCTGCGTTCTACCATCACCACGGGCAGGCCAAAACAGCGCGAGACCATTGATGTGAGCAGCATGCTTCCTAGCATGGTTATTGCCACGTGTGGCCTAGGGACATGCCAAGGCAACTCTGCATGCGACTTAATGTCATCCATGCCCTTGAAGTGCCTCGGTTCCCACTGTTCCCAATTTCTGGGGGACATTGACTCCCACACAATTTGGTTTCCCCAGCCGTCGCTCCTCACCGATAGTGCACCTTCTCACGACCTTTCGCCGTCTTAGCAACTCTTCAGGTTTCGCCGAAAAAAACTCCCCTGCCAGTTGGAAATCCTCGCCTGACCCTGTTCTTTCCCCTACCGGTGTTGCCTATCCTCGTCAGAAAAACCTCTGCTCATCAGAAATCCCTGTCTTACCCTTTTTTCCCCTTTTCTGACATTCAGAAATAATACAAAAACCACTAGACATTCCCAAAAAGCTTCCCTGTGGCCCTGTGGGTCTCCCTTTTCCCTATTTTCGTACTTCATCAGCTTGACATGAACTCGTTGGAATTCCACTGAGCTTCCGATGAGCCCACTGCTGCTCCTCCTTCGTCTCTTCCAAAAACTAGAGGACCGTCAGCTCCCCTGACTTCTCTGCAACCTTCTCTCCAGCCACATGACTATGGAAAGAACACCCGAAACCCCGGCAGAAGCTCCACTGCAAATCTTGTTAAGGCTCTGAGAAGCCCTGATTCCCCCTTAGAAAGCCTTGACACTCTCCTAAAGCATTCACAGGCACAATACAAACCTCATGACTTGCTCAAGTTCACCAGAAAGCTCTTGAGGCCTGTCTGCTGCAAACTTTGACAGCAAAACTCTTGCTGAAATTCTCTTATCATAAGCTCGGGCTCTCTAACTCTCTAGAAACCATTTAATTAATTTACGCTTCGGTAAAACAACAAAATGGAGTTTTTCCCCTTTTATACTCAACAGTGCCACAAACTGTCCCTTGACAAATCAAAAACGTCACTTCAGTCCCCAGCTCCTGACGGCAATAAGATCGGGCCTGGGCGGGTCAAGCCCGAGACCCGAAAAGGATATTGTTGCGCCCCTCGTAAAAGAGTCATCACCTTGCCCTTCGTCAAACAAGCCGTCGCCGCGCCCTTCATCAAACAAGCCATCACCACGCCTTTCATCAAAGAAGCCACCGCTGTGCCCTTCGTCAAAGAAGTCGTCGTCGTGCCCTTCATCAAGGAAGCCATCGTTTAGCGCCTCATCAAAAGGCTATCGCCGTGTGCCTCATCAAGGGGCCTAACGTTGTGTGAGCAACATCTAATCCTAATATTGCGTGCACCATCCAACACTTGGTGTCGTGATCATGCCATGACACTCTCATCGGGACCATTGTCCTGCCGCCTCAAGAAGTTCATTCCATGCACCATAGTCTCACTCCACAGGGAGTCCAGTTTTTAGTGACAGCTCAGTTCCCCATGGAGTCACATTCCTTCACCAGCCATGGTCCGTACTGCATGACGTTGAATCGCACAGCCATGGTCCACATTGCATGACCTTAAACTTCACAGCCATGGTCCGCACAACATGACCATAAACTGCACAGCCATGGTTCGCACTGCATGACCTTAAACTGTAAAGCCATGGTTCGCACTGCATGACATTAAAGTGCACAGCCATGGTCCACACCGCATGATCTTAAATTGCACAGCCATGGTCCACACTGCATGACCTTAAAGCCATGGTCCGCACTACAAGACAATAAATTGCATAGCCATAGTCCGTGCTGTATGAACTTAAACTACACAGTCATGGTCCATGCTGCATGACCTTAAACTGCACAGCCATGGTCCATGCTGCATGACCTTAAATTGCATAGCCATGATCTGCACTGCATGACCTTAAACTGCACAGCCATGGTCTGCACTACATGACCTTAAATGGCACAACCATGGTCGGCACTGCATGACCTTAAATTGCACACCATGGTCTATACTTCATGACCTTAAACTGCACAGCCATGGTCCGCACTGCATGACCTTAAATTGCACAGCCATGGTCTGCACTGCGTGACCTTAAACTGTACAGCCATGGTCTACATTGCATGACCTTAAACTGCACAACCATGGTCCACACTGCATGACCTTAAACTGCATAGCCATGGTCCGCACTACATGACTTTAAACAACACAACCATGGTCTACACTTCATGACCTTAAACTGCACTGCCAGGGTCCTAGCCGCATGACTTTGAAATGCGAAGCTATTGTCCGAGCTATAAGACCTGAAAACTATGATGCACGTACCTGTAGTAAAACGATAAACAGTGCGTACGCATGACTTAAAACTGTGAAATGGATGCACCCCTTCACCAGGTGTATTCCATCTACATCCCTAGCGGAGTTAGACATATGCAAAAGAAAAAGGGAGTCACACTTACCGTCTTAATCCCTCGTGAGGTCTGCTTCCTCTCGCCACTCCTTATTGGGCCACCATCTTCATCTAAATCTCTCTGCTTATGTATAACCTCAACTACCCTTATCCACAGAGAGTCAGATTGCTATCCACAAACCTATTCCCTATGCAGCTTCATCTACATGCAGATCTACACAAGGGTCCATGCAGCATGACCATAAACTGCACAGCCATGGTCAAAACTGTATGAATTAAACTGTAGCAACGTTCTAGTTGCACGACCTTAAACTACCTAGTCATAGCTCCATGACATTAAACTGCATTGCCATGGTCCAAACTATATGACCTTAAATTGTAGTGGAGGTCTAGGTGCTCGACCTTAAATTGCCTGGTCCTACTTGCATGACTTAGAACTATATAACAACGGTCCAAGCTATATGACCTTAAACCATAGTGCATGTCCTGGATGCATTACTTTAAACTGCTTGGCACAACCCATTTTTGTGCACGCAACACCTTCATTACGTCCCCAGTGATTCCACATACATGCACACGCCCTTTACGTGCATCTTCACGCATGCCTTTCCTAACTGACTCGTTCGTGCGTGCACACCATCCATCATTCCCCAGTGTGTCTTACCCATGCTCACAAAATGGGGAGCCATCTCACCACCCATAGTCGTCGTCAGCTAGTGGGTCACCACTCTTCACCCACCATTCTTCCTTCAAAGGGTAGCCTCATGCTATCTCCCCAAAGTGAGTCAAAACCATCACCATACTCACTCCATGGCCTCTACAGACTGCCATCCATCACCACTACGGTCTAGCTGTATGACCGAAACTATAGTGTACATCGTGGCCACATGACGTTAAAGGCTTCTCACAGGCCTCGAAGGCATGACCCTAAACATGCCTTAATTAAAAAAATAGGCATGGTGTACGCCTGGACAAGGGAACGTCATGAGTAAAAATGACGGACGGGCATGGTTACAAAACCATGAGTAAAAGAGTTCCATAAAAACAAAAACACAGGCACAGTGAAAACCCCAAAGGGTATCGTGAGCAAAAACAGATGAAAGAGTAGACATGGCCATAAGGTCATGAGTAAAAAAGCCCGGAAATCAAGGAAGTTGGTGAAAACCGTTTTTCGACGCCACTTTCCTTGTTCAAATGAAAACCCGCAAAAGGGCGCTAAGACCGACAAAACAGGTTAACGTAGCACCACAGCCTCAACCAACACAGAATTGCCAAACAGTCATTATGCTAGCTGGCGAGGTCTACCTAAAATCCTTGACTGCCAGCATCCATTCACAATGCAAAGTGGCTTATCCGGGAGTGAGATCCTCATCCATGTTTCACCTCTAAAAACAACAAGTGTCCTTAGGGTGAGAAAGATGACCAAAAGATCCCTCCAAAATGCTAAAGACCATCACGAAGGTAAGAAACTGACGAAGCCAGGGCCTAACATGCCAGAGATTTCAGGGTTATTCCTCCCCATGAGATCGCCTCATTTAAAACCTTCCTTAGCCGATTGTCCCAGACCTTTTGGACTAGACAGGATGGGGCCCACGACGCCTCCTCACCGAAATTCCCTTTAGTTGACAGCCCCAAACTTTCGAGTTAGCCCCAGACTGGACCCCACTAGATGGGACCTACAGAGATACTCTGATCATCAAACAAAAACCTGGTGCAGCAGTAAATAATGCCGACTAAAGGTCCATAGCACCCACCTCCAAGTAGGCCTGATTCTGGCCAATGAGGTCCCTACCAAATCTTCAAGCTGTCAGAATCATGAATAGTCCCTCTAGGATGAGGACTTCAATAGGATCCCTCAAACGTCGCTTCTTCCCCTACAAGTCTCCACGGGTGGATCCATACATTACGTCCAAACGTCTGAGCATTCTAGTTGCAGCATTACATGGATTTGCTCAGCGTTCACATAGTCTTGTGGCTAGCCAGGGGAAGTTTCTTGAATGATTGTACTTCTCGAATCTCTCGAAGCACAACATTCGACAGAGCATGCTGTTGGAAGATATTTTTCATCATCATGGGGCCCTCGCTCAATAAAAGCCTAGCAAACAGTGGAAATTTTGAAAGTCTCATATTAGCCCCATAACTGGCCAAGATCTTCATCAAGACTATCAAAAGCCTTCTGCTAAGTTTCATCGTATTCTGACATGCAGACTGAGAACAGTTTTGGTAGAATCACCTCTTGCACCCTAAAACAAACCCTATAACTAGACCAATATTTTCGATGTCTCAATTTTTTATGGGACCACTGCCATTAGATCCGGCACTATTGAAAACCCCCAGGGGCCAAATTTTAGCTTGAAAGACATCCTCAAAAGAAGTTATATGTAAAAGAGAGAAATAGGAGGAGCTGCAGGCTATTCCCGTGAGGCCACCATGCAACTCAACTCCATTAAAGGGGCAGTCACGACCAGTGACTTTCGATGCTCATATCTCACCCTTCTCAAATCGGATTAACCTGAAATTTTGTGAGCTATTCGTCTCATCAAGACGAGCGTTTTGATATGTGGCATGCCCCGTGATGATGCCGAGCATGAAGAAAAGCTATAAGGAAGTTGTTAATCCATGAAGAAAGTGTAGCAAAATCAACAGCTTCGTGCCTCGCTCGAGCAGGCAAATTATGCCACTTGCAAGCCCAATCATGATGAATGGTTCAATTTTGCACACAAGATGATGAAGTGGCTGCAAATTCCAGCGCTGGAATACTAAATTCCGGCAAAAACTCCAAACTTTCAAAACCTTCATTCCAGCATAGAATCGAGCTGCGTTTGTTGTCCCGTGATCATGATGGAATTCTCAGTGCATTCCAGCGAAGAAATCACAGAAAAACATCAAGGAAGGAGCACACAATCAATCCAAAGTTTCAAGATTCATTCAAATTTCAAGTCACATGATCTGCCCTAAAAACACGTTCCATGGCTCAAAGTTGGTATCAAATCGATCGCCCCTATAAGAAAACAATCATCTCTCGATAAATCAGGCATCCGAACAACCCCGGATTATCCACAAAAAATCATGCACGTTTTAGAGCAACACAGGGACTGTTCTGGAATTCCTCAAATTGTTAGAAAGGGGCAAATCTGTCATTTTGCAACGTATTTTGTAATTTATTTTTATTCAATTAAATCTTAATTTCCAGATCTTAGGTTTAATTTTGATCATCCACCCATGTTTGGGCACACTTTTATATATACCTCGTACCATCATTGCAAGGAGGGACAGGAACTATTCACATAAGAGAGTTTTTACTTAATAGAGTATCTCTTTCTTCTCATTGTTGGGTCACATTGGGAGAGAGAGAGTAAGGAGAGATAAGTTATTGGACCGTTACACCTAAGCTCAAGGTAAATTTTCCTTCTTATTTTTCTTTTCTTCTTTTCTCTCTTCCTCTTCTCCTTCTTCCTCTTCTCTGTCTGAGCTCCCCTCAAAGGCCATGCACGACAGTGGCAGTGCCGTGCATGACTCTCCTGTTGTCTCACAGGACGTGCATGGTGATGATAGCACCATGCATGAGCCTCCTTCTCTTTATGTTCGTCCATCTTTGTCCTCTAGAGAAGTTTGCAGACGGTGCTGCTAATCGCCATCTGTAGACGTATCCTCGACGCCTCAGTAAAGAGCGCAGACTGTGAAACTCATTGCCGCCCATAGGGGTCTCCCCTTGTTGCATGCCTATCGCCACTAATGAGAGGTCTCGGCAATACCTATCACCGTCTGCAAGCTTCCTTTACGTGCATGATGCCTATCGCCGTCCACGAGCATCCTTTGCATGCTTGATAACTATCACCATCCTTGAGCCTCATTCATGTGCTTGATACCTATCGCCGTTCGTGAGCTTCCTTTGCATGCCAGATACCTATCGTCGTCCGTGAGCTTCCTTTGCTTGCGTGGTGCCTATCGCAGTCCGCGAGCCTCCTTCGCGTGCTCGATACTTATCGCCGTCTGCGAGCCTCTTGCGAGTGCTTGATACCTATCGTTGTCCATGAGCCTCCTTCACGTGCTTGATACCTATCGCCGTCCGCGAGCTTCCTTTGCATGTGCAGTGCCTATCGCCATCTGTGAGTTTCCATTCCATGTGCGGTGCCTATCACAGTCCGCGAGCGTCCTTCGCATGCTCAGTGCCCCTCACCATCTGCGAGCCCCCTTTGTAGGTTCAATGCTCATTGCCGTTCCTTTCACATCCCAAGCCTATCGCCGTGCGCCTCACGAGAACTATCACCGCATGTTTCACAAATGGCTATTATCATGAGCTTCACGAGTGGATATCGCCGCCCGCACAAGGGTGCGCTGCCTTCTTATATTGCTAAAGGTGATGCCTAATGCTGTCCGTAGTTCCTTGCTCCCCTTCCAGCCGTGAGCAGTAGTGTTTAGCGCCTTCCGAAGGTGATGACACTGCTACTCCACGGTCGTGATTAGTGACGCCTAACACCGACAAGAACCTATCCCTTTGTCATCTCATTCCTTCTCTCCATTCTTTCCTCTTTTCACTTGATTGAGGGTTGACCTAGCCTAACACTTCCTTATCAGCCTCGATTTCGAGTAGTATTGTCATTGTGCTGGTCCTAAGTACTATGCCCATCTTACTACCACTCTGAGTCAGTCTTGTCCCTTCATCAAGCTTTCTTCTCTCTTCGACCTTTGTTCAAGCCTCCCACTTTATCACTCTAACCTCTCACATTCCTAACCACATGAATGTGCATTGCCCTAAGACAAGGGTGGGCCCTTCGGCCCACTGGTCTTCACAAATTAACCATAGTAGTGTTGTGAAAAAAAACAAGAAGATTGCAGGTCAAGGGAGGCGATTTCGAACCAGCTAAAATAGTTGAGGGACTTTCCATCGTGATCTGAGAGGGAACCCATGCGAGTCAGCCCGAGTAAGTCATGGACCCAAGTGAGGTTGGTCCCCACCTCACATACAAAATTCCTCTCTCATTACTTGGATACCTGCCCTTTTTCTTAAACATAGTTCCCAAGAGAGCGATCTCAAGTCCCAGGTTTTCCGAACCCGAGATATTGTAACCCAATCACCTAGATCTGGGGAGGCGAGATCGAGGCACCTAAGCAGTGGTGCCCCTATCAATGCAATGCCATATAAACATGGTGCCCAAACATTATCCCACATCAAAAAATCATGGGAGTGCAAAGCCATATAAAATTTATTCAATCTTTTATAGGGGTTCCAGCTTGTGATAGAGTGGCTAAGTCATGTCATTGGGTTCGGAACATGTGGTGAAATGGTGTGATGGGTCATTAATTTTTAAAGAATATATATCCCATTTTAACAGTGACGACGTTCGATTTTCACCATGAAAGTAGTGATGTGTCCGAGTCCTTGCGTCTGGGTACACGATTTGTTGTGCAGAGGCGACGTCAACACTCTGATCTTGTACAGTAAAAACGTTGAATCCCGTTTTATGGCTAGATCCGGAACAGTCTGACCGATTTTGGATCCAGATCCCCTGATTCTGGTTCGGGTGATCGATTTTTAAACACTTGATGAAAGTGATTATGGACTATTTATTTAATAGATAATTATGGATTGTCTATTTAATAGATAATTAGATCTATTGTGTCGATGAGTTTTATTTTTGTCTTTTTGAAATAAATTTATATATTATGACACCATTTACGATTGTTACAAAGAGGTCACAAGCACTTCTAACAAAGGAATGGCTTGGGGTGCGCCACAAAGTTTGAGAATTGCTTTTTAAATTTTGAGTTCAATGACACACTTACAACCACCCAATTTAAAAATCTGACAAACAAGAGTCATCGTGATGTCCTTGTACGAAAAATAAATAGTCACTATGTATAATCTATGATGAAGAAATCGACGGAAAATATTGAGAGACGAGCAAGATCTTGAATCAAAGATCACACATTATTCATGTTTTTTCCACGTCATGATCGCGGCCTAAAACCCCGATCCATGGCTCGAAATATATATCAAAATGACCGTCTCACTAAGCTGATCAAGAATACAATATTATTTTGGCCGGACATAGGCCGAAAAAGTCCCCGAACGAGCCATGTAAATGCAAAACATTCATGGCCATTGGAGGGACAGATTTGGAATTTCAAGAATTGTAGGTGAGGGGCAAAATCGTCATTTTGACCCTATTTTCTTAATTGTAGTTAATTATTTTATTGTCATTTTTAGTCAATTCGGTCAACTATTGGGCCTCCACCCATGTTTGGATGACTCCCCTGTATATACACATGAGGTAAACAGGAGATTTATTAAGAAATTTAGGCTTCTATTCAATATTTGGGTCATGTTTTACTATTCTTAGAGAGAGAAAATGTTGGCTATTACTCATGGGGCCCATTGCGATAACATTCTCTCCCCTCATATCTCTCTTCTCTTCTCTTTCTCTCTCATCTCTCTTTCTCTCCTCTCTCTTATTTTTCTCTCTTCTTCTCTCTTTCTATCTCTTCTCTACTTTCTTTCTCTTTCTCCCTCTTTTTTTTTCTCTCTCTTGACTAGGATGGAAAACTGAGCCCTTTCCCGAGTGACGTGCTCTGCTGCCACTGCTGTCTTTCTCTTTTCTTTTCTTTCTCTCTTCTTTTCTTTCTTCTTCTCTCTCATCTTTAGGACGAGAGTCTTATCAGCTGTTCCAAACTTTCTCTCTCTTTTCCCTCATCTCACTGGAATGGCAGGGTCTGCTATAGTCACAAAATTCCTCTTCCTTTCTCTCTCTTCTTCTCTCACCTCTCTAGGATGGCAGGGTCTGCTACCGTCCCAAATTCTCTCTCTTCTTGCTCTCTCTTCTTTCTCTCGCTTCTCTCTTCTCTCTCCTTTCTTCTTCTTCTTTCCTTTTCTTTCTCATCTTCTTTCCTTTTCTCTCTCTTTTTTTTTCCTTTTTCTCCTCTCTATGTTTCCTTTCTATCTTATACTTTACTTTCTCTTTCTTTTACTTTCCTTCCCCTGCCTTCTTCATTTTTTTCTCTGTTTTTCTCTCTCTTACCTTCTCTCTCTTGACTGGGATGGAAAGCTGAGCCCTTTCCCAAGTGGTGAGCTCAACTGTCGCCCCTGTCTTTTTCTCTTGTTTTCTTTCTTCTTCTCTCTCATCGTTAAGACGATAGTCTCCTGCCGTCCCAAAATTTCTCTCTCTTTCCCCTCATCTCACTGTGATGACAGGGTTTGCTGCTATCCCAAACTTCCTCTTCCTTTCTCTCTCTTTTTCTCTCACCTCTCTGGGATGGTAGGGCTTGCTGTCGTCCCAAACTATTTCTCTCCTCTCACCTCTCTGGGATGACAAGGTCTGTTGCCATCCCAAACTCTTTCTCTTCTCTCATCTCTTTAGGACGATAAGGTAGATTGTCATCCCAAACTCTTTCCCCTTCTCTCACTCCCTGGGATGGTAGGGTCTACCCACCATCCCTAACCTCTCTTCTTCTTCTCTCTTTTCTCTCTCTTCCCCCTGGGATGGCAGGGTCTACCCATCATCCTCAACATTTCCCTCTCCTCTCTTTCTATATTTTTTCTATCTCTTCTTTTCTCTTTCTTCCTCTTTCTCTTCTCTTCTTCTCTCTTCGTTTTCTATTTTCTTTCTTCTCTCTCTTCTCCCTCTCTAAAGGACTAAGTGAAAACCAAACTAGCCTTCGTCTCTCTTTTCTCTCTCTTCTGTCTTCTCTCTCTCTTTGAGGAGCTAAGTGAAAGCCAAACTAGCCTTCATCTCTCTTTTCTCTCTCTACTTTCTTCTCTCTGAAGGATTAGGTGAAAACCAAACTAGCCTTCCTCTCTGTTTTTGCTCCCTACTTTCTGCTCTCTCTCTCTGAAGGATTAGGTGAAAACCAAACTAGCCTTCTTCTCCCTTTTTTCTCTCTACTTTCTTCTCTCTCTCTAAAGGACTAGGTGAAAATCAAACTATCATCCGTCTCTCTTTACTCTCTCTCACTCTTTATGTTTTCTTCTCTTCTCTAAAGGACTAGGTGAAAGCAAACTAGCCTTCGTTTCTCTTTTATCTCTCTACTTTTCCTCTCTCTTTCTGAGGAACTAGGTGAAAGCCAAACTAGTATTCGTTTCTCTTTGCTTTCTCTATTCTTTTCTCTTTCTGTCTCTTACCTCTTTTCTTCCCTCTCTCATTCTCTCCATCTCACCCCATTTCTCTCATTCTCTACTAAGGAATGCTGTCGTGAGTCCTTGTTAAGAAGACACCGAAAGGCTGTCCAATTGACACAGACTCAATGGGACTGTTTCCCCATTTTCCCTTTGAATGTACACACTTGTGTGCATTCACTCAAAGATAAGGTGGGGTCTTCTGACCCACTTGTTTGTACCTTTAATGTGTATGTGTGGATGCAAGAAGGAAGAAACAGGTCAAGGGAGGTGATTCCAAACCGGCCTCAGGCCATGGGGCATTCCTCGTGATCTAAGAGGGCACCCACATGAGCAGCTTGAGCGTGTCATGAATCCATGTGAGGTAAGTTCTGCGTTACGACCAAATTCCTCTCTCACCAGTTGGTATTCCTACCCACGTCGTCTTTATGCTGTTCTTGAGAATGTGATCTCCGGTCTCGAGCTCGACGCGAAGCTAGAGCCACGCCATTAGGTCATTCCAACCTGGAAGGCGAGATTGAGGCACCTAACCAGCTTGGCGACTCCATTGAGGACATGCTACCCCATCGCCAGATCATTTTTTCTTGGCCTTCCTTTCTTTTATTCCTGCTTTCTAACACACACACATGTCGTCGGGGTTGTTCAACCCCTTAATCCGAGTCTGGGATTTTCAAATCCTTGCACTCGTGAGTCTTCCTTGGGAACAGATTCCACGAACCTCGTTCCTGACCTTCCTTCTGATGTCACACTCCTAGGTCCTCACTTGGATTGGTGTGAGGAGGGACCTAAAAGTCCCTGACTCCCCATTTCCTAGCATTGGTGGACCCTCCACCAATGCACCTAGCATGGGTGGCACAGTAGCCACCACACACTGCATGCACCATGTTACCAGCAAGTCAGTTGTCGGTCCTACTGCTCGGGACAACCAAAAGGCCATTCTTTCCTTTCCTGCAATTGGCAATCTACCAGCCATTACTCATGGGGGTCACCCTAAGGACACCCCCCACTCTCTATCACATTAGGCCCTGGTAACAAGAGGCTCGACAAACAGAGGAGGAGGCCCTAAGGCCACCACCTCCCACACACTCACCAAAGCTCTTGGCCCATCCACTTAAGCCACACCTCGTGGCAAACCTCAGACTACCTCGAACCACTGTCAGGGTTAGGTTCTTCTTAGACCCGACCCTATACACCTTTTGCATAGGAGTCACACTGCTCAGGGCAGCTCTATTACTGCTCCTACCAGAGCACACGAGAGACAACCTCATCGTCGTCACTCTCTGCACATATATGCGCACTCCGTGAGAGGTAGTCCTAAGGCTAGTCGCTCATGCACACATGCTCATGGTACTCGGCCTCCTAAGGTAAGACCGGCTACTCGAGCCCAGTGTTTGAGCCTATTTTTTAGCACCTTGGTCCTTGATAAGAAGCAGGTCAATACTGCTTACAAAATAGTGAAAATTCCCAATAGTCATGGTATGGCCCTAGAATTGGTCAAGATCTTCATCAGTACTTCAAAATATCATCTGCCAAGTTTTATTACGATCAGACATGTCTGAGGCGGTGAACGCAAAGAAACAAATTCAGGGAAATCGGTCTCTAGCACTCTGAAATGGACCTTATAACTAGAGTCATACTTTTGGTGCATCAAATAGTTGTGGGAGCACCGCCATTAAATCTGCCAGGGTCGAAAACCTCTATCGATCAAGTTTCAGCTTAATCGGGCACTTCAAGACAAAGTTATGGGTAAAATACTGAAAGGGGGTAAGCCGCAAACTATTCATGTGTGGCCACTCTACATCAAAACACCATTAAAGGTGATTGTTTTTACAATCACGGGCAGTCACTTTAGGAGCTTATATCTCACTCGTTTCGAGTCGGATCACTCCCAAATTTGGTGAGCGTGTTCGTCTCATCAAGACAAGCAATTCGACATGTAATACGCCCCGTGACGACGCTCAAACAGAGAGAAAAACTAAATGAAAGTCGCTGATCCATGTAGGAAGTTGTAGAAAATTCAGCAACAGCACGCCTTGTACGAGCAGCCAGATCACAACGCTCACAAACTTGATGGACACAAAACTAATTGCATTATGTACATGAGGTCCGAGGCTATTTATGTCTGAACCTCACGTATGATGAACGGCTAGATTTCACACACGAAGACGTCAAAGTTGCTGTAAATTCTTGTCATTGGATTCCAAAATTCCGGTCAAAAACTCAACACAACAAAATCTTCATCCGGACACGAAATCAAGTTACGTATGTTGTAACGTGATCGTGATGGCATGCTCAGTATTCAATGAAGAAGTCACGAAGAAACATCAAGGAACGAGCACACAATCGTTTCGAAGTTTTCAAGATTCATCCAAAATTCAAGTCTCATGATCATGGCTCAAAAATATGATTCATGAGTCGAAGTTGGTATCAAAATGATCGCCATGTCGAGCCCTAAAAGGAAACAATAATCTTGCGATCAAACGGGCATCAAAATGACTCCAGATCAGCCACAGAAGATCAGGCAAGTTCTTGGGCAACAACAGTGACTGTTATGGAATTCCACACATTGTTAAACAGGGGCAAAATAGTCCTTTCGTACCTATTTTTTAGAATTTCTTTAAATTCAATTCAATCGTAATTATCTTCAATTCTAGGTAGTTTTTGTGCGTACTCTCTAATTTTAGCCCAATTCTATATAAACAGGCAATTGCCTCATTGTACAAAGGACGGATTCATTCTTCTTGGATCAATCAATAAAATTTTGAATTTTTCTTAAGCTTATGGGTACGTCTTAGAGACAGAGAGAAAAGAGAAGAAAAGGGTAGGTACCCTTCAAATAAGTAACTTTCTCTCTCCTCCCCCCTTTTTCTCTCCTCTCTTTTTCTCTTCTCCCCTCATTCACATCTCTATCTCTTTCTCTCTTTTCTTCTCATCTCTATCTCCCTCTCCTTTTCTTTGTTGCAGTCGGTGAAGCCTAGCGCCGACTGGATTTCTCTTTCTCCTTCTCTTCTGTTGCAGTTGGTGAAGCCTAGCACCGGCTAGATTTCTCTCTCTCATTCTCTTTGCAGTCAGCGAAGCCCAGCGCCGACTAGATTTCTGTCTCTCCTTCTATTTTGTTGCAGTCGGTGAATCCTAGCACCAGCTGGATTACTTTCTCTCCTTCTCTTCTGTTGTAGTCGATGAAGCCTAGCACTGACTGGATTTCTCTCTCTCCTTCTCTTCTGTTACAGTCGACGAAGCTTAAGGCCAACTGAATTTCTCTCTCCTTCTTTTCTGTTACAGTTGGTGAAGCTTTCTCTCTCTCCTCTTCTATTGCAGTTGGTGAAACCTAGCGTCAACTGGATTTCTCTCTCCTCTTCTATCACAGTTGACGAAGCTTATTGCTGGCTCGATTTTGTTGTCTCTCTTTCTTCTGTAACAGTCTGGGAAGCCTAACGTTGGTTAGATTTTCCTCTCTTCCTTTTCATCCACGACAACAGGCGCAAGCCTAGCACCAGTTGGGTTTCTCTCTTTCTTCTCTTCTGTCATAGTCAGTGAAACCTAGCACCGACACGATCTGTCTCTCTTGCTTCTCTTCCGTCACAACCGCCGCAAGACTAGCGCCGGTTGGGTCTCTCCTTTTCTCCTCTTTAGATACAATCGGTGAAGTTTAGCACCGACTGCATTTTCTCTCTCTTCTTCTGACACAGTGGGTGAACCCTAGTACCGATTGCATTTTCTCTCTCTTCTTCTGACATAATCTACGACACCTAACACAAACTACATTTTATCTCTCTTCTTTTGACACAGTCAATGAAGCTTAACATTGAGTGCATTTTCTCTCTCTTCTTCTGGCACAATCGGTGAAGCTTAGCACTGACTGTGCCTTCTCTCTCTTCTCCTCTGTATAACACAGTTGGTGATGCCTTGCGCCGACTGCCTTTTCTCTCTATTTCACAGTCGGCAATGCCTAGTGCCGACTGTGTCTTCCTTCCATCTCTCCCTTATATTCTCTCGCCTTTCATGCTCTTCTCTTCCTTTCTTCTCCCTCCTTCCTTCTGTTCCCTTCTTCTCTTATTTCGTTTCTTATTCTTTCCTCATAATCATCATCCTGTTATTCTTTCAGTCGACTAAGAAGGTTTGAGGTTAGCCTTTCATGGTAGTCCTGTCGTTTAGCAGTAATGTTGTTGTGTCAAGATTGGTTGGCCTTCTTTATTACCACGACTTACTAACCATGGTGTCTAGCTAGTAAGTACTGGTAATGATGTCTAATAGTAATCCTAGAAGCCGGTCTTAGTTACAGAGCCCATTTTGCTACCACGTCAGGCCAATTATTCACCAGCTTAGTCACCACTCTGATCCTCTCACTCTATCGACTTCTTCTCTCCCCCATATTTCTTCTTGTCTTTTTCCCTCCTCCTTTTTGAATGCGCATGCTTGTGTACGTTCATCAGAGAGGAAAAGAGTGACGTTTGACCCACCTGTGTTATAATCTTTTCCATAAGTGTGTGATTGCAAAAAATGAGAAGAATACAAGCCAAAGGAGGGCGCCCACGAGAGCCAACTCGAGTAAGTCCTGAACCCACCATAAATTCCTCTCTCACCGGTTGGTAACACCTGCCCCCATTTTCGAACGAGGTTCCCGAGAGAGCGATCTAAAAAACATCCCGAGTCTTCCCTCGAAACCAGAGATGCATGTCGCCTGATCCCCAAAGGATCTGGAGGGCGAGATCGAGGCACCTAACCAGCTTGGCGACTCCACTGGGGACTTACTACCTCTTAGTCGGACCGTTCTTGTTTGGCTAGTTTCTTCTTTGTTTTCTTTCATTATCTTTTCACATTTTATTTATGGCTTGCAGGTTCTGTAACTCATTTATCCGGATTAGGGATTTTCTTATCCCCGTATTCGAGAGTTTCCCTAGGGAACGAGTTCCTTTGACTCTGTTTCGAACCATCCTCTTGAGCAAAGACCCATTTTCTAGCTCCTAGGAATTAACCTGGACCGGTGTGAGGAGGGACTTAAGGGTCCCTCACTCCCCATCTCCCCACTTTGGTAGAAATTCCACCCAGCCACTGGCAAGTCACTTGCCGATCGTGTTATTTAGGTATGCCGAAAGACTGCCCAGTCCCTTTCTGCAAAAGGCAAACAAGTTGCCATTACTTCTGCGGTTTGTCATAATGCTACAGCCCAAATTTCTACACTACTGGTCTCTATCCTTACAGGCTAAACACATTGAGGCGGAAACCCCACGGTCTTCACCCCTCACACGCACCACAAGCCACATTTCAGGGCAACCCTTGTGCTACACGAGCCTGGGCTGACCACCAGGTCTCCCATGATCCCTCTTCAAGGGGTGAACAAGCGTCCCCATCTTAGACTTCCCCTCGCCTTAGACTCAGGCCTTCTCATGACTCAATGCTTCTCTGCTCCACTCCTCCTCCATCGAGCAAGCATCTTCAGCCTTGGCACTCGAAGGTTTTCCCTAAGAGTACCATCCTGAACCAGCCTCGTTACTTTGGTCGTGTCTCTGAAACTCATAAGAGAGCTCAGGGCATTGACCTGATGGATGATCCAGTCCTTCATCCTCCCCGACGAAAGATGATTCTAGTTCCTGACCCTCATCCCTTGCCGCATCTGATGGAGAAAACTCTCTCTTGTGCAAGAAGAGCTGAACATCAGTGAATTAAATCGCAGTTTTGGCCCGAGGTCCATCAAAACCTCAAGGCTAAACTCTATAGAGGTCGGCAAATTTTGACTAGGGAGGTGACCAAGGCAATCAAAACAACCAATTCTGATGACCCTATTCACCTGAATCCCTTCTACCCCCTTCAAACGATGAAGCCTGAAGAAGAGATCCATAAGCCCTGTGTTGTGGTTACTGTCGTAGAAGAAGACCCAACCACTCAACAGCCACGATCCCAAGACCGTCAAGAATCAGTTCAAACGCGATCAGCATACAAGAGTCGAGTTCAGTCACGGCATGCTGGCCCCCTGCTGACTGACCTACCATGTAGGACCTGTCAAGTTCGCAAGCCCTTAGTAGCCACTAACGTTGATCTCCATAGAGAAACAGTCAGGGTAATGGTTGTAAGCGAGCCCGGTGATGCGCAGGAAGAGTGCTTGAACAAGTTTGAAGATATGGTGCGCACGATGATGGAAAAGATCGATCGTATCGATGCGCATGCCAGTCGGCTAACCATGAGGTCAATTCCCATCACTCTGATGGTGCATCTCCATTGAAGCCCCCTCCCTCTACCTCCAGGGACAATTTTGTCCCTCATCCCGTCTCTCAGATAGACATTGATGCTATGGTCACCCATAGCCTAAAGAACAGACAAATCCCAGGGATAGAGGGTGCGACACCTTATCAAAGGTCATACCCCCCCCCTCGTACATTGATAAGGTCCTGTTTCCCTCAGATTTATAAGAAAGGGAAGTTTCCTTTATTCAACGGAACCACATCCCCAAACCAGCATATTGCCTACTTCTTGGTGGCATGTCGAGAAATAGCAGCTGATGGGAGACTTCTTCTCGACAGTTCATTGAGACCCTCGATGGCTCAACATTTCAATGGTATTTCCAACTTCCTCCAAACTCAGTGCATACATGAGAGGAAATGGAGAAATTGTTCTATCAACGCTTATATGAGGTCGAGAGGGAGGTTCAAACCATCAAACTTCTCACCCTGACTCAAGACCTCGATAAGCCCGTGGATCAGTTCATATCAAGATGGGGAAATTTTGCTTCCCGCGTCCTAATCCTATGGTTGAGAAGGAAACAATCCAAACTTGCATGCGAAAAATGCGACCCGAGATCGCTCTACATGTTGAGGCCTCTAATCTGACCTCCATGTCAGAGTTGATCTCTAAATCAGTTCACATAGAATGTTTATCACACCGCCATGATGGGATACGGCAACCATCTACAAGCTCAGCAAACAAGCGGCGAAAAGGTAGCTCTCGGAATAACACACGGGGCAGCCAAAAGAAAGGGGAAATCAGTGTAGCCGTCATGGTCACTGATTCATAAAAGCTTGCCTCCCAAACCTTGGACGTCTCTAAAGAGTTAAGCACGACAAAGGTAAAACCCCAGGATGACAAGCTACAATAGTCGTACAATCGGGTACCCCCACCAGCCAAGCCTGATCGGGGTGATTATTTCACTAGGCATAAGAACAAGGTCTATCCCTTCGAGAAGGAATGGGTCCCTACACTATTCCGATTATTATTGGAACAGAATATGATCCAGCTTTCAGAAGCCATCGGAGCATCAATCATCCTATAGATGATTGCTATAAACTGAAGGATATTATCATCGCAGATAAAGCTTGAAGACTTCAAGCGGACATTTGGGGCAGCCGAGGCCTCTCATGCCGTAACCATCCAAGAAAAAAACGAAATGCCTGGTATCCATTACGCATTCTTCATTATAATGCTTCAGGAAGGCATAATCACACTGAGGAAGGTAAGGCAAACCCGTCGCCTTGTTAAGGAGATTGAAGATCGTTGGTGCCAGTACCATCAGATAAGAGGCCATTACCTATCACAATGCACAAGTTTCCTTGATATATTCGCAAAGAAAATGTGGGTGTGTCAAGAGTTTTACATTCTCCCTTTAAGTGATCCCCAAGTCATTCCTTTATCGGGGCAAGAAGATCTCATAGGGAAGGACCTTCCTATCAATGACTCAGACTCCGCCAAATCCTTGACTTCCCAGCAATGGATAGTCAATCTACCATGGCCGAAGTAGACTCAGGTCCTTATGGCGAGAAGCAGTTTCCCAAGCTAAAGCTATTCACAAGCCCAGTGAAACGAATCAAACATCACCTTAGAAAACCAGAAAGAGATGGGCACCAAGGGCGACTTGCCTAAGAAACAAGACCGTCTAACCCACATTCATGAAGGAATTTCTCAGGCCCCTTCCTGTGCACTGCCAACTTTACTAGACTTCATCCCTGGCACGATCCTTCTTCCTTATTCATCCTGTCAAGAAGATGTTCATGTTTCATCTCCCACTCAGCACACATCTAATGAGGGTGACGACGTTAAAAGCACTCCCCAACGGTCTAAGCAAGGGACAGACCTAAAGGACCCCTTGCACCCGTCCAACCCTAGTGATGAAGTAAAAAACTGCTCAGATCAGTCTGATGAGGGGAACGACCTTAAAAGTCCCCCACCTTTTAACCCTTCTCCTTTTTCTTCTTCTGCATCTCATGCTTCCTCTTCTACGTCCCCTGTAGGTACAACCTTTGATATGCCCAGACTTCGAGGCTCTCGAACGAGAATTCGAATGAATTAATATAAGCCGGATGCAACGGAAACGATTGAGAAAGACCCTGACACAAGCAGCATGATTCTTAACAATCGTTAATGCCTTGGCAACTAAATCCAAGGCAGAGCCACCTTCTTCAAAGAAGTACAAGAAGTCAAAGCCAAAGAAGCCCCAATGGCCCCTTGAGCCTGACTTTGAACAGAGACTGAGAGAATCAAATGGGCAAAGATTATGCTCTTAGGAAGCTTGCCACCTGGTACAAGTCTATGAAGCACCTGCTAGCATGGGGCAAATGCTGTAGGCACCCGAACAAATATCGAGTGATTCGTTTGAGACACTCTTCGCATCACCATCACTGAACCTCAACCTGATGTGTTTACCACGTTTGAGGTTGATCTTTTTGTCCCTCGGTTCGAGAAAGGCATAGAAAGCATAACCTACGTTGGAGCCCTATTGAAGGCAGAGATGTCAAGTCATGGGTCTCTGCACATGAGGTTGATGAAAAGACCTCTGAGAACAACGAGGAAGAGTTGCAAGAAGCCCCAAAAGAATGAGAAGAAGGTGGTCAGGCCACAACTGACGAACTGGAAGAAATAAATCATGGAGGCAAAGCGGACCCCAGACCCACTTTCATTTCAGCGAATATGTCTCCAAAAGAGAAAGAAGATTTTGCTACCTTCTTACCAGCAAACTGAGACATCTTTGCTTGGCATTACCATGAGATGCTTGGTTTAGACCCTCAAGTTGTCGTTCACCGTCTCTGCATTGATTCGACTGTTAAACTTGTCAAGCAGAAATGAAGGACGTTTAGGCCTGACCTCGAAGTGCAGATAAATGCGGAAATAACCAAACTTAGACAAGCAGGCTTCATTCGTGAAGTCAAGTACCCAAAATGGCTAGTGAATGTTGTTCTAGTTAAGAAGAAGAATGGCTAAATCAGAGTGAGCATTGACTTTTGCAGATTCAATACCGCAGGTCCCAAGGACGACTTCCCATTGCCATTTACCGAGATGCTCGTCGACTCTATGTCTCACTGTCAAATCTTTTCCTTTATGGAAGGATACTCTGGGTATAGTCAGATAAGGATGGCACCCGAAGATGAAGAGACCACTATATTCTTAACTCCAAAAGGGATCTTCTATTACACAATTATGCCTTTTGGAATAAAGAGTGATGGTACCACATACCAGAGAGCAATGACGACCTTTTTTAAGACATGATGCATAAAGAGGTGGAGTGTTATGTTGATGACTTGGTGGTAAAATCCGAAGCGAAGGATGCTCACATGAGAGACCTTGAAAAGGTATTTAAGCGTTTGCGTCTTCATCAACTTAAAATGAACCCACTAAAATGTGCTTTTGGCGTGCGCTCTAGAAAATTCTTTGAGTTCATCGTCAAACATCGAGGGCTTGAAGTTGATCCAGTTAAGATCAAGGAAATGCAAGAAATGTCGTCACCAACTACACTTCGAGAACTGTGCTCCCTCCGAGGGCAACTGGAATACATTCGTAGGTTCATCTCGAACCTCCCAAGTCGTTGTAAACCTGCTAAAGAAAGATACCCCATTCATCTAGGATGAAGCATGTCAAGCAGCCCTTGACGACATCAAGCATTATCTACTCAACCCTCTAGTGCTCTCTACACCAGTTTTGGGGAAACCCCTCATTCTATACATGAATGCTTTAGACGAGTCACTCGAAGCATTGTTGGCACAAAACAATGAAGAGGGAAAAGAGACTGCGTTATATTACCTCAGTCGTTGGATGTAAGTGACCGAGAAGAATTATCCCCTGATTGAGAAGATATGCTTGGCCCTGATCTTTGTGGTACAAAAACTCTATCATTACTTGCTTGGTCATGAAGTTAAACTTATATCGAAGGCTGAACCAGTAAAGTTTCTCGTGATATGCCCAGGCTTGTCAAGATGCCTTGCTAAGTGGGTGTTATTGTTAATGGAGTTCGACATCACGTATGTCCCAATGAAGGCCAACAAGGGCCAAGCCTTGGCTGACTTTCTCGCAGCACACCCCGTACCAATAGAATCTTCTCTATCAAGTGACCTCCCGGATGAAGAAGTATTATGTGTTGACCTTGTTCTGGTCTAAGAATTGTACATCGATAGAGCATTCCAATCAAATCGAGGAGGCACCGGAGTAGTATTCCAAAATCAAAGAGGAGGCATATTGCCACTTTCATTCTCTCTCGCTCAAGCCGATACTCATAACAAGGCAGAATATCAGGCCCTTATAATCGGACTGAAAATAGCCCTCGACCTCGATTTGGAGCAGCTCAAGTTATATGGCGACTCTGAGGTGGTTATTCGATAGCTCAAAGTGATATATGATGTGAGAAAAAGACACACTCAAGCCTTATCACAATACTGTAAAATCACATATGGATCAGTTTGAGGACATATCTCTGAGTCACATCCCCGGGAGGCTAAACTCGTAGGCTGATTCACTTGCGAAACTCGGCGCTACAATTCAGTTTTCCTCATTAGGACCCACGCTCGTTTAGGTGGCAGAATGGAGGCACATCGAACTAAGAACGGAGGTTGATGCGGATGATGAGAGAAATATCTTTCCCGAGTGCCCTCCTTATCCATTTAGAGCACTTCTATCAGCCAAAGAAGTAATCAAGACTGAACAAGGAATAACACAGGGTCAAGGAGCTAAGGGTTGAAATCAGGAACTTGAATCATTTGACCAAATATGTGCAGAAATTGAGTACGTAGAAGATTGGAGAGAGCCCTTCGCTAGTATCCTAAAACATGGCAAGCTTTTGGAAGATCGTGCTGAACGCAGCAGAATACGTCGAATGTCTACCAAGTATACCCTCCTTGAAGGAGATGTTCTCTTCAAACAGTCGTTTAACGGTATTCTTCTTAGATGCGTCGATATCCAAGAAGCAAATAAGGTGTTAGAATAAATCCACTCAGGCATTTGTGGACTACACCTGTCCGGTCCTAAGCTCTATGAACAAGTACGCAGGTTGGGATACTATTGGCCTTTCATGATCTCTGATTCCTTAATTTACGCTAAAAAGTGCCAAGTATGCCAAATACACTCCAGCCTGGTTCACCAGCCTTTAGAGCCATTACACCCTATGGTTGCATCATGGCCCTTCTCACAATGGGGTATGGACATCGTAGGGCTTATTGACCCTCCTTCCGCAATGGGCCATGTCTTTATCCTACTTACAACAGATTATTTTTCTAAGTGGGCTGAAGCGATCCCCCTTAAGTAGGTTCCAGGGACAGTGGTTGCTTACTTCGTTGGACATCATATCATATATCGCTTCAGAGTGCCCGATCGGATTATATCTGACAGTGGTCCTCAATTTAAGAGTCATCACATCGATTGCTTAGTTAACCAATTCTGTTTAAAATGGAGGTACTCGACTATGTACCACCCTTAAGCGAATGGACTAGCTGAGGCTTACAATAAGACTCTGTGAAACGTTTTAAGAAAGTCAGTATAAAAAACAAGGAAGACTCGAAGCACTATGGGCTTATCGTACTACTATGCAAAATGCTACTGATTTTACTCCTTATTCTCTGGTCTATGGGGGTGAAGTAGTTTTACCTCTCGAAATTCAAATCCCTTTATTGCGAGTCGCTATTCACCAAGGAATAACCAAAGATGAGAGAGTCAAGCTCTGGTATCAAGAATTGGATGCACTCGATGAAAAGAGGCTAGAGGCTCAGTAGAACATTGAGCTCAACTAAGGGAGAATGAAGAGGGCTTTTGACAAGTCTGTCAAGATTTGCTCATTCACCTGTGGTGATCTAGTCATAGTTGTCAAGAGGCCTATTGTTATGCATGTTCGGTGTAAAGGGAAGTTTGAGCCTAAGTGGGAAGGTCCCTTTATAGTCAAAAAGGTCTCGCCCAATGGAGCCTCATACTGGCACATCTTGAAGGAGGGGAAGCAACGCCCCCTGTCAATGGACGAAACTTAAAGATGTACTATCCGTGATGTGTATTCAAAAGAAACGGACTCAATGTAAAAATAAAAAACAAATTCTAACTCTTTTTATTGTAGTAAAAATGAGTTACAATTTACAAAGAAGCCCATTATAAGGGAGGTTACAAGTCTCTTGCATATGAGGATAAGAGGACAGTTACAACCAAAATCTGTAGTTTCGCTCTTGCATCTGAGGATAAGAGGATGGTTACAAGCCAAAACAAATGCCTGCCCCATGAGGAAGAAGCAAACCCACCAAAGAAAGGCCATCCTCATGAAGAAGAAGAAAAACCACTTGGAGAGCTAGCTTTAATTCATCTGATGAGTCAGAGGATGGTTACAGGCCAAAAGACGAAGCGAAGCCACTCCAAGATGGTAGCCTCAGTCCATCCGATGTGCATATCAAACACACAAGCCAAATATCTCATCTGATGTGTACATCAAATATATGACATAGGATTCATTCGACGTGTGTATCAATCAAACAAAGTGGGTTGCCCTGGTAAGGAACTGACCTATGACGGAAAGCATACCCTGTTCACAGTGGATGCCCTTCAACATGGGCCTCACTGTTGTGCTGGAGGATTTAGCTTCCAACAAGTACCACAAGCCACGCCTTACCATCATTCACCACTTTTTGTAGGGCCATGAACATCGTTGTGCATAGCTTACCATCGAACATCGCAAATCCCGCATTTGACTTACCGCCACATGAGAGCATTACTCTCTGCATCATGATAGGCTACACTAATAGTGAGCGTCGTCTGAAGTCAGCGTCGACTGTGTCTTCCAAAGGCTACACCGGCTGAACTCCTAGCTCCAGTTGACTCAACGTCAGTTGTCTCAATGACGGTTACACTTCTAAATCATCAATGCCGGTTGCCCCAGTGTCTGCTACACTTACGATTAGCGCCAGACCCATCACAGTCGTTCACTTCCTGAGACTTCTCATTTTCAGGGCTAAAGTTTTCATAGCTCCTTAATGGTCGCATGATTTTCGAGGGCAACCGTCCACCTCTTATAACGGTCGACCTTTACTATGACGGTTCACCTCCCACGACCATTCGTCTCCCACTAGAAACTTCATCTACACAGCCAAAAACCCACTGAAAAACTTTCCCTTCTGCATTTTTGGCTGGGATGTCACCAGAACCTCACCGAAAACTTCTGCAAACTTTCCCAAGTCCCTAGGAACCTCTTTAAAATCACAACAACGCTGGAATACTCACTTAGAGATTTTTGCAACTGTGTTTTGGCCAGGAAGTCACCAAAACCTCTGCAACACCGTCAAAACCTATGAAAAATCACCAAAACCCTAGGGAAAACCCTCAAAACTTGCAGAAATGCTCACTGCTGCATTCCCACCTCTTATACCCTAAAAACAATATCAAGGCCAAATCTCTTCTCCCCACCAGAAAGTCCTCTATGTTAAAAACTACCACTGCAACTTCATCAAATCCTTGGCAAAGTCTACTCGCCGAAGGCCTTCCCTGCAAAACTGTCGGGAGTCTCACTGTTTACCGAAAGCTTTCCTGTAAAACTTCTATTGGAGTCCCACAGCTTGCTGGAACTTCAACCGGGCACCCTCTCCTCACTATTAAAGAAAATTTTTATCTAAGTTTATTTTTACCCGTGGTGAAAAGTGAAGAAAGTGGGATTTTAACCCCTTATGTAGACCACACTACCCTCAAATGCCCCTCATAAACTGGGAATTCTAGTCACATCCAAGGGAAGCCAAGCGTTAATGAGCTGGGTCGGGCTTTGACTCAAGGCCCAAGGTAACTCTCATCAATCCATGCCCAATTCCGGCTACTCGGTTGAAGTGGCTTGGCACCGGGTGAATTCCAAACAACCCTAGTGTCGATTGACTTGGCGAGGGGTGAATTTCAAAAAACTCTAGTGCCGGTTGACTTGGCGTCCGGTGAATTCCAAACAACCCTAGTGCCGGTTGACTTGGAGCTGGGTGAATTTCAAACAACCTTAGTGCCAGTTGACTTAGGGCCGGTTGTGTTCAAACGATATCACGGATCGTTCACAATGCCAGCTGCGTTTTTAACAACTAGCAAGAAACAATTATTGCTACACCTGGCGCCGACTGTATTCCAAGCCGTTTATTGTCGCCTATTTCCAGCTGAAGCCTTGTGTGTCCTGTCATCCCCAGTGGAGTTGTACCCAGGTTGTTGCACCCAAGCCGTGACCTATCATCCCCAATGGAGTCAGGATCAGGCCATTATCCTTCATCCCCATAGAAGTCACACCCATAGCCTATTATCCCCAGTGGAGTTAGGGTCATTCTTACCTCTGCAATTCCCGGTGGGTCTGTTTCACACCAAGCTATGAGAAAGTCGAGTTACCTGTCTTAAGCCAAGTCTCCATAGAGTCTTATCTTTCACCCAAGAAGCCATGCTTGCCCCCCCTAAGCCCTAGTGAAGTCCGCTTCTGTTGGACATCCTTCATCAGGTTATCATTTCCATCTGGGCCCTCAATTTGTGAATGGTCTTAGCCATTTTATCCCCAGGGAGTCGGATTTCCATCCATAGATCTATTCCCCATTGAGCTCAACCTACATACTGACCCAGCCTTGGTCCGTGCTACACGACCCTAAAATGCATAGACTTGATCCGTGCTGCACCACCCTAAATTGCATAGCCTCGGTTTGTGCTGCAGGACCTTAAACTTGACAGCCTTTGTCCGTACGACACGACCCTAAACTGCACAGCCTCAGTCCATGTTGCACGACCCTAAAACTACACAGCTCTAGTCTAGTTTCATACCTTAAAACTGCACGGTCCAAACTATATGACCGTAAACTGTAGCGAAAGTCTAGTCACACGACCTTAAACTACAAGGTTCTAGTTGTATGACTTTAAACTGCGTAACCATGGTCCATGCTGCACGAACCTAAACTGTACAGCCTAGGTCCATGCTGCACAACCCTAAACTGCACAGCCTCGGTCCATGCTGAACGACCCTAAACTGCACAACCTCGGTCCTGCTGCACGACCCTAAAACTACACAGCCACAGTCTAGCTGCACAACCCTAAAACTGCATGGTCCAAACTATATGACCTTAAACTGTAACGGAGGTCTAGTTGCACGACCTTAAACTGCACGGTTCTAGTTGTCTGACTTTAAGCTGCATACCACAGTCCAACTGTATGACCTTAAACCATAGTGCACGTCTTAGTCACATGTCGTTAAAAGGACTCAGCACCATGGTCCAAACTATATTACCTTAAACTGTAGCGGAGGTCTAGTTGCACAACCTAAAACTGCGCGGTCCTAGTTAAATGACTTTAAACTATATAAACACGGTCCAGCTGTATGACCTTAAACCATAATGCATGTCTAGGCCGCATGACGATAAACTGCTTAGCACAGGTCCAGGAGGCATGAACTTCAAAATTTGGCCCCACATATGTGCACACACCTTTATGTGCACTTTCACACACGTCTTCCCTAACTACTTGTTAGTGTGCGCGCACCACCTTCATTACCTCCCCAGTGTGTCCATTCACTTCATCACCATACCTCATTCGTCAGTGAGTCTCACCCGTGCTCACAAAATGGCGAACCATCCCGCTAGCCATACTCGTTGTAAGTTAGTGAGTCACCATCGTCCACTCACACTTCATACATCATCCATCTTTCATAGGTAGCCTCGTGCCATCTCCTCAAAAGTGATTCAAACCATGACCATACTCACTCCATGGCGTCTACAGATATCCATTCATCACCATCACAGTCCAGCTGTTTGACCTTAAACCATAATACACGTCCTGGCCACATGACATTAAACCATTTCGCACAGGTCCCGGAGGCATGACCCTAAACACGCCTTAACAAAAAAATGAATGATGAAATAATGGGCATGCTGTATACCTTAACAAGGGAACGCTATGAGTAAATATAACGGACTGTCATGGTCAAGAAAACATGAGTAAAAGAGTTCCATGAATTAAAAAAATCGGGCACGGTGAAAACCCGAAAGGGCATCATGAGTAAAAATGGATGAAAAGGGTGGACATGGCCTAAAGGTCATCGATAAAAGAGCCCCAAAATAAAAAGAAGTTGGTGAAACTGTCTCTATGGCACCGCTTCCCAAGTTCAAGCGAAAATTCATAAAGGATGCTTGGACCAGTAAATAAGTTGATGCAACACTCGTCTCAACAGGCGGCTTCAGCCCTCACTCAAAAGACAAAAATCCATGGTGTCATCATGCCAGGAATAAAAAACTATGAGCTTCAAGGAAAAGATTCTGACAGTGTGAGTCCAGTTGCAAAAGGACTCGGAAGATAGAAGACTCTCCAAGACAGCAAGACAAGTCCCATGAGGAAGAACATTATTCCCACTAGGTCACAAACACTCTCTACAAACAAACACTACAAAGTCAAGAAACTAACAAAGCCAGGGTGAAACCTGTCGGAGACTACAGCTCGCCTAGCCGGCAGGCTCAGACCTTTGGGATCGGCTAATAAAACTAGCCCCGACTGGACCCGATAGATGAGACCTACAGTGGTACTCTGATCGTCAAAAGCAAACCTAGTGTAGCAAAAAATAGTGTTGACCAAAAGAAAATAAACGAACCCAGATGAAATGGCAACAATGCCCTTCGACATGGCACTCAATTGCCAGACGGGCCAGATTCTGACTGACAAGGTCCGTACAAAATCCGTAACTTCATAATCACAAACAGACCACACGAGGGTGAGGACTTCAACAAAATCCCTTAAAAAATTCTCTTCTCCCCTTAAAGTCTCCACGGATGGACTTGCGAACAATGCATCCCTATGTCGAGCATCCTAGTCACACTGTTACATGAATCTCCTCGGTGTTCATATGGTCCTGTGGCTAGGAAAAAAAAAAGACGAAGGTAATTTTTCAAATGATTGTCCTTATCACTTCTCTTGAAGCACAAAACTCGGTGGTGCAGGCTGTTTGAAAGAATTTTTCAGCAACTTAGTCCCTGATAGGAAGCCGGTCAATAAAGCCTACGAGAAACAGTGGAAATTCTCGACAGTCTGGGAATGGCCCCAAAATTGGTCAAGATCTTCATGAGCACTTTAAAAGGTCACCTGCCAAGTTTCATCATGGAGAGATATGTCTAAAGCAGTGAAAACAAATAAACAAATTCAGTGAAATCAATCTCTAGCACCCTAAAATGGACTCTGTAACTAGAGCCATACTTTTGGTGCATCAAACAGTTGTGAGACCACCGCCATTAGATTTAGTACAGTTGAAAACCCCTATGGGTCAAGTTTTGGCTTAATGGGGCACTCCAAGACAAAGTTATGGGTAAAATACCGAAAAGGGGTAGGCCGCACACTATTCTCGTGTGGCCACTCTGCATCAAAACACCATTAAAGGTGGTTGTTTTTACAGTCACGGGTAGTCACTTTCGGGGCTTATAACTCACTTGTTTTGAGTCGAATCGCTCCCTAATTTGGTGAGCATATTCATCTCATCAAGACGAGCAATTCGATATATGGTACGACCCGTGACGACACCCGAGCAGAGAGAAACACTAAATGAAAGTCGTTGATATGTGAAGGAAGTTGCAGAAAATTCAGGAATAGCATGCCTCATTCCAGCAGCCAGATCGCAACACTTGCATACCCGATTGACCCGAAACCAATTGCATTACGAGGGTGAGGTCCGAGGCTATTTTCGGTCTGAACCTCACGGACGATGAATGGTTGGATTTCACACACGAAGGCGTCAAACCTACTACAAATTTCGGCCGTCGGATTCCTAGATTCTTGTCAAAAATGCAAGACGGCAAAATCTTCATCCAGAAACAAAATCAAGCTAAGTTTGTTGCAATGTGATCGTGATGGCATGCTCAGTGTGATTCAATGAAGAAGTCACGAAGAAACATTTATGAACGAGCACACAATCGATCCAAAGCTTTAAGGTTCATTCAAAATTCAAGTCTCATGATCATGGCTTAAAAATATGATTCATGGCTCGAATATGTCGAGCTCTATAAGAAAACAATAATCTTTCGATCAAACGGGCATCAGAACGACCTCGGGTCAGCCACAGATGATGACGCAAGTTCTCGGGCAGCAGTAGGGACTGTTCTGAAATTCCACACATTGTTTGGCAGGGGCAAAATAGTCCTTTGGCACCCATTATTATAATTTCGTTAAATTCAATTAAATTGTAATTATCTTCAATTCTAAGTAGTTTTTGAGGGTACACCCACGTTTTAGCCCAATTCCATATAAACAGGCACTGCCTCATTGTACATAGAACAAATTCATTCTTTTTTAATCAATCCATAAAATTCTAAATTTTGCTTGAGCTTGTGGGTACGTCTTCGAAAGAGAGAGAGGAGAGAGAAGAAAATGGCTAGTACCCTTCGAGGAGGTAACTTTCCCTCTCCTCCCCTCTCTCTCTTCCCCTCTTTCTCATCTCTATCTCTTTCTCTCTCTTTTCTCATCTCTATCTCCCTCTCCTTCTCTTCTGTTGCAGTCAGCGAAACCTAGTGCTGGCTGGATTTCTCTCTCTCCATTTCTTCTATTGCAGTTGGCGAAGCCTAGCGTTGATTGGATTTCTCTCTCTCCTTCTCTTCTGTTGCAGTCCGCGAAGCCCAACACCTGCTGGATTTCGCTATCTCTTTCTCTTTTGTTGCAGTCGGTGAAGCTTAGTGCCAGCAGGATTTCTCTCATTCCTCTTCTTTTACAGTCAACAAAGCCTAGAGCTGGTTGGATTTCTCTCTCCCCTTCTCTTTTGTTGCAGTCGGTGAAGCCTAGCATCGGCTAGATTTCTCTCTCTCCTCTTTTATTGCAGTTGGCAAAGCCTATTACCGACTGCATTTTCTCTCTCTCCTCTTCTGTTGCAGTCGGTGAAGCTTAGCACCAGTTGGATTTCCCTCTCCTCTTCTGTCACTATTGGTGAAGCTTAGCATCGGCTCAATTTTTCTCTCTCTCTATCTTCTATAACAGTCGACGAAGCCTAACGATAGTTCAATTTTCTCTCTTCCTTTTCTTCCATCTCAACCAGCGCAACCCTAGTGCCAACTGGGTTTCTCTCTTTCTTCACTTTTATCACAGTCAGCGAAGCCTAGCGCCGGCTCGAACTCTCTCTCTTGCTTCTCTTCCAACACAATCGGCGCAAGACTAGCGTCGGTTGGGTCTTCTGACACAGCCGGTGAAGCCTAGCAATGATTGCATTTTATCTCTCTTATTTTGACACAGTCGATGAAGCTTAGCACTGACTGCATTTTCTCTTTTCTTATGACACAATCGATGAAGCCTAGCGTCGACTGTATTTTCTCTCTCTTCTTCTGACACAATCGGTGAAGCCTAGCGCCAACTATATTTTCTCTCTTCTTTTAGTACAGTCAGCGAAGCCTAGCACCGACTGCTTCTTCTCTCTTTTCTCCACTGTATAACATAGTCGGTGAAGCCGTGTGCCGACTGTGTTTTCTCTCTCTTCCTTCTAACACAGTCAGCAATGCTTAGCACCGTATGCATCTTCCTTCCCTCTCTCCCTTTTATTATCTCACCTTTCATACTCTTCTCTTCCTTTCTTCTCCCTCCTTCTTTCTGTTCCCTTCTTCTCTTATTTTGTTTCTTATTCTTTCCTCATAACCATCATCCTGTTATTCTTTCATTCGACTAAGAGGGATTGAGGTTAGCCTCTCATGGTAGTCTTGTAATCTACCTGTAATGTTGTTGTGCCAAGATTACTTGGCCCACTTTATTGCCACGACAGACTAACCATCATGCCTAGGTAGTGGTACTATAAATGATGTCTAGTAGTAATCCTGTGAGCCGGTCTTAGTTACCGAGCCCGTTTTGCTACCATGTCAGACCAATTATTCACCAGCTTAGTCACCGCTCTGATCCCCTCGCTCAAGCAAATTGTCTCTCCCCTGTCTTTCTTCTCTTATTTTTCTCTCTTTCTTTTTTAATGCACATACTTGTGTACGTTCATCAGAGAGGAAAAGGGTGAGGTCTGACCCACCTAACTTATAACCTTAGCCATATGTGTGTGATTGCAGAAAACAAGTAGAATACAAGCAAGCGAAGTGATTCTAAACCCGTTTTATTACTGGGGGGCTTTCTTCGTGATCTAAGAGGGCTCCCAATGAGCCAGACCGAGTAAGTCTCAAACCCACCGTAAATTCCTCTCTCACCGGTTGGTAGCACTTACCCCCCTACTCAAACGAAGTTCTCGAGAGAGAGATCTCAAAAACATCTCGGGTCTTCCCTAGAAACCCGAGACTCATGCTGCTCGATCCCAAACGATCTGGAGGCAAGATTGAGGCACCTAACCACCCGGATTAACCACCAAGTCACCCGGATCGACCCCCAAGTCGCCTGGATTCCTTCTTTCAGGGGAGCACATGTGCCACCCCCAAAGACTGTCCCGCGCTCCCGGCTGAAAAGTCATTGGCGAAAGTCTCCCCCCCCCCGTTCGTCCCTTCTCCTCCGGTCAAACCACTCCAAATCTAGTACTCGAAGGTCTTCCTTAAGATTACTCTATTGTAGTCCCCTTTTCAGACATGTCTTGCCTTTGGAGCTCATAAAAGAGCTCGGAGCAAGACTCCCTTTAGTGAGGAGGTCCTCCATCCCCCATCTCTCCCTAAACCAAGACAGATGCCCAAAATGACTGTTGTTCTTGGCCTGCATCCCTTGCCTCACCTCATGGAGATGGCCCTGACATGCTTGAAGAAGGCTGGCCAGTTCACAATCACCGTCCCAATCTTGGTTTTGGAGGGAAGTATATCAGAACCTGAGTGCCAAGAATGACAAAGGCATGCGAATCATGTTGAGGGAAGGACCCAGCATGTTCGGGGCAAGTAAATTTGTGGACCCCTGGCCGAGAACCCCTTCTACCCACTACAGGCAGCAGTAGAGCCTGAGATGGGAAAGCCATAATCCTACATGGTTGTCAATGTCGTAGGAGACGACCCAACTTTGCAGCCCCTACAGTCCCAAGACCGTCATGAACCAAGCCTCACCCAGTCTGCATATAAGGCTTGAGCTTAATCAGGGCATGTCGAACCTATCACGATCCCGCCCCCAATCCCTATTCTGTACTCGATGGAGGATGGCTGAGAGCGGGTATGTGATCCAGAAGTAGCACATGTCACTCAGATCGGAGTTGACTTAGCGTCGTAAATAATCAAAACAAACCATAGCAAAGAACTAAATCAATGGTTTTAAGTCCAAATAAACATTTAAACTTTCAAGAAATCCATTAATGATTAAAACTGCCATACATAAAATTTCTTCTAAAAAACATTACACTTAAGTCTGGGGCAACCAGGCCCAACAATACATTTTCCACAATAAACAAAATTCAGGACTAACTGCCCGATTACATACAATATCAGAATTTCTTCTTAATGGAGTGCAGCCTCGACTTTTAATCGCGACCCTTGCACCTCAAACTTTGACCTGTTCGCTATCAATCTACAAGAGGAGAGATATAGTGGGGTGAGCTATAAAGCCCAGATAGTATATCTAAGTGTCGTGCATCATTAGTGAATCTATTCATGCATCTTAAGCAATTCTTCTAATTATGGAAAGTCATAATACAGTGGTCGTATACGTCAAAAACCAGATCAGAACATCAAGATCAAGCATCATATTCAATGTCATTTATCATACCGTCATTGCAATTATCAACATTCACGATCATAATTTTCTCAATACCCACAAACTCCTTAGTTCACCTACTCTCGAAATAGAAGGTCCTATCCATCATGCTAAACCAATCCCATTGCTTAGTACCTCTATGAACTCTCACGAGGGATGATAATGACAAGTGGGAAATCCACTTCGTAATGCCCTCATACTCATGCACACGGTACCCAGCACGCATTTAGGTTTTCAATAGGCACTTGTCTTGCGATGCGTTTGTCACTAGTCTCACTCATGAATCTTTGGAGGGGCGCCACCCTCCCATTTCACTTTCCCCCTACTCCATCTTATCATTCAGCAAGTTGGGGGACAAAGGCATCATTATTCCCATTGTATCAGTATCCACTAATAATGAGTATCCCATTATATGAGAGCTATCATATCTCATTTACGCTTAGGATTCAACATTAGTATTATGGCACTTGTCATGTAACATACGTCATGGAACTATCACTGTAGCAGGTCATTCATAAATTTTCACATGAAGCATAGCTGCATGGTATCATTCACATAACATGATGGAAATTAATATTCATCACATGAAATATATCATTCCGGTCGTGAACATCGCTCATGTGACAGAGACCCATCCGGTGCTACATGCCTAGATTTATGCTCTCGACGTTACGCACCAGGTTTTGCACAAGCGGCATAACGTGAGGCGTTGAACAATCGGCATTTCACGCATGGCATTGCATAAGCTGCAATACGCGCACGGTGTTACATAAGCAGCAATGCACGCACGGTGCGTCACAAGCGGCAATACGCACAGAGAGTTACACAACCAGAAATACTTGCACAGAGTTGCACCAGTGGAAATATGTGCATGGCGTTGCAATGCAAAGTGAGTGACAGTGGCTAGAACTTCCATGTACAGAGGATCCTTGATCAATCAAAAAAAATTTCACTTTTTACTTGAGTCTTAGGTCATAGTTTGGAGAGAGAGAGAGAGGGGAGAGAAAATTTCGATAGGTACCCCTAGGCCTCAAAGGTAACTTTCTCTCTCCTATCTCCTTTCTCTCTTCTCTCTTCTTTCTCTATCTTCATTCTGTCATCTTTCTCTCTCTTCTCTTTTACCTCTTTCTCTCTCTTCTTTCTCCTTCTTATTTCTTTATTCTTTTCTCTTTCTTTCTTCTTTCCTCTCTCTCTTCTTCTTTCCTTTCTCTTTATTCTTCTTTCCCTTCTCTCTTTTCTTCTTTCCTTTCTCTCTCTTCTTCTTCCCTTTCTTTGTCTTCTTATTTCCTTTCTCTATCTCTTCTTCTTTCCATTTCTCTCTCTTCTTTCTTTCTTTTATCATGCATGACAGTGAACACTGTTGAGCATGACCTTCTCTCTCTTCTTTCTTTCTTTCTTCTATCGTGCATGACAATGAACATTACAGAGCGTGACCTTCTCTCTCTTCTTTCTTTCTTCTATCGTACACGATAGTGAACACTGCCAAGCACGACCTTCTCTCTCTTCCCTCTTTTGTCCCGCACAGCAGTGAGCACTGTCGAGCGTGACCTTCTCTCTTGCTTCTATCTCACACGGTAGTGAGCACTCCCCGAGAATAACCCTATCTCGTTTCTCTCTTCTCTATTTCTCGCACAACAGTGAACACCACCGAGCGTGTTCTTTTTTCTCTACCCCTTTCTATCCTGTACGACAGCACACAATGTCGGGCGTGACACTTCTTTCTCTCTCTCTTTCCTCTCTGTCTTGCACGGTAGTGCATACAGTCGAGCATGACCTCTTCTTCCTTTCTTCTCTCTCTCTTCTTTGCATGTTTGACAGAAGGTAGGTTGAGCCTTGTGCTGCCGTGCCAGTCTAATCGTTGAGCAATTTAGCCGTCGTGTCGGTTTAGTCGCCATGCCCTTCTAGCTACCGCGTCAGACCAGCCATTACACCAGACCAGTCATCGTGTCAGTGTTGTCGTTGGGAAGTTTAGCCGTCGTGCCTATCTAAGTCACCATGCACATCTAGTTGATGCTCCAGTCATACCACTGTACCAGTCTTGCCACTGTGCCAGTCTAGCTGCTCGCCAAACTTCTTCTCTCTCTTTCACTTCTCTTGTCTCTTTCATCTCTTTTCTCCTCTTTTTCTTTTCGTCTCTTCTCCCTTTTGGAAGGTTTAGCGAGAGCCAAGCTAACCTTCTCTCTCTCATCCCTTTTCTTCTTCCTCTCTCTAAAGTAAATGTTATTCTTTCTTCAACTCTAAAGGATCTGGGTAAAAAACAAACCAGCCTTCCCTCCTCTTCTATCTTTTCTCAAAAGTACATTTTATCTCTAAAGGATCTAGGTGAAAAACAAACCAGCCTTCGTCTCTCCTTTCGCTTTCTCTAAAGGATCTAGGTGAAAAAAAAAACCAACCTTTGTTCCTTGTATCTCTCTTCTAAAAAAATATACTTTTCTCTGAAATTTTTGGTGAAAGTCAAACCAGCTTTCGTCTCTCCTTTCTCCTTCCTTTAAATATGTTTATCTCTGAAGGATATAGGTGAACAATAGACCAACCCTCGTCTCTCTGTTTCTTCTTTCTCTGGAGATCTGGGTGAAAGTCAAACCATCCTTCGTCTCTCTTTTCTTTCTTTGAAGAGCTGGGTGAAAGCAAAACCAGCCTTCATCTCTCCTTTTTCTCTATATCTTCTTCTCTTTCTTTCTCTTCCTACTAGTTTTTTTTCCATCCCTTTACCCTTTCCCTTTACTGTCAAATATGTACTAAGAGTGCCTTGTCAAGGAGACGCCGTAAGGCTATCTAATCGACACGGACTCAATCATGTTATTTTCCATTGTCCTTTGATTACACACGCATGTGTTCGCTCACCCAATGACAAGGTGGGGTTCTTAGACCCACTTGTCTATATTCGAATCTGTGAGTGTGTTTGCTGGGAGAAAGAAACAAGGCTAAGAAAGACGATTCTGAACCATGCCATAAGCCAGAGGGCATTCTACGTGATCTAAGAGGGCGCCCATGCGAGCCAGCCTGAGCATGTCACGAACCCACCTGAGCGTGTCACGAACCCAAGATCTCAAGTCCTAGGTCCATCTCTAACCCAGGACCACGCCACCAGGTCATCCCAACCTAGAGGGCGACATCGAGGCACCTAATCAGCGTGGTGACTCTACTGGGGACATGCTAACCCATTGTCGGATCGTTCTCTTTTGACCTTTCCTTTCTTCTGTTTCCCGTTCACTATGCACACACCCACCAAAGCTAGTAGACACATATTTTGCATGCACACAACACCACTCGAGGTAATCTTCAGGTTACCTCGGGGCATTGTCAAGATTAGAGTCTTCTTGAACCAAGCCCTACACATCTTTTGCATGCACAACGCACCACTCGAGGCAACCTACAGGTTACCTTGGGACACTTTCAGGGTTCAGGTCTTCGTGAATCTAGCCCTGCACATCTTTCACATGCACATCGCACCACTCGGGGCAACCTTCAGGTTACCTCAGGACACTATCAGGGTTTGCGTCTTCTTGAACCAAGCCCAGCACATCTTTTGCATGCACACTGCACCACTCGGGGCAACCTTCAGGTTATCTTGGGACACTATCAGGGTTCGGGTCGTCTTGAACCTAGCCCTGCACATCTTTTGCATGCACACCGCATCACTCGGGGCAACCTTCAGGTTACCTTGAGACACTGTCAAGGTTCAGGTCTTCTTAAACTTAGCCCTACACATCCTATGCATTGCAACACTCAGGGCAACCCTCAGGTTACCTCGAGTCATTGTCAGGCTTCGACTCTTCTTGGACATGGCCTTGCACACTCCTTGCGTATGCATTACATCGCTCAGGGCAAACTTCTTACTGCGCCTACCCAAGCACATGAGGGGAACCTCCCAGTTGCCCCACTCAGCACATACCTACTCACTCTATGAGGGATGTCACACAACCATTCCATCACACACACATGCTCACAGCACCGGGACTCTTAAGGCCGGACATGCTACTCAAGCCCAAGTTGATCCCCAGGTCACTTGAAGTCCTTCTTCAAGGGGCGCACGCGCCAATCCCGCCACCCACCCTTCGCACACCATTGCACTATGCACCCATGCACATATCCAAAACTTCCCTTAGTTTTGAAAGCATTCATGGAAGAGGGTTGGAAAAAAAACTCGCCTTTGCTCAGGGGTAGTTCTACCTGGCTATGAAGAAGGGAAATCATGGTCAAGCCCAGAAATGGGGTGGGGAGAGCAGGACATTGAAAGCCCAGCTCAGGGGGACTGAAGAAAAAATAATTGAAAACTTCCCTACAAAAGATGTGAGCCCTTTCCCCCCTCTCATTTCCCCTTGATGCAGATGATGCTGGAAAAGCATGGCATGAGGTGAACACCAAAAAGATTGCTCGGGGCATGATGAAGTCGGTTTATCTATGAAGATCCAAGCCTGACTCTAAGTAAAGGTGAGCCTACAGACAGGGAAAAGAGTCTGTCTAACCTTAGTGACCCCATCAATCTGAAGAAAATTGAACCATTTCCTGTACGAATCCCTGACCCCATCTTGAGTCGGGGTACCTGAAGCGACTGGTTAGGATGCCTCGATCTCGCCGCCCAGATCTAAGTGATCGGGTGACAAATGACTTGAGATCGGAAGACCCAGGACCTGAGACCGCTCTCTCGAGAACCTTCTTCACAGAATAAAGGCAAGTGCCCAACTGGTGAGAGTGGAATTTTTAACGTGATGTGGAGATCAACCTCACTTGGGACTCTGACTTACTTCAGCTGACTCCCGCAGGTGCCCTCTTAGATCACAATGGAAAGCCTCCCAGCTGCTTCAGCTGGATTGGAATCACCTCCCTTGACCTACAATCTCCTTGTTTTCTACACAATACTATCATGGGTAACTTGGACGACAAGTGGGCCAAGGGCCCACCCTTGTCTTAGGGCAATGCACATTCATATGGCAAAGAATGTGAGAAATAAGGGTGATGAAGAAGAGGATTTAAATAAAGAGAGAAAGGGGAAGAGGACATAACAAGGGGACGAGGCTAGCATGATGGCTTGACCAGTAAAATGACTGACTCAGAGTGGTAGCAGGATGGGCATGGTACTCAGGTACAGCACAACGACAATACTGCTCGACAGCTAAACCGCTATGACAATGCTAGACTGAGTCTGCCCTTCAGTCGGGCAAGAAGTGTAGAATAGGGAAGAGAAGAAAGCAAAGAGAAGGCCCAAGATGACGAAGGAGGAGAGTCTCAATGGCACTAAGCATCGCCATCCACATCCGTGGGGTAATAGTATTGCGGCCCCTAGATGATGCTCGACACTGTTGCTCACAGTGAAAGGGGCAGGCGGCGAACTTCAGACACGAGACGGCATCACATCACTTTGTGGGCGAGGATAGCTTCTTGTGAAGCGCACGACAATAAGCGTGGGATGCAAGAGAAACCTACGAAAGGCGATAGGCAATGAGTGCACGAAAGAAGACTGCAGAAGTTGATAGGCATCGCTGCAACCCTTCGTAGGTAGCAATAGGCACAGGGTGTAAGAGAAGCCTGCTGACGACGATAGACATCGCCATGACCCTTTGCTTGTGGCGATAGGCATCACCGTCTGCGCTTACGCGGGACGTTGAGAATTTGCCTGCGGAAAGCGACGAGCAGCGTCGTCTGCGAACCTTGTTGAGAGTTAGAGACTAATGAAGAGAGGGGGAAAGAAATCATGCATGGAGCTGCCATCGCCATACATGACATGCGAAACCACAGGAAGGGAAAGAAAGAAAGAGGCATGCACGACACTACCACTATCATGCATAGCCTCTGAGAAAAAAAATTAAGTGAAAAAAGAAGAGAAGAAGAGAGGAAATAAGAGAAGAGAGAGAAAGAGATTTACCTTAAGCCTTGGGGTACCGACCAAAACATTTCTCTCCTTCTTATCTCTCTCAAAACTTGACCCAAAAATGAAAAGAGATGGCAATTTTATTAAGCAAAGTTTCGTCTGTGTATAATGATAATACATGATATATATAGAGTCTTGCCCAAACATGGGTGGATTGATCAAAATTAAACGTAATTGCTGAAAATTAAGATTTAATTAATTTAAAAGAAATTGTAAAATTGGTGCAAAATGACATATTTGCCCCTTCCTAAGGATTGGGGAAATTCAAAAACAGTCCCTACTGCTGCCCTAGAATGTGTGTGATCTTGCATGGATTATCCGGGGTTGCTATGATGCCCATTTTTTCAAAAGATGATTGTTTTACTATAGGGCTCGGCATGGCAATCAATTTGATATCAACTTCGAGCCATGGATCGTGTTTTTAAGCCACGATCATGTGACCTGAAATTTGGATGAATCTTGTAACTTCAGATCGATAGTGTGCTCGTTCCTTGATGTTTTTCATTGATTTTCTTCATTGGATCACATTGAGCAAGCCGTCATGATCGTGTAGCACCAAATACAGGTCGATTTCATGTTTGTATGAGGATTTGCAACTTTGGAGTTTTTGTCGAAATTTGTGGTCACTTCATCTGCTTCGTGTGCAACATTTGACTATTCATCATGCGTGGGGTTCGAACCAGTGATATCCATAGACCTTACACACATGATGCAGGTGGTCTCGCATCGATTGGGTTCGCGAGTGCCGTAATTTGGCTGCTCAAGCAAGGCATCATGCAGTTGATTTTTTTGCAACTTTCTTCATATATCGGCAACTTCTCTCTAGCGTTTCTCTCTGCTCGGGTGTCATCACGAGGCGTGCCATATATTGAAACTCTCATCTTGACGAGGCAAACACGCTCACAAAATTTGAGCATGATCCGACGTCATGTGAGTAAGATAAAAGCGTTGCAAATCACTATTCGTGATTGTCCCTTTAATGGTGATTACTTGCAGGGTGGCCACACGGGAATAGTGTGCGGCTCCCCCTATTTTAGTCTTTTACCCATAATGCCTTCCTAGAGTGTCTGTTTCAGGATGCTAGAGACTGATTCTACCGAAACTAGTTTTGGAGTCCTTATGAAGATCTTGACCAGTTTTGAGGTCATTCTGAGACTGTCAAAATTTTCACTATTTGTCAGGCTTTATTGTCGGGCTTCTCATTTATTCCGCATCGGGGACCCATGGTGCTAAAAAATGACTTCAAATGCCCCACCGAATGTTGTACTTCAAGAGAAGCGAGAAGGACAACATTCAAAAAATTTCCTCTGGCTTTATTTCTTTTTTCTTCCTAACCACAGGACCACGTGAACGTCGAGGAGATCCACACAATGCTGTAACTAGGATGCTCAGATATTTGGATGCAATGTACAGATCCATCCGTGGAGACTTTAGGGGGAGAGGAGACTTTGTGGGATCTTTTGTTCATCGACCTCATCCTTAAGGGACTATTTGTGATACTGACAGCTGAGGATTTTGCGTAGACCTCGTTGGTCAAAATCGGGCCTATCTAGTGGCCAAGTGCTATGAACCTTTAGTCATAATTGTTTGCTGCTACACCAAGTTTGCTTTTGACAATCCGGGTATCTTTGTGGGCCCCATTCTGCTGAGTCCAGTCAAGGGCTTTTTGTTGGCCTGTCCAGAAAGTCTAGGCCTATAGGCCAGGGAGGGATTTTTTCAAGGCGGCCTCATGGTGGGGCATCACCCTGAAGTTTCTGGCATGTTCGCTCTAGCTTGGTCTGTTTCTTGCCTTCGTGGGGGTCTTTAGCATTTTTTAGGGAACTTTCGATCATCGTCCTCACCCTCAAGGACTCTTCTTGTTTTGGAGGGATCTTTCGGTCATCATCCTCACGCTCAAGGACTCCTCTTATTTTTGGAGGGATCTTTCTGTCATCATCCTCACAAGGACTCTTCTTGTTTTTTGAGGGATCTTTTGGTCATCATCCTCACCCACAAGGACTCTTCTTGTTTTTAGAGGGATCTTTCAGTCATCATCCTCACCCTCAAGGACTCAGGTTGTTTTTTATGTTTGGCAGCTCTTGTGAGGCTCTCACTCTCGGGTGAGCCATCTTGTGTTGTGATGGATCCTGATAGCTGAGGATTTTGTGTGGATCTCTTTAGCCAGAATTATGCCTGTTCTGGCAATTGGGTGATGGCTGAAGCTGTGATCCGGTGTCAACCTGCTCTGTTGGTCCATGCGCCCTTTTTCGGGTTTTACCTAGATAGGGGAAGTGGCATCGTAAAGATAGTTTTCACCAATGTCCTTTAGTTTTGGGCTCTTTTACCCATGACCTTGCGGCCATGTCCACCCATGTCATCCATTTTTTCTCACGGTGTCCTTTCAGGTTTTCATCCATTTTTGCTCACGGTGTCCTTTCAGGTTTTCACCATGCTCAGGAATTTGTTTTCACAAAACTCTTTTACTCATGGTTTGACCATGCTTGTCTGTAATTTTCACTCATTGCGTTCCCTTATCTAGGTATACACTATGCCCATTTTATTTTATTTTTGTAAAGGCGTGTTTAGGGTCATGCCTTTTGGGACCTGTGCGAAGCCTTTTAACGTCATGCGACCAGGTAGTGCACTACAATTTAGCGTCATACAATTGAACCATGGTTGTGATAAATGGCAATCTGTAGAGGCCATGGAGTGAGTATGGTGGCGATTCTACTCACTTAGGGGAAATGGGTGGTGGATAGTGGTGACCCACTACCCAACGACGAATATGGATGGTGGGGTGGTTCGCCATTTCATGAGCAGGGGTGAGACTCACTAGGGAATGATGGATGACGGTAATAAAGTGAATGGACTGACAGGGGAGGCAATGAAAGTGGTGCGTGCACACGAACGGGTCGGTTAGGGAAGGCGTGCGTGGAGATGCACGTAAAGGGCATGTGTGCATGTGCGGGGAGTCTTTAAGGTCATGCCTTTAGGACCTGGACAAAGACGTTTAACGTCATGAGGCCAAGACGTGCACTATTGTTTAAGGTCATATAGCTTTGACCATGCTTATGTAGTTTAAAGTCATGCAACTAGGACCATGCAGTTTAAGATCGTAAAATTAGACCTTCGATATAGTTTAGAGTTATATAGTTTGGACCATGTAGTTTAGGGTCATGCACCTAGACCATTTAGGTGGGTTGCCATGTAGGTGATACTCCTTGAGGAGTAGGTCTATAGATAGCAATACGATTCCCTCGAGATTAAAAAATTGTTAAAACCAACAAGAGGTTTAGATGGAGAAGCATACTTCACTGGGGATTAGGGGACAAGTATGACCCCGTAAGGTGAAAGAAGAAACTCCATGGCTCATGACAGTTGTGTACCATAGTAAGTAGCTATATATGGATAAGGGGGCATGGAATACATATGGTGAGCCACAACAATGGTTAAAGAGCCTAACATAGCTAGGTTAAGAGATAATTGAGCATGCCATGACGTTGTTAGGATCTCATATAGGCCTTTATGACCCTGGCATGTAAATGGACATGTAAAGTAACCCAACTCCTGATGATAGGATATCTTGGTGTGTGACTGACTCATAGGGGATTTAAGGGGTAAGCATGACTCCACAGAGATAATGAGCAATGGTATGTAACTCCATTGAGAATGACATGTCGGAGCATAGATGCAGCCTCATGGGGATTGAAAAGGTAAGAATGACCCTAGCTTCCTATGGATAATGGATTGCAATACAGATGTGACTCCTACTAAGGATGAGAGATAGTGGCTTGCATGTAGCTCCACTGGAATTACAATTCAGAACACAGGTGTAATTCCATTGAGGATAGTGGTAAGATACACTCGGTAGAGAGATGCATTTATTTCACAGTTTTAAGCGCATGGACTATTTGTCGTGCCGTGCGTTAAGTTTTAAGGTCATGCAGCTTGGATCATGGCGATGCAGTCTAAAGTCATGTAGCCAGGACCATGCAGTTTAAGGTCGGACAACTAGACCTTCGCCACAGTTTAAGGTCATGTAGTTTGGACCATGGTACTAAGCCTTTTAACGTCATGCAGCCCAGACGTGTGCTACAGTTTAAGGTTATATAGCTGGACCATGGTTATGCAGTTTAGAGTCATGCAACAAGGACCGTGCAATTTAAGGTCACGCAGCTAGACCTCTGCTACAGTTTTAGGTCATATAGTTTGGACCATGGTTATGAGTTTAAAGTCATGTAACTAGGACCATGAAGTTTAAGGTTGTATAACTAGACCTCCGCTACAGTTTAGGGTCATATAGTTTGGACCATGTAGTTTAGGGTTGTACACGTAGACCATTTAGTTGGGTAGGGAATGTGACTCCATGAGTAATAGAGCTGTAATTGGAGACTTGACTCCTTGAGGAGTGATGACTGTGGTGCAGGGAATGAACTCCATAGGGATGCAGAACGATGGTCCAGATGAGACTATCATAGCATGGGCACGACACTAAGTTTTGGATGACACATGCAGTGTTAGGCCTATAAGACACACGCACGGTGTTAGCCCTATGGATAATGCACATGGCGTTAGCCTGTTGTGAAGCACTCATCATTAGCTCCTTGGTGAAGCACATGATGATAGCCTCTTATGAAGCATGCGGCGTTAGCTCCTTGGTGAAGCACATGGCAATAGCCTCTTAGTGAAGCACATGGCGATAAGGCATGACGACAGCAGCGGGTTCTTGAGGCACAGACGGCAATGACTTGCATTATGGCCTCGGGCTTCACCCACCCTGGCCTGGACCTATCGCCGTATAAAGAAAAGGACTGGAGCATCATTTTGAACTTATGAGAGGCACTTCATGGCATTGCTGGGTATAAAAGGGGGTAAAACCCCATTTTACTATTTTCTCGAAGGGTAAAGCAGTGAAGAGAGTTTTAAGAGAGAGAGCCGGAGCTTCAGTCTAGTGAATTCTGACAAGAGTTTTCCGGCCAAAACTCACAGTGTGCAGGCATTCAGGAGTTCTTCTGCAAACTTCAGCGAGTCAGGAGCCTTGCGGAGTGCTTGCGGACGTTTTTAGAAAGTGTCAAGGCCTCTTGAGTAGAGAACAGAGAGCTTCTGAGAGATTCACCAAGACGTTTTCGGTGAGGAACAATAGCTATCGTGAGATAAATAGTGGTGCCATCAGGTTCCGCCACCATTTTTGGTGTGCACAGGGCCTTCTTGGTGGAATTCTAGTGAGACTATGAGTGTCGTAGTGGTATTCTGCAGGAGTTTTAATGATCGTTTGGTCATTCTGTGGTTGCTGAGAAGTTGCAGAGAGGCCAGGGGACTCTGACGGTCTTATAGTTTTCAGAAAAGAAGAAGGAGGAGCAGCAGTGACCTCACCAGAAACACAGCGAAATTCCTGCGAGTTGAGGGGTGCGAAGAAGGGAGAAGGGAAATCTTCAGGGTCACAGGGAAGCTTTTTCAAGAATTCTAGTGGTTTCACAATATTCTTGGCTACCGGTAAGGGGAAAGAACATGGTTAGAAACACGAAGGGTTACGGGGGAGGCGAAAGGTCGTGAGAAGGTTGACCATCATAAATGGTAGTAGTTGTGGAAACCAAAGAGGCACGAGGGTTGATGCCCCCTACGAATTGGGAATTGTGGGAATTGGGGCACAATAAGGGCATGTGCAATATTAAGTCCCATGCAGCGCTGCCTTCGTGCTGCATTAGGCTGCGCACGATGATAATCACACTCGAGAGTATACCACTAGTAGCAATAATCACCCGTGGCGTTGAACTGTCCACAACAATGGTAGCGTGAGGCATTGAGTTGCGCACAGCGATGGTCGTGCACAGCGTAAGGGTGCATGCGGTGACGGCCATGGACGATGGTACAGTGTGGGGGCCAAGAGTGATGGAAAATGGTAAGGCCCAGCCACTGTGGTCTGTTGGAAGCCAAGTCCTCCAGCACAACAGTGAAGTCCATATTGTTCTGAGGAAGGGCATCCATCATAGGCCAGTTCCTTGCCAGGGAAGTCCTCTTTGTTGTTTGATAGACTCTATTAGAGTACTTCTTCCCTCTCCTCGAAACCAGTCGTACTTCGTTAGATGAATTGAAGTTGAGTCGAAAATGGTTGGTTCCCCTCAAAAGGAGCAACGCTTTGGCGTGAACATCCCCTTTTCCTCTAAAGCAAGAGCAACTGTTGATACTATATCTGTAACATCCCTAATAATGGGCTTTTACAATAAAAGAAATGAATTTCTTCTGAGTTGGGTTCCTATTTTTCTTTTTCATTTCTTTATTTTTACTGCATGCACTGCATTTTAAGAGCACATCAGGGATAGTACTTCTTTAGGCATCGCCCATTGATAGGGGGCATTACCACTTCTCCATCAGAGTTGGCCAGTATATAGGCCCCGTTTGGTGTGACTGTTTTCACTATGAAGTGACCTTCCCACTTGTGTTCGAATTTTCCTTTTCGGTGCCCATGCATGACAATCGGTCTCTTGACTACTAAGACTAGATCTCCACGAGCGAATGATCAAACCTTGATAGACTTGTTAAAGGCTCTCTTCATTCTCCCCTGATTGAGCTCAAGGTTTTGATGGGCCTCTAGCCTCTTTTCATTGAGAGCATCCATCTCCTGATAACAAAGCTTGACCCTCTCATCTTCGGTCAGTCCCTGATGTATAACGATACAGAGTGAGGGTATTAGAACCTTGAGGGGTAAGACCGCCTCACCTCTATAAACCAGGGAATAAGGAGTAGAGTTTGTAGCATTCCAAGTGGTGGTGAGATAGGCCCACATAGCTTCAGGAAGCCTCTCATACCAATTCTTCTTTGACTTCGAAACTGACTTCCGGAGCACCTCGCACAAGGTTTTATTGAATGCCTCAGTTAAACCATTAGCTCGAGGGTGGGACATGTTCAAGTACCTCCACTCGAAAACGAACTGGTTAACTAAGTGATCAACATGAAGGCTTCTGAACTAAGGGCCATTGTTAGAGATTATTTAGTCTGGAACCTCGAATCGGTATATGATGTGGTGATGTACGAAGGTTACCACAGTAGCCCCTGGAACCTACTTGAGAGGGACCGATTCAGTCCACTTGGAAAAGTAATCTGTCGCTGCTAGGATGAAGGCATGACCCAAGGCAAAAGGAGGGTCAATGGGTCCTACAATGTCCATACCCCACTAGGAAAAAGGCCATGATGTCACTGTAGGATGGAGAGACTGTGGGGCTGATGAATGAGGTTATAGTGCATTTAGCACAACTGGCATCTTTTAGCAGAGTTTTGGGCATCAGCCAACGTTGAAGGCTAATAATAGCGGAGTCTGCTTATGCGCTCATAGAGCTTAGGACCGGATTGGGGCAGCCCGTAGATACCCGAATGCACTTCTTCTAGTACTTTACTTGCTTTTTGTGTATCGACGCATCTGAGGAAAATTTCGTCAAATGATTGGCAAAAGAGAACATCCCCATCGACAAGGGTGTACTTGGTTGACATTCGTCGTATACCATTGTGTTCCGCCTGATCCTCAAGCAGCCTTCCCTGCTTTATGAAGCTCATCATAGGCTCCCTCCAGTCCTCATCTTGTTCAACCTCTGCACATATCGGGTCAAAGACTCTTGCTTCTTAGACTTGGATTCTTTACCTCGAGACATTTCCTGCACTACCTTAATGACATCATTGGCTGCCAGGAGTGCTCCGAATGGATAACGAGGGTATTCAGGGAAGACATCTCTCTCATCATCTGCATCAACCTCGACTCTCAAGTCAAACAGGTCTCCATTTTATTACCCAGACAGGAGTGGGCCCTGATGAAGACAGTTGAATGTTGGCCCTGAGCTTTGAGAACTCATCGGCCTGCGAGTTTAACTTTATATGGAAATTAGTTAGAGAGAAATCGTTGAACTGGGCCATATAAGGTTTCGCCATGTCGTGATAAGGCTTCAGAGTATCCTTCCTTATGTCATAATTCCCGTAAGCTACAGAATGACCAGCTCAGAATCGCCGAAGAAGTTCAGCTGCTCCTTGTCTAGCTCTTGGGCGATCTCCAATCCAATTATGAGGGCATGGTATTCAGCTTCATTATGAGAAAAAACTTTTGCAAGTGAGAAGGATAAAGGAATCATTCCACCCTCTGGAGTCAGGAAAATGACTCCGGCACCTCCTCTATCAGACTGAAATTCTCCATCGAAGTACATTTCCCATAGCCGAGTTAATACCGTACATAAAACTTCTTCATCCGGGAAATCATTTGATAGGGGACATTTCGAAGGGACTGGGTGAGCCGAAAGAAAGTCTGCTAAGGCTTGAGCTTTGATGGCCTTCTATGGTGCATACATGATCTCGAACTTCATCAATAATAATGCCCACTTGGCCAAGCATCCTGACAGGCATGGCCGGGTCATAAGGAACTTGATCGGGTCTGCCTTTAAGATTAGCTTGACCTCGTGACCAAGCAAGTAATGGTGGAGCTTTTGTACTGAAAAGATCAAGGCAAAGCACATCTTCTCAATGGAAGGGTAATTCTTCTCGACCCCTTGCATCCAGCGGCTGAGATAATAGAGTGACGTTTCTTTCCCCCCATCATTGTTCTATTGTAGGAGTGCCCCAATCATCAAGAGTGGTCACGTATAGGATAAGAGGCCTTCCTAACACTGGCATGAAGAGTACTGAAGGATTCAGCAAGTACTGCTTGATATCATCGAGTGCAGTCTGGCACGCCTCATCCCATATGAAGGGAGTATCCTTCTTTAGGAGGTGTGAAAAGGGCTTGCATCATCCTGAGAGGTTCGAGATGAACCTTAGAATGTAGGTCAGCTGCCATTGAAGAGATCGAAGCTCGCACAGGGTTGTAGGTTATGGCATGTCCTGGATTGCCTTGATTTTGACCGGTTCAATCTCCAGCCCACGATACCTCACTATGAACCCTAAGAAATTTCTTACACGTACACAAAAGGTGCATTTCAAGGCGTTGGTGATGTCGTAGTTGCTCAAATACCTTTTTAAGGTTCTCCATGTGAGCGTCCTTTGTTTCAGACTTCACTACCACGTAATCCACGTAGCACTCGACCTCCTTGTGCATCATGTCCTTGAAGATGGTTGTCATGGCATGTTGGTACATGGCACAGGTGTTCTTTAACATGAAAGGCATCACAGTGTGGCAAAAGGTACCTTTTGGGGTCAGAAATGCAGTGTTCTCTTCATCCTCTGGTACCATCCTGATCTGATTATAACTAGAATACCCATCCATAAAGGATAAGATCTGGCAATGAACCGTGGAATCAACAAGCATCTCGGTTAATGGTAGAGGGAAGTCATCCTTAGGGCATGCAAGTTCAAGTCATGAAAGTCAATACAGACCTTGATTTGGCCATTTTTCTTCTTGATTGGGACAACATTTGCCAACAATCTTGGGTATTTGACTTCGTGTATGAATCCAGCTTGCCTGAGCTTGTTCACTTCAACATCGATCTGCATATCAAGGTCGGATCTATACCTTCTTGATTTCTACTTTATGGATTTGATGGTAAGATCAATACCGAGATAATGGACAGCTATTTGAGGGTCTAGACCAGGCATCTCATGATAATGCCTTGTGAAGACGTCCTAGTTTGCTCGGAGGAGGGAAATATAACTTTCTTTCTCCTTTAGAGGTATTTTTTCCGAGATGAAAGTTGGCCTTGCGTCGGCCTCACCCCCTAAATTTATCTCTTCGAGCTCATCAGCTGTGGCCTGACCACCTTCTTCCCACTCTTTCAGAGCTTCTTGCAGTTCTTCGTCAGGGGATTCCATATGCTTCTTATCAATCTCTAGTGCAGAGACCCATGATCCTTACATTTTTGCTTTTAGAAGGGTCTCAGTGTGGGAGATAATTTCCGGTCCTTGGCCGCACCATGCAATGAAAGGGTCAACTTCAAACATGGATTCCATGACATCGTGACTGGGGCCACTAGGTACTTGCCCCGAGCTGGGCGATGCTTCATGAGCTTAAACCATGTGATAGGCCGCGCGGGAACAGGAACTCAAAGATGGCTCAGACTTAGTAAGGGTTGCGAGGGTGTCGGCGATGATTAAGAATCCAGCCGCCTGGGCCTTCCTTTTCTTAGGCTCGTCCGCTATGACCTGCTAATATTGGTGCCTTCGAGCTCTCTATTTAGATTGTCGAGCACTGCCGAGCTATACCTATGAAAGAGATAGAAGAAGAGGGAGGAGAAGAAGAAAAATGGAGTTAGAGTGTTTTGGGCAGCTTTTTAAGTCATCGCCAGAATTAGACATGTGAAGGGGGTATTTTAGTTCTATCCCCGACTCTAACCGTTGGGAGATGCTTTTAACGTCATCACCCGTATTGGACGAGTCCCGAGCAACTGATGACTCAGGAACGTCCATCTGATTGGATGAAGGGATAAGATGAGTTGCTCCTGGGATGAAGTCCCGTAAGGTTGGCAATGGAGGAAGACGCTTGAGAAATTCTTCCTCGACTGGTGTTTGAGGAATGTGGTTCCTTCAGCGAGCTGACCCAGGTGTGGTTCCTTCGGCGAGCTAACCTAGGTGCTCATGTCTTTCTAGATCCCTTAGCAGGCATTTGGTTCGTCATATTGGGCTAATGAGTAGCCCTAGCTTCATGGATTGCCTCACGCTTCAGGGACTTGAGCCTACTTCATCCATGGTAGACTTCCCAAGGCTGAGAAGTTAAGGGCTCTGAAGGGTCCAGTGTATGCTCACAAGGGACCTGTAGTGAGATTCCTCTTGGACGGGATTGATGGATTGGAAGTGTTTTGGGAGAACGGTGCAAACAATGTCGCCTTCCTGTACCTTCTCCAAGACTATAGCTTCGAACCCAGAGCATTCTCCCAGCTCATGGCCCCATACCAGATGATATGGGCACCAGAGATTTTCTGTACTCTAGCCAAGATGCTTAGGTTGTCTAGCGGGCTTGGGAGTGTCGAGACCCTATTGGAGCATCGCCTCGAAGTGGGCCAGCAGAGGGTCTAGCACACTTTCTTGGGCTTGTGTCGAGAGTTCTTCTTACACTAGTGGAGCAGGGACTTGAGGGTATCCTTCTGGGTTACCATGAACTTCTTAGTGCTGCTGCATCTTCTTTGCCAAGAGCTCGTGGAAGCCAATGCATTTGCTTAGGTCACGGCCTCATATTAAATGATAAAGATACCTGGCTATGATTCAAAGCTGACAGATCTGGTGGTGAAGATCTCTCGGATTTGACACCTTCAACCAATGAAAATGAAATGGTAAAGAAAGTGGGATAAATCGAATTCAGATCTAAGGCTAGATCTGCTCGAAAACGAGCAGATCTACTCTCAGATCTGTGGCAGGGCCAGCATGATACAAGACATTACAAAATACGATTTTTAAGTAAACAAAAAGATCAAAAAAAAATGAAAGAAAAAAAAGCAAAAGAGATAAAATGGAAGAAAATGATACCGATCCTCTTTTGTCTCTCCGATCTAGATATTTGCCAGCAAGTCTCTTTAGTATAGGGTGGTTGTGTCCTATAGATGGTTCTAGGTCAGGCTTAAGGGTTGAAGTTTCAGGAAGCTGGGGGTTTTCAGAAGCTACCCCTAGGGTTTCTCATCTTTCTGAGTTTTCTATCTCTTTCCTTCATCATTCCCCCCTATCCCTTAGTCGTTTCCCTCTAAATACCCATGAAAAGAGGCCTTATAGGAATCAAAGCTTGTTGTCACGGATAAAGTTACGTAACAAACAAATTTCTCGGTAGAAAACTGTGAATTGGTGACACACCTAGTGTCGCCCAAGTGACACACCTAGTGTCACCCAAGAAAAGCGTAAAAATCATCTAAAAATCACCAAAATTCATTTCGGGGCAAAAGGGCTTGGGCGATCGGGGCGTGTCACCAATGCTACCTGGGTGTGTCGCACAGTCCAAGATGGGCAACACCACCCATGTCACCCAAGCCAAACTTGGTCAAAATAAAAAAATTTCACTTTGTGTGCATTCCTTATCCTCTTGTGAAGCTACTAGAAAATATTTGGGTCAACAGATTTTTTTACTATTTTTAATGATTTCTTTGGTAAACATGACATTTATTGGATGACTTGGGCGACACTGCCAGTGTCACACCACTAGTGTCGTCCAAAGCAAAACTCTTCCAAATTGATGTTTTTCAGTTTGGATTGCTTCCTCAGACTTTTATGAATCTCTCAGAAAAACTTTGGGTCAAAACATATTTGTTTACTATTTTTAAAGATTTTTTTCGTAAAACAGGGCATTTACAAAAGTCTGGGTCAAAACAGGGTTTTTGCAGGGTTTCGGGCAGCCAAGCTAGTTCCGAGTCACAAGATAGGTTGTGTGAACTATGGATTTGGGTTTACTAGGATAAGTGTGGTCCTAAGAGTCCAAGAAATAATAGAATTTATCGAATTTAAAATGGGGTGTCTACAGTTACCCCTCTTTGGCACTCCTTGTCCTTCGAGGGATAGATGAGTGGTAAAAAAGTAGACACTTTGGCGTTCCGTGCCCTTTGAGGCGTAGGTGGACGTAAAAGAATTCTTCCTAATGTCACATAGTCAGAGGGCACAACAATTATCCCTCCAAGTCATTGTGCTCACTGAGCTCACCCACCTAGAGCATTTTTCCTCTTCGCGTTTTCGACGTCAAATGTCAGTGAGTTACACATGCTATAAACTCGAGTTGGATTTTCTGGCCATGCCACTTAAGTTCAGGGGGTTTTGTAGTTTGAAAAGTTAATCATGGCATCTTCTTTTATCTCCTTAGGGTTTCCTAAGGCTTTTAATTGGTTTAAGAAAATAGAGGATAATGCAAACATTGAAAATTTTCTCTTGATGTCCCATGGTCAGAGGGCACACCAACTATCCCTCCAAGTCATTATGCTCACCGAGCTCACCAACCTAGGCCATTTTTCCTCGTAAGGTTTTTCGGTGTGAGATGTCGATGAGTTACACAAGCTTGATACTCGAGTTGGATTTTCTGGCCATGCCACTTAACTTTAGTTTCAAATCTGCAAACCTGTATTTTCCAAGATTTCCTAAGGCTTTCTTTAGGAAAAGGCTTTCTCTAGGTAGAGACTTGTTTGGCTGAATCTGAAGAGAGAGACGAGGCAACAACATGGTAATCACAGCAACGCGGTAATCGCGGCAACGAAGTGATCATCATATAATGGTGTCCAAGCTCCTTCATTTTAAAATTCATTTTTAGAAAATTCTAAAGTAGTGGAGATTTTTGAAATGGAACTTGAAGCAGGGACAGGTTACGATTTTAACACAGAAATTAATTTTTTTTAAAACACAAGACATATAGAGAGAATTTTGAAAAGAGGAGGACATTTCCTATAGCAAGGTTGGTTAGCAGTTTTAGCTCCTGCAACCATAGAGCCCTCTAAGCAGTTTAGCGTCATGCAATGATGGGGGGTGTAGTCGGTAGTTATACTCATACGACCGTGGAGTTATTATTATTATTTTTATTATTTTTATTATTTTGATTACTATTATTATTATTATTATTATTATTATTATTATTATTATTATTATTATTATTATTATTATTATTATTATTATTATTATTATTATTATTATTATTATTATTATTATTATTATTATTATTATTATTATTATTATTATTATTATTATTATTATTATTATTATTATTATTATTATTATTATTATTATTATTATTATTATTATTATTATTATTATTATTATTATTATTATTATTATTATTGAGCCCTCTAAGTAGTTTAGCGTCATGCAGTGATGGACAGTGTAGTCGGCAGTTATACTCATACGACTGTGAAATTTTTATTATTATTATGTATTTATTTATTTTTATTTTTTTTGTTGCCCTTGTTGGGGGGTGGTTTTTTTTTAATGTAGGTCTTACAGTTTAACCACTTGTCACCCGTTTGGTGGACCCTATGTGAGCGTATCGGGTCCTTGTTTGAATCTTAAGGATGAGGAATAATCAAGTATTTCTTTATCTTCCAACCTCATCTTGCAATTCAAAGAGAGTTCTCGGGAGTTTCGAGCGAAACAAAGTATTGAAAATATAGGATACTACCCCTAGGTGTTCATAATCTCTTTGGATTTTCGATTTCGTTCGTCCACCATTCACCCTTTCAAAGTATCAGATGTTCTAGGTCCTTAACAACGTTCCATCAAGCTAATTCTTATTGATTATCTTTTAACACCACATTGACTAAAGGGGAGGAAGAGGAGATGTTTAGAGATAAAAGACTTTGGAGAGTAGAAGGAAGGAAATAACTTCTTCTTTTTTTGTCTCCCCGAGCTCCCTTTCAAGTGTTCCTCCCAGTAGCCTTTTGTCAAATGCTTGGGGTTCCTTTCGAATTTTAAGCCAAGCGAATTTTTTTTTTTTTTTTTTCTTTTTTATTGCTCTAGGGTCCATTTCAGGTGTTCAGCTCGGTAGCTTTTTTTCCATCGCATGGGGTTCCTATCGGATTTTCAGCCCAGCGGATTTTTTTTTTTTTTTTTAAAGAAGAAAACAGTGACAAAAGAAGAGGAGAAGGAGGAAGAAGAGTCAAAAGGTTCCCTTCTTTTTTTTTAGCAACTCGCCTTAACATCTTGTAAGAATTCGATCATCTTTCTCTCCTCCAAGTGGCAAGGAGGTTCTAATATCGGTCTTCCTCTGATTTCTCTCGACCCAGGTTGGCATCCAAAATCTCTTTTACAATGGTTGCTGAGAATCCGTTGAACTTTTCCTTTAAACTGCTCCACTTGAACCTCTATCTTAGGACTAAAAATCACTCTCAGATTCTCAATGCCTCAATCTTACGGATAAGCTCATCAGGGTTTTCCTATTACTAGAGTATTTCATGTTACACATTAAGCGTTGATGCCTTTCAGAGTGTGAGGCATGAACGCCTCATTTGGTTATTTGCAAGGGGTGAGTGATCACCCAACTCCTTTTCGGTAATCTTTTTCATTGCAAATTTCGAATTGCTTTTCAAAGGTTAACTCCTGCTCCTATTCAGTGCTCAAGCTTAGGTGAAATTCTTGCACCAGAAGAGTGACTAAGTTGGTATTAGATGAACTTAAGGCATGTTGGGAGTCAACGAAGAAGGGTTCAGTCTCATTAGTTGCCCCTATTGTATCCTCTTCATGAGAGGAGTTTGCCCCTATTGAATATTTTGATGGGGTTGCCGCTACAGGGCTTTATGTTCCGTTGGGAACATGTTCTTCACATGATGAATTCTGTAACGTCCTCTAGTGGTGAGAGAGTAAGAAGGCAGTGTCTTGCTAGGCCTCAACCTATCAAAAAACCCAAAGCACGCTGGGGATGTGTGCGTGAGTGAGGATAGTACGAAGTTGGGCGTTTACTTATCATTGTCCTCCCTTCTGGATGAGGGTAGATGTCCCAAGCTCAGGATTGGCTTAGCCTGATCACTGTGGCTTCTACTTCAGGAATAAACTACTCTGTTCGACTTGTCTATATTTTGTATTATGTAAGATTATTCGACTATAACTGTGATATGCAAGTAACGCTCCGTTAACTGATTTGAATTATTTTATATGGCCTTCATGTGCACTCTAATATGTGAACTTACTCTGTAAGACAAATATGATTTCTGATGAACTATGAGCATGTTAACGTGTATATACTGATAGTCAAGAATGCAAGGGTAGTGATCTGCTTATTGGGCTTTTAACTGATTCCATCTTAATTTCATAACTGTAGAGTGAAGGATGGTGGCAGCTATGCTTAAGGTGGGTGGCAGTTTTTGAAGGCCAGAAGCCTGAAATCAAGAAGTTCGAGAAGACATCTTCTGAAGACCTCCACAGTATGTTTTGGTGATTTCAATGATATGATGTATTCCTCATTTTGTCAAATTTTGGGCCAGTAGTGCCGTAACAAACTTGTAAAGACTTTAATTTGAGAGGAAATGAATTGGTTGTACTTTTTGGATTGATAATTGTTGGACGTATGGATTTATTTTAGTTTTCTTTTGTGGTTTGCTCTCGATTTCATATTTCATGCGTTGAGCCACTCCCACCTGAGTGACATTCGTGACTTCTGATCGCGATCCTGAGCTCTGTCGCCCTCCAGCAGGGTTAGGGAGCAGGGTCATGACAGTTATGGTATCAGAGCAGCCAGGATAGGATTCTTGACTTAGGGAGCTTAGAAGTGTCTTTAGAAAAGTTTGGGTGGAATAGTAATTGAATATTTGTGTCTTAGGTTGAAGATGCTGAGGACGAGGGCCAACAGTGCCAGCTTCAGTAACGGAGATACTGAAGCCCTCGCAGAGTTGGTCAGGGCCTTGGGGGCCATGACATAAATGATGAAGGAAGCTCTTCCAGCCCCATCTATCCCTGCCCCCCATTCATATGATAGTGGTTTATTAGAAAAGTTTAGGAGGTTGGCTGCTCCGACCTTCTTGGGGGTTAGGGAGAAGAAAAGGTTGAGAGATGGAGGAGACAGATAGAGAAGATATTCAAATCTTTAAACTGCACTTATGAACAGAAAGTAAGACTCGGTACTTTCAAGCTCGAAGGGGATGTTGAGCATTGGTGGGGCTCGGTAGAACAATCTTGGGAAAGATCAGGGACTGAGATGACCTCGTAGAATTTCCTATAAGCCTTCAAAGAAAAGTACTTTCCTAATTCTGTGAGGAAAAGGAAAGAAGTGGAGTTTATCGAGCTGCAACAAGGGAATCTAACTGTGGAGCAGTACATAGCTAAATTTACTGAGTTGTTTAATACTGAGGCGCCGATGGCTAGAAAGTTCGAGAGAGGCCTTAGGCCGGAAATAAGGAAGGAAATGGCATCAACCAATTTAAAGACCTTTTCCCCTTTAGTGGATTTGGCCATGAGGATAGAAAGGGAAGATGAAGAATCCCGAGTGGGAGGAAACTGAAAGATGAGGCCAGCCCAGTATGGAAACTCGGGGAGGAAAGCTAGACCACCACTGAAGAGGAACTTTTGGGGAAGATAAAATCAAAGAGGCAAGAAGATTTTGAGAACATTTCCGAGCAATGTAAGAGAAAATTGATGCCTGATCTACCCGCACTGTGGGAAGGACAATCACTCCGTGGCTGATTGCCGAAGGAAGATGGGGACATGCTTCAGATGTGGCAAGCTGGGCCACCAGATTGGAGCATACCCATTAAGGGGGCCGGAGGACCGACCGAAGACTCAAGGTCGGGTGTTTGCTCTTACAGAGCTAGAATCTAAGGCATCAACTTCTGTGCACTCCGTTTGTGGCATTGAAGCAAAACTTTTGATTGATCCTAATGGTTCGGTGCCTCAATCTCGCTTTCCGGATCTGGATGATCAAGCGGCACGCGTCTCATGTTTCTAGGGAAGACCCGTGATGTTTTTGAGATTTCTCCCTAGAGAACCTCGTTCGAGAATGGGGCAGGTGTTACCAACCGGTGAGAGAGGAATTTTAAAAGTGGGTTTGGGACTAACTCGGGCTGGCTTGCGTGGGCACCCTCTTAGATCACGAAGAAAGCCCCTCAGTGATGAAACTAGTTCGGAATCGCCTCCCTTGGCTTGTATCCTTCTTATTTTTTATAATTACACACATATATGGCAAAGGTTTTAAGCCGGGTAGGTCAAACCTCACCCTTTTCCTCTTTGGTGAAAGTACACAAGTAAGTGCATTCAAAAAGATGAAGGGAGAAAGAAGAGTTGGACTTAGCGAGAGGATCAAGGTGGCGAGTATTTGGCCTGAGGTGGTAGTAAAAGGGCTCGGTACTAAGACCGGCTCACGGGATTACTACTAGACGTCATTACAAATACCGACTAGCTAAGCACGATGGTCAGTCTATCGTGGCAATAAAATAGGCCAAGCAATCCTTACACAACAACATTACGGCTAGACGACAGGACTTCCATGAGAGGTTAACCTCAATCCCTCTTAATAGAATGAAAGGATAACAGAGTGGTTGTTATGGGGGAAAGAATGATGTAAGAGAAGAAGCGAACATATAGATGGGCGGGGAGAAAAGACAAGGGGATAAAAGAGGGAAGGAAGGAAGGTGCAGTTGGCGTTGGACAATGCTGACTGTTTCAAAAGAGAAGAGAGAGAAAAGATAATGGGCGCTAAACTTCACCAACTGTCAAAAGAGAAGAGAGGGAGAGAATCGACCGGTGCGAGGCTTGCACCAGTTGCGAAGGGAGAGAAGCAACAGAGATAGATCAAGCCGACGCTAAGCTTTACTGACTGTGATAAGAAAGGAGAGAGAAATCCAACCAACGCTAGGGTTCGCCCGATTCTTAGGAAAGAGACAAAAGAGAAATTCAACCAGTGCTGGGACTCGCCGACTTTTAGGGAACAGAGGAGGGAGAAATCCAACCGATGCTGGGGCCCGTCAACTGCTAGGGAAGAGAGGAGAGAGAAAACCCCATCTGGCACTAGGTTGAAAGAAGAGGAAGAGAGGGAAAACCAGCACTGGAGATGAAGAGAGGAAGAGAGGGAAAACCTGCGCTGAGGATGAAAGAGAGGAAGAGAGGAAAAACGCCACCCGGCGCTGGGGATGAAATAAGAAGAAGAGAGGGAAAATCCCACCCGACGCTAGGGATAAAAGAAGAAGAAGAGAGGGAAAACCCCACTCTGCACTGGGGATGAAAGAAGAAGAAGAGAGAGAAAATCACACCAGGTGTTAAGGATAAAAGAAGAAAAAGAGAGAGAAAACCCCACCTGATGCTGGGGTGAAAGAAGAAGATGAGAGAGAAGATCCCATCTGGCATTGGGGATGAAAGAGAGGAGAACCAACCGGCGCTGAATTGTAATAGTTGCAATTAGGAGAGAGGAGATGAGAAAAGGGGAGGAGAGAGAAAGAAAGGAGAAAGAGGGGAGAAGAGAGAAAGAGGGGAAGAGAGAAAGAGGGGAGGAGAGAGAATGAGGGGAGGAACGAGAAAGTTAATGGCCCGAAGGGTTTCGACCCTTTTTCTTCTCTATCCTTTCTCGCTCCAAGATGTACTCACAGACTCAAACTAGAATGGAAATTTCTATTGAAGAATAAATCAAGAGTCCTTTTTTTTTTTTTTTATAATGAGGCAGTGCTTGTTTATATAGAATTGGGCCCAAACATGGGTGGACGCCCAAAAGTAACCCTAATTGAAGGAGATTATTATTTAATTGAATTTAAAGAAATTCTAAAAATGGGTGCAGAAAGACTATTTTGCCCCTATCTAACAATGTATGGAATTTCAGAACAGTCCATGTTGCTGCCCGAGATCTTGCGTGATATTCCATTGTTGACCCGTGGGGGTTCTGATGCTCATTTGATCAAAATATTATTGTTTTTTTGAAGGGCTCGGCATGGCGATTGTTTTGATACTAACTTCGAGCCATGAATCATGTTTTTGAGCCATGATCACGAGACTTGAATCTTGGATGAATCTTGAAAACTTCGGATCGATTGTGTGCGCGTTCCTTGATGTTTGTTCGTGATTTCTTTATTGAATCATACTGAGCATGCCGTCACTCTCACGGTACAACGAATGTAGCTTGATTTCGTGTCCAAATGAAGATTACGTCATCTTGAGTCATTGGTCGGAATCTTGAATTTCGGTGGCCGGAATTTACAGCAGCTTTGGCTCCTTTGTGTGTGAAATCCAACTTTTCATTGTACATGAGGTTCGGACCAAAGATAGCCTCGGACCTCACACACATAATGCAATTGGTTTCGTGCTTAACGGGTATGCAAGCGTCATGATCTGGCTGCTCGAACAAGGCATGCTGTTGCTGAATTTTCAGCAACTTCCTTCACAGATCAACGACTTTCATTTCGTTTTTCTCTTTGTTCGTGCGTCATCATGGGATGTACCACATATCGAATTGCTCGTCTCGATTAGACAAACACACTCACCAAATTTAGAAGTGATCTAACTTGGAACAATTGAGTTATAGGCCAAGAAAGTGACTGCTCGTGACTATAAAAACAACCACCTTTAATGGTGTTTTGATGGAGTGAGGCCACACGGGAATAGTGTGCGGCTTACCCCTTTTTGGTATTTTACCCATAACATTGTCTTGGAGTGCCCAATTAAGCCGAAACTTGATCCATAAGGGTTTTCGATGGTACCAGATCAAGTGGCAGTGGTCCCATATTGATTTGAGATATCGAAAATGTAGTTCTAGTTACGGGGTCCATTTCAGAGTGCTAGAGACTGATTTTGCTGAAATTGTTTCTTTGTGTTCACTGCCTTAGACATGTCTGATCGCTATGAAACTTGGCAGGTGGACTTTTGAAGTTCTAACAAAGATCTTGACCAATTCTGGGGCTATTATGAGACTGTCAGTAGTTTTCACTATTTTATAAGCTTTATTGATCTGCTTCCTACCAGGGACCAAGATGCTGAAAAATACGTTCAAACAGCTTGCCCCATCAAATGTTATGCTTCAAGAGAAGCAAGAAGGACAATCATTCAGAAAGTTTCCTTGGAATTTTACTTTTTTCCTTCCTAGCCACAGGATCACGTGCAAGCTGAGGAGATTCACGTAACAGTGTAACCAGGATGCTCAGACGTAGGGATACATTGTTCGTGGGTCCATCCGTTGAGATTTTAGAGGGAGAAATGACAAATTGGTGGTGTTGTTTGCTGCTACACCGGGTGTGATTTTGACGACCCGAGTACCACTTTGGGTCTCGTCTACCGGGTCTAGTCAGGGGCAGTGTTAACCTATTCTGAAGGTCTGGGCCTGTCGACTGAGAGAGCTGACGGCTCTGGTAGGTTTTTCCCTGGCTTTGTTAGTTTTTTGCCTTGACTAGGCTACTTTGTCACCTAGCCGTATGAGGAGAGGTTCATAATAGAAGAAGGCATGCACATTTCATCCATGGGGAGAAGGTCCATAAGAGGAGGAGAAGGCATGAACATTTCATGCATGTGGAGAAGGTCCATAAGAGAAGGAGAAGGCATGCACATTTCATGCATGGGACGAGGGTCCTTGAAGAAGGATAAGGCATGCACATTTCATGCATGGGGAGAGGGTCCTTGAAGAAGGATAATGATTGGGCTACATTGTCACCCATCCTTGAAGAAGGATAATGATTGGGCTATGTTATCACCCAGTCTTGAAGATGGGATAATAACTCAGTTACATTGTCATCTAGCCTTGAAGAAGGAATAATGATTGGGCTACGTTGTCCCCCAGCCTTGAAGAAGGGATGTCGATTGGGCTGTCAAGACTAAAGAAGGAAGTCGATTGGGCTACCTGTTCACCCAGGACTGGAAAAGGATGTCGACTGGGATACCTATTCACTCAGGGCTGAGGAAAGAAGTCGATTGGGCTACATGTTCACCTATGACTGAAGAAGGATGTCGACTGGGCTACCAGTTCACCCAGGACTGAAGAAGGATGTTGAATGGACTACCTGTTTACCCATGATTGGAGAAGGATGTCGACTGGGCTACCTGTTCACCAAGGATTGAATATGGAAGTCGACTGGTTTACCTGTTCACCCAGGACTGAAGAAAGATGTCGACTGGGCTATCTATTCACACAGGATTAAAGAAGGAAGATTAGGGATGGTTTCAATGTCTACACCCTGCTGGACATCTTGATGATGAAGGGAATGCTGGCTGAGGCCGTTTGTGGAAGCGAATGTTGCATCAGGCAGATTTTATTACTCCGAGCACCCTTTGCGGGTTTTCACTTAGACTAAGGAAGCGGCACCATAGAGACAGTTTTCACCAACTTCTTTTTATTTGGGGTTCTTTTACCCATGATCTTTCAATCATGTTCACCCCTTTTGTACATTTTTACTCACGATGCCCTTCGGGTTTTCACTGTGCCCATTTTTTTTTCTTCACAGAACTCCTTTACTCATGGTTTTGTGACCATGCCCGTCCATCATTTTTACTCATGGCATTCCCTTGTTCGGGTATACACCATACCCGTTATTCTTTTATATTTTTTTTTTCTTTTTTTTTTTGTGAACGTGTGTTTTAAAGTCATGCCTTCGGGACCTGCGCAAAGCAATTTATCGTCATGTAACCAGGACGTGCACTATGTTTTAAGGTCATACAGATGGACCATGATGGTGATGAATAGCAGTCTACGAAGGCCATGGAGTGAGTATGGTGGTGGTTTGACTCACTTGGGGAGATGGTTCGCGGCTACCTATGAAGGATGGATGATGTATGAAATGTAAGCGGATGTTTTTTGGTGACTCACAAACTTGCAACGAGTTTGGATGGCAAGATGGTTCACGTTTCGTGAATGCGGGCGAGACTCACTGGGGAATGATATAAGATGATAAAGTGAATGGACACAATGTGTTGTTATGAAGATGGCACACACACACTAATAGGTAGGTTAGGGAATACGTGCGTGAGAATGCACGTAAAGGCAAGTGCGTGTACATCGAGATAAGATTATGATCGTACCACCAGCACCTATGCGAAGCAGTTTATCGTCATGCCAACAGGACGTGCACTATGGTCATACAACCAGGACTGTGCAGTTTAATGATCTGCAACTAGACCTCTGCTACAATTTAACGTCATATAGTTTGCACCATGGTGTTGAGCCTTTTATCGTCATGCGACTAGGACATGCACTATGTTTTAAGGTCATACAACAAGACCGTGGTCATGTAGTTTAAAGTCAAACAACTAAAACTGTGTAGTTTAAGGTCATGCAACAAGACCATAGCTACAGTTTAAGGTCATATAGTTTGGATCGCAGTCATGCAGTTCAAAGTCATACAGCTAGGACTGTGCAGTATAAGGTCATGCCACTAGACCACTGCTATAGCTTAAGGGCATATAGTTCGGACCATGGAGTTTAGGGTTGTGCATCTAGACCATAGCGACATTTTAAGGTCATTTAGTTTGGACCACGGTCAAGCAGTTTAAAGCCATACAACTAGGATTGTAACTAGACCTCCGCTACAGTTTAAGGTCATAAAGAGTGGACCATAGTGTTGTAGTGTCAAGCATCTAGACCATAGCTACAGTTTAAGGTCATATAGTGTGGACCTCGGTCATGCAGTTTAAAGTCATACAACTTGGACTGTGCAGTTTAAGGTCGTGCAATTAGACATCCGCTTCAGTTTAAGGTCATATAGTTCGAACCATGGACTTTAGGGTCGTGTGTCAAGACCATAGCTGCAGTTTAATGTCGGATAGATTGGGCTGCAATCATGCAGTTTAAAGTCATACAACTCGAACTAAGCAGTTTAAGATCGTGCACCTAGACCTCCGCTACAGTTTAAGGTCATATAGTTTGGACAATGGAGTTTAGGGTCATGCATCTAGACCATAGCTATAGTTTAAGGTCATATAGTTTGGACCACAGTCATGTAGTTCAAAGTCATGCAACTAGGACTTTGCTGTTTAAGGTCAGGCAAATAGACCTCCGCTACATTTTAATGTCACATAGTTTGGACCATGGAGTATAGGGTCGTACATTTAGACCATAGCTGCAGTTTAAGGTCATATAGTTTGGATCGCGATCATGCCATTTAAAGTCATACAAATAGGACTATGCAGCTTAAGGTCTTGCAAGTAGACCTTCGCTACAGTTTAAGGCCATATAGTTTGAACCATGGAATTTAGGGTCATGCATCTAGACCAAAGCTACAGTTTAAGGTCATATCGTTTGGACCTTGGAGTCTAAGGGTGTGCATCTAGACAATAGATACAGTTTAAGGTCATGTGGTTTGGGCCACGGTCATGCAGTGTAGAACCATACAACCAGGACTGTGCAGTTTAAGGTCGTGCAACTAAACCTCCGCTACAGTTTAAAGTCATATAGTTTGGACCATGAACGTTAGGGTCGTGCATCTAGACCATAGGTATAGATTGAGCTCATAAAGTTTGGACCATGGAGTTTAGGGTCTTGCATGTAGACCATAGCTAAAGTTTAAGGTTATATAGTGTGGACCATGGAGTTTTATGGTCGTGCATCTAGACCATAGCTACCGTTTAAGGTAATATAGTTTGGACCACGGTCATGCAATTTAATGTCATACTACTCAAACTGTGTAGTTTAAGGTCATGCAACTAGACATCCGCTATAATTTAAGGGCATATAGTTTGAACCATGCAGTTTAGGGTCATGTATCTAGACCATAGCTGCAGTTTAATGTCATTTAGATTGGGCCGCAGTCATGCAGTTTAAAGTCATACAACTCGGGCTAAGAAATTTAAGATCGTGCATCAAGACCTCTGCTACAGTTTAATGTCATATAGTTTGGACAATGGAGGTTAAGGTCGTGCATCTAGACCATAGCTATAGTTTAAGGTCATATAGTTTGGACCACAGTCATGCAGTTCAAAGTCATACAACTAGGACATTGCAGTTTAAGTCCGTGCGACCAGACCTCCGCTACAGTTTAAGGTCACATAGTTTGGACCAAGGAGTTTAGGGTCGTGCATTTAGACCATAGCTACAGTTTAAGGTCATATAGTTTAGACCACACTCATGCGGTTTAAAGTCATCCAACAAGGACTGTGTTGTTTAAGGTCATGCAACTAGACCTCCGCTACAGTTTAAGGTCATGTAGTTTGGACCATGGATTCTAGGGTCATGCATCTAGATCATAACTACAGTTTAAGGTTACATAGTTTGGACCTTGGAGTTTAGGGGCGTGCATCTAGACAATAGATACAGTTTAAGGCGGTCATGCAGTTTAAAATCGTACATCTAGTACTGTGCAGTTAATGGTCATGCAACTATACCTCCGCTACAGTTTAAGGTCATATAGTTTGGACCATGGACTTTTGGGTCATGCATCTAGACCATTGCTATAGTTTGAGGTCATATAGTTTGGACCATGGAGTTTTGGGTCGTGCATCGAGACCATAGCTACAGTTTAAGGTCATGTAGTTTGGACCGTGGTCATGTAGTTTAAAGTTATACAACTAGGACTATACAGTTTAAGGTCGTGCAATTAGACCTTCGCTAAAGTTTAAGGTCATATATTTTGGACTACGGAGTTTAAAGTCGTATACCTAGACCATAGCTACATTTTAAGGTCATATAGAATGGACCGCGGTCAGGCAGTTTAAAGTCGTACAACTCAATTTGTGTAGTTTAAGGTCGTGCAACTAGACCTCCGCTACAGTTTAAGGTCATATAGTTTGGACCATGGAGTTTACAATCATTTATCTAGTCCATAGCTACAGTTTAAAGTCATATAGTTTGGACAACGGTCATGTAGTTTAAAGTCATGCAATTCGAATAGTGCAGTTTAAGGTCGTGCAATTAGACCTTCCCTGCACTTTATTGTTTTATAGTTTGGGCCGCGATCATGCAGTTTAAAGTCATACAACTAGGATTGTGCAATTTTTGGTTGTGCAACTAGACCTCCGCTACAATTTCAGGTCATATAGTTTAGACCTTGGAGTTTAGGGTCGAGCGTTAAGACCAAAGGTACAATTTAAGGTCATATAGTTTGAACCATGGAGTTTAGGGCAGTGCATCTTAACCATAGGTATAGTTTAAGGTCATGTAGTTTGGACCGTGGTCATGTAGCTTAAAGTTATACAACTATGACTATACAGTTTAAGGTTGTGCAATTAGTGCTCCGCTACAGTTTAAGGTCATATATTTTGGACTATGGAGTTTGGGTTCGTACATCTAGACCATAGCTACATTTTATGGTCATATAGTTTGGACTGCGGTCATGCAGTCTAAAGTCTTACAACTAGGACTGTGCATTTTAAGGTCATACAACTAGACCTCCGCTACAGTTTAAGCTTATATTGTTTAGACCATGGAGTTTTATAGTCATGCATCTAGACCATATCTACTATTGAAGGTCATATAGTTTGGACCACGATCATGCAGTTTAATGTCATACAACTCAAACTATGTAGTTTAAGGTCGTGCAACTAGACATCCGCTACAGTTTAAGGTCATATAGTTTTAACCATGGAGTTTAGGGTCATGTATCTACACCGTAGCTGCAGTTTAATGTCATATAGATTAGGCAGCGGTCATGCAGTTTAAAGTCATACTACTCGGGCAAGGCGGTTTAAAATCGTGCAACAGACCTTCGTTATAGTTTATGGTCATATAGTTTGGATAATGGAGTTTAAGGTCATGCATCTAGACCATAGTTATAGTTTAAGGTCGTATAGTTTGGACCACAGTCATACAGTTCAAAGTCATACAAGTAGGACTTTCCAGTTTAAGGTTGTGCAACGAGACCGCTACAGTTTAAGGTCACAAAGTTTGGACCAAGAAGTTTAGGGTCGTGCCTTTAGACCATAGCTGCAGTTTAAGGTCATATAGTTTGCAGTTGTGCAACTAGACTTCCGCCTACAGTTTAAGGTCATATAGTTTGGACCATGGAGTCTAGGGTCCTGCATCTAGACCATAGCTACAGTTTAAGATCATATAGTTTGGACCTTAGAGTTTAGAGGCGTGCATCTAGACAATAGATACAGTTTAAAGTCATGTGGTTTGGACCGCGGTCATGCAGTTTAAAATCATACTACTAGAACTCTACAGCTTAATGTCATGCAACTAGACCTCCGCTACAGTTTAAGGTAAAATTGTTTGGACCATGGACTTTAGGGTCGTGCATCTAGACCATTGCTATAGTTTGAGGTCATATAGTTTGGACCATGGAGTTTAGGGTCGTGTATCTAGACCATAGCTACAGTTTAAGGTCGTGCAATTAGACCTTCGCTACAGTTTAAGGTCATATATTTTGGACTACGGAGTTTAGGGTTGTACAACTAGACCATAGCTACATTTTAAGGTCATATCGTTTGGACCGCGATCATGCAGTTTAAAGTCCTACAACTTGGATTGTGCATTTTAAGGTCGTACAATTTGACCTCCGCTACAATTTAAGGTTATATAGTTTGGACCATGGAGTTTTATGGTCGTGCATCCAAACCATAGCTACCGCTTAAGGTCATGTAGTTTGGACTACAGTAATTCAATTTAATGTCATACAACTCAAACTGTGTAGTTTAAGGTCGTGCAACTAGACATTCGCTACAGTTTAAGATCATATAGTATGAACCATGGAGTTTAAGGTCCTGTATCTAGACCATAGTTGCAGTTTAATGTCATATAGATTGGGTCGCGGCCATGCAGTTTAATGTCATACAACTCGAACTAAACAATTTAATATCCTGCAACAAGACCTCTGCAGCAGTTTAAGGTCATATAGTTTGTACAACGAATTTTAGGGTCATGCATCTCGACCATAGCTATAGTTTAAGGTCATATAGTTTGGACCACAATCATGCAATTCAAAGTCATACAACTTGGACTTTTCTGTTTAAGGTCGTGCAACTAGACCTCCGCTACAGTTTAAGGTCACATAGTTTGGACAATGGAGTTTAGGGTCGTACATTAAGACCATAGCTGCAGTTTAAGATTATATAGTTTGGACCGCGGTCATGCAATTTAAAATCATACGATTAGGACTGTGCACTTTAAGGTAGTGCAACTAGACCTCCGCTACAGCTTAAGGTCCTATGGTTTGGGCCATGGAGTTTAGGGGCGTGCATCTAGACCATAGATACAGTTTAAGGTCATGTGGTTTGGACCCCGATAATGCAGTTTAAAATCATACAACTAGGACTGTGCAGTATATGGTCATGCAACTATATCTCCGCTACAGTTTAAGGTCATATAGTTTGGACCATGGACTTTAGGGTTGTACATCTAGACCATAGCTATAGTTTGAGGTCTTATAGTTTAGACCATGGAGTTTAGGGTCGTGCACCTAGACAATAGCTATTGTTTAAGGTCAAGTAGTTTGGACCATGGTCATGTAGTTTAAAGTTATACAACTGGGACTACGTAGTTTAAGGTCGTGCAATTAGACCTCCGCTACAGTTTAAGGTCATATATTTTGGTCTATGGAGTTTAGGGTCGTACATCTAGACCATAGCTACATTTTAAGGTCATGAAGTTTGGACCACGGTCATGGAGTTTAAAATCCTAGTACTAGAGCTGTGCAGTTTATGGTCGTGCAACTAGACCATAGCTACAGTTTAAGGTCATACAGGTTGGACTACGGTCATGCAGTTTAAAGTCATACAACTCAAACTGTGTAGTTTAAGATCGTGTAACTAGACCTCCGCTACAGTTTAAGGATATAGTTTGAACCATAGAGTTCAGGGTCGTGCATCTAGACTATAGCTACAGTTTAAGGTCATATAGTTTGGACCACGGTCATGCAGTTTAAAGTCGTACAACTCGGACAGTGCCGATTAAGGTCATGCAATTAGACCTTCCCTACAGTTTATGGTCACATAGTTTGGACCGCGATCATGCAGTTTAAAGTCATACAATTAGGACTGTGCAGTTTAAGGTCGTGCACCTAGACCTCCACTATACTTCATGGTCATATAGTTTGGATGATGGACTTTAGGGTCGTGCATCTAGACCAAAGCTACAATTTAAGGTCATAGAGCTTGGACCTTGGAGTTTAGGGGCATGCATCGTGACCATAGATACAATTTAAGGTCATGTGGTTTGGGCCGCGATCATGCAGTTTAAAATCATACCACTAGGATAGTGCAGTTTAAGGTCGTGCAACTAGACCTCCGCTAGAGTTTAAGGTCATATAGTTTGGACCATGGACTTTAGGGTCATGCATCTAGACTATAGCAATAGTTCGAGGTCATGTAGTTTGGACCATGGAGTTTAGGGTCATGCATCTAGACCATAGCTACAGTTTATGGTCATGTAATTTGGACCGTGGTTATGTAGTTTAAAGTTATACAACTAGGACAATACAGTTTAACGTCGTGCAATTAGACCTCCGCTACAGTTTAAGGTCATATAATTTGGACTATGAAGTTTAAGGTCTTACATCTAAACCATAGCTACATTTTAGGCTCATATAGTTTGGACCATAGTCATGCAGTTTAAAGTCTTACAACTAGGACTGTATAGTTTAAGGTCGTGCAACTAGACCTCCGTTACAGTTAAAGTTATATAGTTTGGACCATGGAGTTTTATGGTCGTACATCTAGACCATAGCTACAGTTTAAGGTCATATAGGTTGGACCACGGTCATGCAGTTTAAAGTCATACAACTCAAACTATGGAGTTTAAGGTCATGCAAGACCTCCGCTACAGTTTAAGGTCATATAGTTTGGACCATGAAGTTTATGGTCGTGCATCTAGACCATTGCTACAGTTTAAGGTCATATAGTTTGGACCACGATCATGCAGTTTAAAGTCATACAACTCGGACAGTGCAGTTTAAGGTCGTGCAACTGGACCTCCGCTACAATTTAAGGTCATATAGTTTGGACCATGGAGTTTAGGGTGTGCATCTAGACCATAGCTACAGTTTAAGGATATATAGTTTGTACCATGGAGTTTAGGGTCGTGCATGTAGACCCTAGTTATAGTTTGAGGTCATATAGTATGGACCGCTATGATGCAGTTTAAATCCATTCAACTAGAACTATGCTGTTTAGGGTCGCACAACTAGACCTCCATGACAGTTTGAGGTATATAGTTTGGGCGATGGAATTTTGGGTCGTGCATCTAGACCATAGCTATAGTTTAAGGTCATAAAGTTTGAACCATGGAGTTTAGGGTCATGCATCTAGACCATGGCTGCAATTTAAGGCCATATAGTATGGACCGCAGTCTTGTAGTTTAAAGTCATACAATTAAGACTGTGCAGTTTAAGAATGTGCAACTAAGGCTCCACTACAATTTAAGGTCATTTAATTTGGACCATGGAGTTCTAGGTCGTACATCTAAACCATAGCTACAGTTTAAGCTCATATTGTTTTCACCGTGGTCATGCAGTTTGAAGTCATACAACGGACTGTGTTGTTTAAGGTCATGCAACTAGACCTTCGCTACAATTTAAGGTCATATAGTTTGAACCATGGAGTTTAGGGTCGTCGATCTAGACCATAGCTACAGTTTTAGGTCATATAGTTTGGACCGCGGTAGTATAGTTTAAAGTCATACAACTCGGACTGTGCAGTTTAAAGTCGTGCAACTATACCTCCACTACAGTTTAAGGTCATATAGTTTGGACCGCGGTCATGCAGTTTAAAGTCATACAACTAAGACTTTGCAGTTTAAGGTCGTGCAACTAGACCTCCGCTATAGTTTAAGGTCATATAGTTTGGACCATGGAGTTTAGAGTCGTGCATCTATAACATAGCTACAGTTTAAGGTCTCATAGTTTGGACCGTGATCATGTCTTTTAAAGTCATACAACTAGGACTTTGCTGTTTAAGGTCATGCAACTAGACCTCCTCTATAGTTTATGGTCGTATAGTTGGGACCATGGAGTTTTGGATCGTGCATCAAGACCATAGCTACAGTTTAAGGTCATATAGTTTGGACTATGGAGTGTAGGGTCTTGCATTTAGACCATTGTGTGGGTCACCATGTAGGAGAAGCTTCAAGGGGAATGAGTTTGTGGATGGCAATCTAACTCCCTGGGGATAAAATGGTTAAGGCCATACACAAGCAGAGGGGTCATATTGAAATGGTGACCTGATGAAGGATGACCAACAGAGGCGGACTTCACTAGGGTTAAAGGGGGTAAGCGTATTCTCTAGGGTGATAGATGGGACCTTATGGATAATTGGCTTATGATAGGTAACCTGACTTCTTGGGAATAAGGTAGCTTGGTGTGATGCTGACCCACTAGGGATTGTAGGGGTTTGTATGACTCCAACTCCGTTGGGATAATGAGATGTGTTATGGGTGTGACTCCTACTGGGGGATAAGGGACGGCTCCTGACTCCATTAGGGAGGTTACAATTTGGGTGCAACTCTCCTAGGTTATTGGTAGGGCATACACTGCTCCACCTGGAGTCGGTGACAATGGGTTGTTTGTAATACAGCCAGCGTCAAGTGTAGTGATCAGGGTTTCTTGGGAATGTCCAACCGACGCTTTCTCACAACACAATCGGCACTGGATTGTTAAAGATCCAATTGGCATTGTGAACGATCCGTGACATTATCTGGAGATAACCGGCGCTAGGGTCATTTTTGGAAACACACCCGAAGCTAAGTCAACCGGTGCTAAGTCAACCAGTGCTAGGGTTGTTTTTGGAAACACACCGAACGTTACGTCAACCGCACTAGGGTTGTTTTAAAATTCACTCGGCGCTGTGTCAACTGACGCTAGGGTTGTTTTTGAAAACCCACCCAACGCTAAATCACCTAGCCCTGGGGATGGATCTATGAGAGTTACCTCGGGCATCAGGTTGAAGCCCGACCTAGCTCGTCGTCGCATGGCTTCCCTTGGATGTAATTGGAATTCCCAGTTTTTGAGGGGCATCAGAGGGTAGCGTAGTCTATATAAGGGGGTAAACCCCTGTTCTTTTTCATTTTTCACTAAGGGTAAAAAAGAAATTGAAGCACAAGTTTTCTTTAACGATGAGGAGAGAGCGCTCGCTTGGAGTTCTGACGAGCAGTGGGACTTCAGCGACAGCTTATGCAGGGAAGGTTCTCAATAATCAGTGGGATTCTGGCGGTTTTGCTGGGAAGACCTTCGGCGAGTAGACTTTGCCAAACATTCGGTCAAGTTTACAGGGAGAGCAGCGAGGAAAGGTGAGTTCTCCGGGAAGTTTTTCGGGAAACAGAAGAGGATTCCGGTGCAATTTTTTCAGTAGAAGAGGCAGGAAACGCCGCAGTGATTATTTTCGCACGTCTTGAAATTTTGTTGGGAATTTTTAGGAGGTTTCCCACTGTTGTGGTAACTTTTCAGCACTATTCGTGGTGTTGCAAATGTTTTCTAGGAACTTAGGGGAAATTCGGAGAAGTTTCCCGGTGAGGTTCGGGTATAGTCCAAGCCAAAAGACATAGGCGGGGAAGTTTTTTCAATAAGTTTCAGACCATGTGACAGAAGTTTCGACAGAAGATGAACAATCACAGGAGGTGGGCCGTACGATTGTAGAAGGTGAACCATTGTGGGGAAGGCATACCGGTGCTAGAGGAGAACCATCGCCCTTGGAATCATGTAATCATTAAGAGGATACGAAAACTTAAGCTTTGAAAAACAAGGGGCCACAAGAGGTGAACAGTCATTACGAGGCTGACGCTAACAAAAGTGTAACTAGCGCTAAGGTAACCGGCACTGATTATTTGGAGTGCTGATACAACCGGCACCGACCCTCAAGCAAAACAGCCAGCGCTAGGGGTTGAGCATGTAACAGATGCTGACCTCTAGAGGACCCTGCCGACGTTGGCTTCAGTCGACGCTGATCAGCACGTGTGGCTTATCATGATGCGGAGAATGGGGCTTGCTTGTGTCGGTAAGTCACGTGCGGGGTTTGTAGCATTCGACGAGGAGCTACACGTGGCGATGTTCATGAGCCAGCAAAGAGTGATGAAGGATGTGGCATGGGCCGTGGTACCTGTTGGAAACCAAATCTAGCAATACGATAGTGGGGTCCATTTTGTTCTTTGGAAGGGCCTCCACTATGAACAGGGTGTGCTTTTCATCATAGGCCAGCTCCTTACCAGGGGAACCCATATTGTATGTTTGATATACATGTCAAATGGATCCTATGCCGTATGTTCGATATACACATCAGATGAGCTATCTGGGTTGCATGTTTGACATATACGTCAGATGGACTGAGGCAATCTCCTTGGAGTGGCTATGCTTTGTCTTCTGGCCTGTGATCATCCTCTTACTCGTCAGATGAATTAAAGCTAACTCTTCAAGTGGTTTCGCTTCTTCTTCATGAGGAGGTCCTTCCTTTCGTGGGTTTGCTTCTTCCTCATGGGACATGCATTAGTTTTGGCCTGTAACCATCCTCCTACTCTCTGATGCAAGAAAACAACACAAGTTTTGGTTTGTAACCTTCCTCTTATCTTCAGACGCAAGAGACTTGTAACCTCCCTAGTAATGGGTTCTGGTAACTTGTAACTCTTTTTTTTTTTACTGCAATAAAAAGAGTTGGTATTTTTGTTTGGGCAATCTTACTTATTTTTGTGTTGAGTATTTTTTCTTTGAATACACATCACGTATAGTACTTCTTTAAGTATCGTACATTGATAGGAGGCATCGCCTCCTCTCCATCAGAATGTGCCAATATGTGGGCTCCATTGGGTGAGACCTCTTTTACTGTAAAGGGACCTTCCCACTTAGGCTCAAACTTCCCTTTATGCTGGTCATGCATAACAATAAGTCTCTTGAAATCTAAGACTAGATCACCACGGGTGAATGAATGGATCGTGACAGACTTGTAAAAAGCCCTCTTCATTCTCCCTTCGTTGAGTTCGAGGTTCTACTGAGCCTCTTACCTCTTTCCATCGAGTGCATCCAATTCTTGATATCGGAGCTTGACTCTATCATCTTCAGTTATTCCTTGGTGAATAGCTACTCGCAGTGAAGGGATTTGTATCTCAAGAGATAAAACTGCTTCACCCCCATAGACCAGAGAATAAGGAGTGGAATCAATAGAATTCCGTCTAGTAGTACGATAAGCCCACAGTGCTTCGAGAAGCTTCTCATTCCAGTTCTTCTTTGTTTTTGATATTGGCTTTCTTAAAACTTTGCACTGAGTCTTATTGAAAGCCTCAACTATTCCATTCACCCGAGGGTGGTACATAGTTGAGTACCTCCATTCGAAACCGAATTGGTTAACTAAGCGATCGATGTGATGACACCTAAATTGAGGACCATTGTCAGATATAATCAAGTCGGGCACTCCGAATCGATATATGATACGATGTCAAATGAAGTACGCCATCGTCGTCACAGGAACCTACTTAAGTGAACTACTTCAGCTCACTTAGAGAAGTAATCTATTACGGCTAGGATAAAAATATGGCCCACCGTGGAAGGAGGGTCAATAGGCCCTACAATGTCCATACCCCATTGTGAGAAGGGTCATGACGCAACCGTAGGGTGTAAGGGCTCTAGAGGTTGGTGAACCATATTTGGCATACTTGGCACTTTTTGGCATAGCTTAAGTAATCAATTATCATGGAAGGCGAATGGTATCCCAACCTACGGGTTCGTTCATAGAACTTAGGACCGGACTAGTGTAGTCCACATATGCTAGAGTGGATTCTTCTAACACCTTACTTGCTCCTTGGATATCGATGCATCTAAGAAGAATGTCATCAAACAACCGTCTGAAGAGAGCATCTCCTTCAAGGAGGGTATAATTGGTGGACATTCGATGTATGCTATTGCGTTCAGCACGATCTTCCGAGAGCATGTCATGTTTTAGGAAACTAGTGATGGGCTCTCTCCAATCTTCTACCTGCTCAATTTTCGCACACATTAGGTCAAAGAATTCTGGTCCCTGATTTTGACCCTTAGCTCCTTGACTATGTGCTATTGCATGTTCAATTTTGATTACTTCTTTGGCCGATAGAAGTGCACCAAATGCATAAGGGGGACACTCGGGGAAGACATTTCTCTCATCATCCATATCAACCTCGGTTCTTAGTTCGATGTGTCTCCATTCTGTCACCCAATCAAGAGTGGGTCCTCATGAGGACAACAGAGCTCCGAGCTTTGCGAGTGCATTGGCAGGCGAATTTAGCTTCCTGAGAATGTGACTCAGGGATACATCTTCAAACTGGGCTATATACAATTTTGCAATATCGTGATAAGACTTGAGGGTATCTTTTCTCATATCATAGATCCCTTTTAGCTGTCGGATAACCAACTCAGAGTCACCATAGATCTTAATCTGCTCCAAGTCAAGATCGAAGGCTCTCTCGAGTCCGATTATAAGTGCCTAATATTCTACCTCATTATGAGAACCGACTTGAGCGAGAGAGAAAGAAAGTGGTAATACTCCTCCTCTCGGAGTCAGGAATACTACTCAGGCACCTCCTCAATCTGATTGGAAAGCTCCGTCGAAGTATTATTCCCACGTATGAACAAGGTCAGCACATAATACTTCTTCATCGGGGAGGTCACTTGATAAAGGAGATTCTTCCGGTACGGGGTGCGCCGCGAGAAATTCAGCCAAGGCCTAGCCCTTGGTGGCCTTCTGTGGGACATACATGATATCGAACTCCATCAACAATAATTTCCACTTAGCAAGGAGTCCCAACAAGCACACCGAGAAACTTTATAGGATCAGCTTTAGATATAAGTTTTACTTCATGACCAAGCAAGTTATGGTAGAGTTTTTGTACTGTGAAAATCAGGGCTAGACACATTTTTTCTATTGAGGGATAGTTCTTCTCAGCCCCCTGTATTTTGCAGTTAAGGTAATATAATGCAGTCTCTTTCCCCTCTTCATTGTTTTATGCCAACAATGCTCTGAGTGACTCATCTATAGGAGTCATGTATAGAATGATGGGCATTCCTAATACTGGTGTAGAGAGTATTATAGGGTTGAGTAAATAATTCTTGATGTCATCAAGGCCTACCTGACATGCTTCATCCCAAATGAATGGTGTATCTTTCTTTAGCGGGTGTGTAAAGGGTTTATAAAGAACTGAGAGGTTCGAGATGAACCTAGAAATGTATGCCAGTTGCCCTTGGAGGGAGCACAGTTCTCGAAGTGAAGTCGGTGACGACATTTCTTGGATTTCCTTGATCTTAACTGGCTCAACTTCAAGCCCTCGATGTCTAACGATGAACCCCAAGAATTTTCCCGAACGCATGCCAAAAGCGCATTTCAGCGGGTTCATTATTAACTGATGGAGACGCAAGCGCTTGAACACCTTTTCAAGATCTCTCATAAGAGCATCCTTCTTTTTGGATTTTACTACCAATTCATCCACATAACACTCCACCTCTTTGTTCATCATGTCTCAAAAAATGGTCATCATTGCTCTCTGGTATGTGGCGTCAGCAATTTTGATCCAAAAGGCATCATTGTGTAACAAAAGACCTATTCGAAGTTAAGAATGTTGTGGCCTCTTCATCTTTTGGCGCCATCCTTATCTGATTATACTCGGAGTATCCATCCATGAAGGAAAAGATTTGACAATGAGTTGTGGAGTTGATGAGCATCTCGATGAATGGCAACTGGAAGTCATCCTTGGGACAGGCGGTATTTAAATCGCGAAAGTCAATACACACCCTAATTTGACCATTCTTCTTCTTGATCGGAACAACATTTGCTAGTCATTTCGTGCACTTAACTTTGCGAATAAAGCCTGCTTGTTTGAGTTTGGTCACCTCAGCGTCCATCTACATCTCGAGGTCTGGCCTGAACCTTCTTGATTTCTGTTTGACGGGTTTGATAATCGGATCAATGCCAAGATGGTGAACAACTACTTGAGGGTCTAAGTCGGGCATCTCATGATAATGTCAAGCAAAGACGTCACGGTTTTTTTGCAAGAAGGTAGTGAAATTCTCTTTCTGTTTTGGAGACATATTCGCTGAAATGAAAGTAGGTATGGGGTCCGCTTCATCTCCAAGATTTATTTCTTCGAGTTCATCAGTTGTGGCCTGACCGCTTTCTTCCAATTCTTTTGGAGACTCTTGCAACTCTTCATCAATGTTTTCAGGGATCTTTTGATCGACCTAAAATGCATAGACCCATGATTCTGACATCTCTGCCTCCGATAGAGGCCCAGAGTGGATTATAATCTCTGCATATTTCCTTATTTGAGGAATGGAAGGGTCTTCCATAAACAGGGGTTGTTTCTCGGACTGCAAGAGTTCATCTTGGGGATCGCACGGAATTTGGGACTCAACGATTGTAGTGCAAGAAGTATGTCAATGTGAATCACTCGGCCTTTGAGCAGCTATCTGCAATGTTTGGTCCACACAGGTTAGTGCTTCACAGACTTGTATCATGTAACAAGTTTTCTAAGAGTAGAAATTTTGCCCCCTCGACTCTCTCATTCTCGCTCAAAGTTAGGCTTAGGTGGCCACTGGGGTTTCTTTGGCGTCGACTTCTTATGCTTCTTTGTGGTAGGTGGCTTTGTCCTAACTTTTACTTCCAGGGCATCAACAACTATTGGGAATCCTGCTACCTATGCTAGGGTCTTTCTCAATCGTTTCCATTACGTCTTTGTTACTTTTGATCCCTCAAGTTCTCTATCGAGAGACTCGAAGTCCGAACATATCAAGGTTGTACATGTAAGAGACATAGATGAGGAAGAATGAGAAGCAAGATAGGAAGGGGGAGTAGGGTTAGAAGGTAGTGGATGTTTAAGGTCGCTCCCCTCATTAGACAAATCTGGGCAGTTTTTTATGTCATTGCCATAGTTGGACAGTTGCAGGACGTCTTTTAGGTCTTTCCCTTGCTTAGACCGCTGGAGAGTGCTTCTAACGTCATCACTCTCATCAGACGTGTGTTGAGTGGGAGATGAGACAGGAGCAACTTCTTGACAGGACGAAGAAGGAAAAAGGATTGTGCCAGGGATGAAGTCCAGCAAGGTTGGCAATGGGGGAAGCGGCATGAGAAATTCCTGCTCGACTATGGGTTGAGAGGTCTTATTTCTTTGGCGAGCAGCCCTTGGTGCCCGTCTCTTTCTTGTTTTCTGATACATATTGCTGAGGCGGCAAACCTCTCTAGCTTGGCAAATCACTTCTCATCTTAAGGACTCTGCTTCGACCATGGTAGGACATCCACGGCTGGGAATTTGAGGGTTCTGCAATGTTTGAGTCACTGATAGGAAGGCCCTGGTTTGTGAGATCTTCTTGCCCTAATGGAGAAGTGGTTTAGGGATCAGTTACAGGGAGATTGTAAAATTCTTGACACTCCTGTATCTTCTTTGCGAATATATCAAGGAAAGTTGTGCATTTTGACAATAATGACCTCTTATCTAATGGAATGGGCACCAACGACCTTCAGTCCCCTTAGCAAGGTTGGCGGGGTTGCCTTGCCTGCTTCAGTGTGATTATGTATTTCTGAAGTATCATAATGAAGAAAGAGTGGAGGATACCAGGCATTTCGTCTTCCTCTTGAATGGTTATGCCATGAGAGGGCTCAGCTGCCTTAAAGGCCTTCTTTAAATCTTCAAGCTTTAACTGACCTTTCAGAATCAGGGCCTCAATGATATCCTTCAGCGTGTAGCAATCATCTGTGCAATGTTTGTCCTATGATGGTAGGCACAATAATTCACCTGAGTGACAAGGCTAGATTGCTTTGGGAACCTGGTCTCTGGAAGCTGGATCATATTATGTTTCAATAATAACAGGAACAGCGCAGGGACCCATTCCTTCTTGACGGGATACACCTTGTTCTTATGCCTGGTGAAATAATCACTCCGATCAAAGTTAGCTGGTAGAGGTACCGGATTGTATGACTGTTGCTGCTTGCCATCCTGGGGTGTTATCTTCGTCGTGCTTACCTCTTTAGAGAGGTCCAAAGTTTGGAAGGGAGCCTTCTTTGAATCAGTGACCATGACAGCTGCACTAATTACCCCTTTTTGTTGGCTGCCCTGTGTGTTATTCCGAGAGCCACCATTGCCCCAGTTGTTTGCTGACCTTGTAGATGGTTGTCATGCCCCACCATGATGGCGTGACAAACTTTCTAAGCAAACTGATTTGGAGATCAACTCTGACATGGAGGTTGGATTAGAGGCCTTGACATGTAAAGCGATTTCAGGTCGCATATTCTGCATGCAAGTTTGGACTGCTTCCTTCTCAGGCATAGGATTAGGGTGGCAAGAAGCCAAGTTTCTCCATCTTGATATGAACTGATCCACAGGCTCATCAGGTTCATGAGTCAGGTTGAGAGGTTCGATGGTTTGAACCTCTCTCTCGATCTCATAGAAGTGTTGATAGAACAATTTCTCCATCTCCTCACAGGACAATTATGTCCCTCATCCAGTCTCCACGAACTGTCGGAGAAAAAGTCTCTCGTTAGCCATTGTTTCCCGACATGCCACTTGGAAGTGGGCAATATGCTGGTTCGGGGAGGTGGTTCCACTGAATAAGGGAAACTTCCCTTTCTTATAGTCTGCGGGGAACACGACTTGATCAATATAGTAGGGGTATGGTCTTTGATAAGGCATCTCATCCTGAATCCCCGAAATTTGTCTGTTCTTTAGGCTATGGGTGACCATAGCATCAATATCTAACTGAGAGACTGGATGAGGGACATAATTGTCTTGTGAGGTAGACGGAGGGGGCTGCCGTGGAGGTGAACCATCAGAGTGATGAAAATTGACCTCATGGTTAGACGACTGGCGTGCAACGTCAATATGATCGATCTTTTCCATCATTGCGTGCACCATATCCTCAAATTTGTTCATACAATCCTCGTGCGTATCGTCGGGCTTGCTTACGACCATTACGCTGAACATTTTTCTAAGGAGGTCAACGTTAGTGGCAACTGAAGGCTTGCGAGCTTGACGGGTCGTACTTTGTAGGTCAGTCAATAGGGGGCAGCATGCTCTGACTGAACTTGACTCCTGTACGTGGAATGTGTATGGACCAGTTCTCGACAATCTTGGGACCGTGGCTGTAGAGTGGTCGAGTCTTCTTCTGCGATAGTAACCACAGCACAAGGATCCTAAAGCTCTTCTTCAGGCTTTATCGTCTGAAGAGGGTAGATGGGATTTAAGAGAAGAGCGTCGTCAAAATTGGCTTTTTCGACCACTTTGGTCTCTTCCCTAGTCAAAATTTGCAGACCTCTATCGCGTTTAGCCTTGAGGTTTTCATAGACCTCGCATCAAAACTACGATCTCGGTCACGGATGGTCAGCTCCATCAAGTGCGACAATGGATAAGGGCCAGGAATTAGAGTCATTTTGGGCCGGGGAGGATGAAGGACTCGATATTCCATGAGGTCCATGCCTCAAAATTTCTTATGAGCTCTTGAGATATGATCTAAGTGATAGGGCCGGTATAGGATGGTACTCTTCGGGAAAACCTTTGAGTACCAAGTTTGAAGGTGCTTGCTCGATGAAGAAGGAGTAGGCTAAAGCAAGGTTGACTCATGAAGAGGCATGAGTTGAGGGTGAGGGGACACCTAAGATGGCGACGTGTGCGCCATTCGAAAAAGGATATGGGGGGACCTGGTGGTCCACCGAGGCTCGTGCAGGTGATCTGGCCTTAGGAGGTGGAGAACTACGAGTAGGTGTTTGTAAGCGAACGGGTGTAAGCCTGCCCTTTACAGGGTGCGCTTGTGTGTGCATAGTATGAGGACGAGGAGGTCGTCTCCTGTGTACTCGGGTTGGCACAATAATGGCGTCACCCCATGCAGTGAGATGCATATGAGTAGCGTGCACAGGACCTGACCTTAGAAGGTTCGATCTTGAATATGGACTTGAGATAACAGAAAGGTTTCCCATTGTGTGGCTCGAGTGAGTGACCCACGAGCCTTGTGGTGTGTGTGAGGGGTGAAGACCATGGCGTTTCCACCTCTATGTGTTAAGCCTCTTGGAATAGAGACCAATGGTGTAGGAATTTGGGGGGGAGCCCTACGGCGACCCACAAAAGCAATGGAAACTTGCTTGCCTTTTATAGCAAGGGACAGGGCAGCCTTCCAGCATACCTGAGAAACACGACCGATAAGTGACTTACCAGTGGTTTGGTGCATGCTGTGTGGGGCAACAAAAGTGTCGCCCATGCAATGACCTTGATGGAGTTTCCACCACAATGAAGTGATGCGGAGTGAGGGACCTTCAAGTCCCTCCTCACACCAATCCAGGTTAAGACCTAGGAGCTAGACAGGGGGCTTTGCTCAAAAGGATAGTGGGGAACGAAGTCAAAGGAACTTGTTCCCTAAAGACACTCTCAAATATGAGGATAAGAAAATCCCCGATCCAGATGAATGGGTTACAGAAGCCAGCACCTATAAGTGAATGTGAAAAGGTAATGAAAGCAAAAAATAGAACAAGAAACTAGACAAACAAGAACGATTTGACTAAGGGGTAGAAAGTCCCCAATGGAGTTGCCAAGCTGGTTACGAACCTCGTTCGAGAATGGGGGCAGGTATTACCAACTAGTGAAAGAGGAATTTTAAAGGTGGGTTGGGGACTTACTCGGGCTGGCTCGCCTGGGCACCCCCTTGGATCACGAAGAAAGCCGCCCCATGATGAAAATATCTCAGAATCGCCTCCCTTGGCTTGTATTCTTCTTATTTTCTGTAATTACACACATATATGGCAAATGTTGTAAGACGGGTGGGTCAAACCTCACCCTTTTCCTCTTCGGTGAGCTTACACAAGCAGGTGCATTCAAAAAGAAGAAGGGAAGAAAGACGAGAGAGAGAAGAGTTTGACTAAGCAAGAGGATCAAGCTGGCGAGTATTTGGCCTGACGTAGTAGTAAAATGAGCTCGATACTAAGACCGGCTCACGGGATTACTATTAAACTTCATTACAAATACCGACTAGCTAAGCACGATGGTCAGTCTATTATGAAAATAAAACGGGCCAAGAAATCCTGACACAACAACATTACGGCTAGACGACAGGACTTCCATGAGAGGCTAACCTCAATCTCTCTTACTCAAATGAAGGGATAGCAGGGTGGTCATGGGGGAAATAATGAAGTAAGAGAAGAAGGGAACAGATAGAGGGGTGGGAGAAAAGACAAGGGGATAAAAGAGGGAAGGTGCAGTCGGTGTTGGACATTGTCGACTGTTTCAGAAGAGAAGAGAGAGAAAAGACAGTCGGCACTAGAGTTCGTCAACTGTTAGAAGAGAAGAGAGGGAGAGAACCAACCGGTACTACGCTTGCACTAGTTACAAAGGGAGAGAGAAGCAAGGGGGAGAGATCGAGTCGGCGTTAGGCTTCGCCGACTGTGACAAAAGAGGAGAGAGAAATCCAACTCGTGCTAGGGTTCACCAACTGTTAGGAAAGAAAGGAAAGAAAATGCAACCGGCGCTAGGACTGGCCGACTGCTAGAGAAGAGAGGAAGGAGAAATCCAATTGACACTGGGGCTCGTAGATTGTTAGGGAAGAAAGGAGAGAAAAAACCCCACCCGGTGCTGGGTTGAAAGAAGAGGAAGAGAGGGAAAAACCCCACCCGACGCTGAGGATGAAAGAGAGGAAAAGAGGGAAAATCCCACCCGACGTTGGGGATCAAAGAGAGAAAGAGAGGGAAAACCCCACCTAACACTAGGGATGAAAGAAGAAGAGAGGGAAAATCTCACTCGGTGCTGGGGATGAAAGAAGAAGAAGAAAGGGAAAACCCCACCCGGCACTGGGGATCAAAGACGAAAAAGAGAGAATACCCCACTCGGTGCTGGGGTGAAAGGAGAAGAAGAGAGAGAAAAACCCACCCGGCGCTGGGGATGAAAGAGAGGAGAACCAACCAGTGCAGCACTTATGCCAGTGGCAAAGAGGAGAGAGATGAGAAAAAGAAAGGAGAGAAAAAGAGGGGAGGAGAGAGAAAGAGGGGAGAAGAGAGAAAGTTTCCTGCTTAAAGGGTACCAGCCCTTTTTCTTCTCTCTCCTCTCTCTCTCTCTCCAAGACGTACTCACAGACTCAAGCAGGAATGCAAATTTCTAGTAAAGAATGAATCGAGAGTCCTCCTTCTTTTTTTTTAATGTGGCAGTGCCTGTTTATATAGAATTGGGCCCAAACATGGGTGGACACCCAAAAGTAACCCAAATTGAAGGAAGTTACGATTTAATTGAATTTAAAGAAATTCTTGCAAAAAGAATGTTTTGCCCCTGCCTAACAATGTGTAGAATTCCAGAACAATCCATGTTGCTGATCGAGATCTTACGTGATCTTTTATAGCTGACCCGAGGGCGTTCTGATGCTCGTTTGATCAAAGATTGTTGTTTTCTTGAAGGGCTCAGCATGGCGATTGTTTTGATACCAACTTCGAGCCATGAATCATGTTTTTGAGCCATGATCACGAAACTTGAATCTCGGATGAATCTTAAAAACTTCGGATCGATTGTGTGCTCATTCCTTGATGTTTCTTCATGATTTATTTATTGAATCACACTGAGCATGCCATCACACTCACGTTGCAATGAACGCAGCTTCATTTTGTGTCTAGATGAAAATTTCGTCATCTTCAATTTTTACTCAGAATCTTGAAATTCGGTGGCCAGAATTTACAGTAGGTTTGGTGCCTTCATGTGTGAAATGCAATCATTTATCATACGCGAGGTTCGAGCCAGAGATAGCCTCGGACCTCATGCACATAATACAATTGATTTCGTGCCGATCGGGTATGCGAGCGTCGTGATCTGGCTGCTCGAACTAGGTGTGCTGCTGCCGAATTTTTTGCAACTTCCTTCACGGATCAGCGACTTTCATTTAGTTTTTCTATTTGCTCAGGCGTCGTCACAGGGCATACCACATATTGAATTGTTCGTCTCGATGAGACGAACACGCTCACCAAATTTGGGAGTGATCTGACTTGGAACGAGTGAGTTATAGACCAAGAAAGTGACTGCTCGTGACTGTAAAAACAACCAACTTTAATGGTGTTTTGATGGAGTGAGACCACACGGGAATAGTGTGCGGCTTAGCCCTTTTTGGTATTTTAACCATAACTTTGTCTTTGAGTGCTCAATTAAGCCAAAAATTGACCCGTAGGGGTTTTTGACCGTACCGAATCTAGTGGCGGTGGTCCCATAGTGATTTGAGACACCGAAATGTAGTTCTAGTTACAGGGTCTATTTTAGGGTGTTAGAGACTAATTTCGTTGAAATTGTTTCTTTGTGTTCACTGCCTTAGACATGTCTAATCGCGAAGAAACTTGGCAGGTGGTCTTTTGAAGTGTTAATGAAGATCTTGACCAATTCTAGGGCTATTCTGTCATTGTTGGGAGTTTCCATTGTTTTATAAGCTTTATTGACCAGCTTCCTACCCGAGACCAAGATGCTAAAAAATATGTTCAAACACCTGGATCTACACACTCATTTGTTGCACCACAGTTTGCATGCCACATAAATGTTAGACCTTCTTTGCTTGACTTGATATTGGTAGTATGCACACCTATGGGAGGATTTATAGAGACTGATACTATTTATAAGCATTGTGGGGTTTTACTTGAAGGATGTGAGCTGCATATAAATCTGATATTGTTAGATATCCAAGACTTTGATGTTATTTTGGGCATGGACCGGTTATCCACACATCATGCTACTGTAAATGGTCGTGATAAGACTGTAGCCCTTAGACACCCAAACTAGCTTGAGTTGACCTTTATTGGAGTCAAGTATGTTCCTCCTATGCATTTTATTTCAGCTATTCAGGCTTCCCGTTTGCTGACAAAAAATTTTGTTGGGTGGGTATCTTGCTTACATAGTGGAAAATTGGGATGACCGGTCTAAGTTAGAATAGATACCGGTGGTGAGAGAATATTCGGAGGTCTTTCCCGAGGAGTTAACCTTTATGTCCCCACTCAGAGAAATATAATTTGAGATAAATGTGATTCCTGGTATTGTCCCTCTCTCTCTAAAGCCCCTTATAGAATGGCCCCAGCAGAATTAAAGGAGTTAAAAGAACAATTATAAGAGTTACTAGAGAAGGGATTTATTGGACCTAGTGTGTCACCCTGGGGTGCGCCTATCTTATTTGTTAAAAAGAAGGATGGGTCTTCGAGGTTATGCATAGACTATCAGCAGCTGAACCAGGTCACTATGAAAAACAAGACCCCTTGCCTAGAATTGACGACCTTTTTTTATCATTTCCAAGGGGCCCAAGTATTCTCCAAGATCGACCTTCGGTCGGGTTACCATCAACTACAAGTCAAGGAAGGAGATGTATCTAAAACTGCGTTCAAGACTTGTTATGGTCACTACCAGTTCTTAATAATGCCCTTCGGACTAACAAATGCCTTGGCCATTTTTATGGATTTGATGAATAGATGTTTAGACCCTTTTTGGATGACTTTGTGGTGGTTTTTACAGATGACATTCTGGTATATTCCAGGAATTTGAAAGAGCATGAACAACATTTGAAGATGGTCCTCCAAACTCTTAAAACGGGAGAAGTTATATGCTAAACTAGGGAAAAGCGTGTTTTGGCTCTCAAGTATGGTCTTCCTTGGGCATGCTATTTCTAATGATGGCGTCGCAATTGACCCTTGTAAGGTTAAAGCCGTGCTTAAATGGGGAAGATCGACAAATGTGATAGAAGTCCACAGTTTTCTGGGTCTGGCCAGATATTATAGGTGTTTTGTGGAAGGTTTTTCAAAGATGGCACTTCTCCTGACTCGCCTGACCCAGAATGGGGTAAATTTTATATGGACATATGACTATGAGAAGAGTTCCAAGAATTAAAGAAGAGATTTACTACGGCCCCAATACTAACCCTACCCGAGGGACATGAAGGTTTTGTAATCTACACTGATGCTTTCCATAAGGGAATGGGATGTGTATTAATGCAGCAAGAGAAATTTATAGCTTATGCCTCTGGAAAGTTAAAGTCGCATGAGAAAAATTACCCAATTCATGACTTAGAGCTCGCGGCTGTGGTTTTTGCCTTGAAATTTTGGAGACATTATCTCCATGGAGCCCAATTCAAGATATTTACAGATCATAAGAGACTCAAGTACTTCTTTTCTCAGAAGGAATTGAATATGAGATAAAGGAGATGGATGGATCTACTGAATGATTATGATTGCACCATCAATTACTAACCGGGAAAGATAAATGTAGTTGTCGACGCTTTACATCGGAAACCCTCTCTATCAGTGGCACATTTGATGGTCCGAAAAATGAAACTGATAGAGGATGCAGTGGAATGGCACCCGACTTTATCCTATAGTACCAAGGAAGGAATAACTGCAGGTACAAGGGTGGAACCTCAACTCTTTCAACAGATCAAGGTAGCCCAAAAGGCAGACCCTCAGCTGAGTAAAATTTTGGGAGACTTAAGACAGGAAGGAGAAGTAGATTTTTCTGTCGGTAGTGATGATTTGTTAAGATTTAGAGAATGAGTGTGCATCCCAAGTGATGAGAATATAAAAAGAGCTATTCTAGACGAAGCGCACCACTCCCGTTATACTGTGCACCCAGGAAGCACAAAAATGTACCAAGATTTGAAGAAGACCTTTTGGTGGAGTAACATGAAGGAAGATGTGGCACACTTTGTTTCTAAGTGTCTGACCTGTCAGCAAGTGAAGGTTGAGCGCCAAAGACCGGCTGGACTGTGAGCAGAGTGACTTTGTGAGTAGCCACTATTGGGGGGGTGAGAGCTGTGAGCAAAGGTTGGATGAGGCCCCACTGTTAATTAGGTGAGTGCATCCATTACCTAGTATTGTATTCATGGGAATGCATGGAAACTTAGGCATATGAATGAGCAGTAGAAGTGTATGCAATGTAGAAAAACCTTATGCCTTTTCCAATGAAAATTTGGGGTTTTTCTTTTATGATAATAATGAGTATAAGAATGGAGTTGTGATTCTTAGATTATGTAAGAAATGCATGTTAATTGTGTTCACATTGTGAGAGAATGAATGTTATCATGTTCTTCATTATAAAATGATGGTTATGGAAGGTATTCTTGACACCAGTTAAATGAAACCATGATATTCCAAGAATATGTGTTCTTGAATAAGGTTTTCGAACAGTCAAATGGGGTCCGATTGACCTCAAACTACCACCATTGGAAAGATACATGAGCCTAAAAGAATAAAAATATTTGTTTTTACCAATTGTTGTAATTCTTTACAAAAATGAAGTTATGTTTGGAAAGGAGAGGGTATTACACTATGGACTGTTTTCTTGGATTTGTCATCAGTAACCAATGTGTTCATCGATTTTAACTAACCAAATGACATCCATTTTCCACCAAACCATAGCCATTTGAAAGATCTTTGAATGGGTTCAAAATTGCATGTAAAAAATATTTCAAAATTCTCTTTAGATTGAAGTTGTGCTTTGTTTTATGAAGGTGTATCATTGTGGACAGTTTTGGCAAAAGCATAGATTTATTGCCTCTGATTTCACTAAATTTGAATAACTAAAAGTTATCTATTTTAGCCCAAACCATGGCCATTGGATTCGGTTATGAGTCATCTTTAATTCACATGTTGAGTGCTTTCCGAGGTTCCCTCTTGATTTTGAAACATTGGTGGAATTTCAAAGACATGTCACTGTTTTCACCGCACAACAGATTTCAGAATAAGTGTCTTTGTTCTTGGGTTCCTTTGAGGGATCAAATAAGGTCCAATTGCGCTCAAACCACCCCTAATTGAAAGATATCCGTGTCTAACATAAAATTGACTTTGGAACTATCTTACAAACTCCAAGTGAACTAAAAGTTATAGCCTTGTTTTGATTTGGATGTCACTGCCTGAATTTTTAGAAAGAGTGACACCGATACTCTGATTCTAATATATGAATTATGATTCTTCTATCTGAACTCTGATTATGTTATTTGAACTCTGATTCTGTTATATGAATTTTGATTCTGTTCTCTGAACTCTGAGTGAGGAGCTCATGGTTTCCACGTTTCTATATACTTCATAGAAGCATTGGTGAAAAAATTGCTTCATTTCTTGTCATGTGTGCACCGAGCTTGAAGGTAGCCGAGCATACCACTAGAAGGCTGGCCCTTCGAGAGTTTCGACGAGCTAAAGAAGGAGAAGTCGCCCATCAGTTGTCGGCTCTTGACAAGTAGCTTGGAAGTGAGCGGTAGCTAGTGCAGGAATGTAGTACCATTGAATGAGGGGAGCTTAACTTTTTGATAGTTTGAGGGAAACGACACCTAGTTGATGGACGAGGGACACAACTTTTGGTAAAGCGACACCACTTACATGCCCAGGACCTTATTCTTGAGACTGTGGGTCACCATGGCATCTATGTCAGTTTACGAAACCATGCAGGGAGCATAGCTGTCTTGGGAGATCGGTGAGGGAGTTTTCTTGGAAGTTGTGTCCTCTCTAGGCTGGGAGTTGGCTTCATGGTGAGAAGAAGAAGCAGGGGGCCTGGACCCCTCCAGGTGATCCATCTTTTTGAGGATAAATTACATCATCACCTTGAACCTGTTCATCCGCTCTTCTTGGGCGTCATCTGGCTCGTTGATCACCATGATGCGAATGATTTCTTCTAGAGGGTCCGAGCCAGGTGTAGTAGTGAACTGTCGGGGTCGGCGAGTCGTACACGACAAGTTGGTCTGTAGGCTATCAATGTGCCCTGACTGGACTCAAGCCTTGTACGCCGACCGTATGACGACTGATTCTTGACGGTCTTGAGAGCCTGATTTCCTGGCAGCTTGGTCTTTCGATGTGACGGTGACCACTGAGCATTCTTGGACTTCGTGCACGGGTTCTGGAATCTGACGAGGGATGAAGAGATTGTGAGGCAGGAGGTCATCAAGAGTGATAACCTCAACTGCCTTGGGGGCCTCTCTAGTCAAAATTTGGAGGCCTCTGTTCAGCTTGATCTTGAGACTACAATAGATTTCAGTCCAGAATAGAGCCTGTAACTTGGACTGCCCCATCTTTCTTGAGCATGCGAGGGCTGTGTTTATTAGCTAGAGCAGAGAATGAAGCCCTAGGACGGGGGGCAATCTGGGTTGCTATCTTGGAGACTGAAGGCTTCTATTTGCCGTCAGGACTTTGCCCCGAATTCCTTTGTGAGGTCCGGGTGCATGGCTGACCTAAGGTGGCTGACTCAAGATGGTACTCTTACGGAAAATCTTTGAGTACCAGGTCTCAAGGTGCTTGCCTTGCGAAGGAAGAGTGACAGAAGAAGGAACTGGTCCACAACTCCTCCCCAGTCGGGATCGGGGAGGAATCTGCAAAGTCGGTGCATGTGCACCTTTAGGGTTAGTCGTCCGGGTGACTTGGGGGTCACCCCGGGCTTGGTCAGTCGGCACGACCTTGGGGGGCCGAGACCCATGAGCTCATGTCTGTGAGGGACCGTGTGGGAGCTTGTCTCTCACAGGGTGAAGTTGTGTGTGTTGAGAGGGAGGACAAAGTGGTCAACTCTCGTATGCTCGAGCTGGCACAGAATTGGCATTGCCTCGAGCTGTGGGATGCATATTCATGGGTATGTCAGTTTGTCCTGAGAAGGCCTAACCTTGGACACGTGCTCAAGGCAACATGAAAGTTTCCCCGAGGTGTGGCTCGAGTGGTCGGAGCACGAGCCTTCAGGTGTGTGTGAGATGTAGAGGCTGCAAGATCTCCACAGTATTTTCTTTTATAAAAAGTGATTCTCAGTTTCTTTTGTGCCAAGTCATTACAAAAAAAGTGTTTCAGATTACATCTGTTTGAATTGTATTTATTCTTATTTTTTACTAACTATCATATGGTAACTCAACAACATCAACTCCAATGCTAAATGACTAATACATAATTCTTCTTCTTTTAAAATTTATCTACTAAATTACGTAATTCCATATGTACTAAATTACGTAATTACATAGAAAATCATAGGGACTGTGGCTTAGTAACATAAATTAGTTTTTGAAAATGTTTATATACCTCAACCAATTCACTAGAAGAGGTTGTTTTGATGCCCAAATAAGTTCAAATTGATCATCTCGACCACACCTCAAAAAATTCATGAGAAGAGGTTGTTTTGATGGCCACAAACTCAAATTGATCATATCGACCTCAAGATGAATGGACATGAGAAAAAAATAGATTTCAAGTTTTGGAAATAGTGCATATTGTAATGTATTTTTTGACCGTCAATTGTAAAGATTTTTAAGTTTTCATAGATCTGATGGAGCTATGCTATTTTTGAAGCTTTAAATTTTATAATTAGTGATGAAAATATATTTTAAGGCTATCACAAATATTTTCACTATTGAAACCACATTTCTAGTTATTATTTGAAGGTGCACTTTACTTTGATTGTTTAGAGCCTCGGCTCTATACAAACTACACCGATCAGTATTTTCCTTTATAAAACACTACAACAAAATGAAAAAATAAGTCATCATTCCATAAATACTTGTTGACCTGTCCCGAAGGTCTGGGCTTGTCAGCTACGGGGGATTTTAGCGAGGCGTCCTCATGGCGAGGCATCACCCTAAAGTCTCTGGCATGTTCTCCCTGGCGTTTTTGTGAAGGAGTGTTTAAGGTCATGCCTTCAGGACCTATGCGAAACCTTTCATCGTCATGCGACCAGGACGTACATAGTTTAGGGTCATACAGCTGGACCATGGTGGGGATGGATGGCAATCTGTTGAGGACATGGAGTGAGCATGGTGGTGGTTTGAACTCACTTTGGGGAGATGGCATGAGGCTACCTATGCAAGATGGATGATGTATTTGTGGAAGGTGAAAAGTGGTGACGCACTAGCTGACGGTGAGTATGGATGGTGGAATGGCTCACCATTTATTGAGCATGGGTGAGACTCATTGGGGAGTGGTGGATGATGGTAGAGAAGTGCATGGACTCACTAGGGAAGCAATGAAGGTGGTGTGCGCACTTGAATGGGTCAGTTAGGGAAGACTTGCACGTAATTGCATTGGAAGGTGAAAAGTGGGGACCCACTTACTGACGGCGAATATGGATGGTGGGATGGCTCGTCGTTTGTGAACGTGGGTGAAACTCATTGGGGAGTGATAAATTATGTAATATAGAAAGATGGATTTAATTGGGGTGCACACGATTGGGTCGGTTAGGGAAGATGTGCGTGAACACGCACGTAAAGGCCGTTTATGCATGTGTGGGGGCATGTTTAAGGTCGTGCCTCCTGGACCTGTGCAAAGCAGTATAATGTCATGCGGCCGGGACGTGCACTATGGTTTAAGGTCATATAGCTTAGACCGTGGCTATGTAGTTTAGAGTCATGTAGCCTGGACCATGCAGTTTAAGGTCGTGCAACTAAACCTCCGCTACAGTTTAAGGTCGTATAGTTTGGACCATCGCTATGTAGTTTAAAGTCATGCAGCTAAGACCGTGTAGTTTAAGGTCGTGCAACTAGACCTCCGCTACAGTTTAAGGTCGTATATTTTAGACCATCGCTGCGCAGTTTAGAGTCATGCAGCCAGGATTGTGCAGTTTAAGGTCGTGCAACTAGACCTTCGCTACAGTAGTTTGGACCATGCAGTTTAGGGTCGCGCACCTAGACCATTATGTGGGTTGTCATGTAAGTGAAGCTACTTGGGGAATGGGTGGATAAAATGGTTCAGTCCATACACAAGAGAGGGCTTAGATGGAGATGGTAAACGGAAGTGGACTTAACCGGGGACTAGGGGCAAGTATCACTCCCGAGGGGTGAAAAATGAGACCCCATGGAGAATAGGTAACCCGACTCCCTGGGGATAAGACAGCAAAGGAATGATGACTCTGTGTGAAACAGACCCACTGAGGATTAAAAAGGTAAGAATGACCTTAACTCCACTAGGGATAATGGGCTGTAGTACGGGTGTGACTCCTATTGGAGATGAGGGACAATGTCCTACTCCTGACTCCATCGGGGATGATAGGTCACGGCCTGGGTGCAAGCATAATAGGGAGAGTGGTAGGACACACACACGACACTAACTAGGTGCTAGCATGTACATGACATTAGCATGGAGAGCATAACACACACGGTGGTGGTCATTGGCGGCAGTATGCGCCAGTCACACAAGTGACGTACACATGGTGTTGGGCACGAATTACACAAACGGAGCTGGTCACAAGTTACACAGACGGAGGTGACCTGTGTTTGGGCCTCTGGTCTGAGCTCGACCCAGTTCTAGTCACAGATGCATGTGGTTTCACGGGCGGCGGTAGATCTCTATTCGAGCCTTGAGTCTGAGCCTGAGCGGTTTGACCTATCACCATTTGATCTTCAGGGACTTGACTTGTATTTCAAATTTGTGAGGGGTACTTCAGAGAAACATCACCTATATAAGGGGGTAAACCCCATTTTTACCATTTTACCAAAGGTAAAACGACTAAGGAATTTTAGCGGCGTGAGAGAGAGAGCTCCCGACGGGAATTCCAGCAAGCATGCAGAGCTTATAAGCGAGGGTTACTGGGAGTCCAATGAAGGTGCAGAGATTTCTTGTGAGAACTTCGGTCGGGATACGTGACACACATCAGGGTTGTGGGAGTCTTGTTGACAAGAAAGTTCTGGCTGGGAAGGGAGAACACCGACAAGGGAACTCAAGGACTTTCGTGGGGGTCACTATTTTTGGAGTTGTGAAGACGGCAGTTTTGTCGGGACCTTTAGAGATTTTGGCAATGATTTTTGGTGTTCCGGAGAAGGGGAAAGGGATCCAAGTTGTGGAGGGCCATCGATGAACTTCCGCTGGTTTTTGTAGGCTTTCTGGTGGTGTTCCACCGTCAGTAAGAAGTGGGGAAGGTGCAACAGTGCATTTTGGGCAAGTGGAGAGGTTTCCTGGTGAGTAACTGGACGGTCGCGAGTGAGTGAACAGCTGTTTGGAGACGAAGCGCCATAGCAGCGAATGGTCACCAAAAGTTGAACAATCACAGGGAGTTGAAAGGCCTTGAACAGTTGAAAGGTCACCGCAGCCAAAGGGACACGGGAACCGAAGGGTCGTAGGGAGACGAAGGGTCATGAGGAAGCTAGAGAGTCACTGTCGCCGACAATCAAAGCATCGCGAACAAACACGTGCGGCTATTGAAAACACAATCGACGCTAGCCTTAGTCAGCGTTAGCTCTTTGACAGACACAACCGGTGCTAGACCTTGAAGACATAGTCGGCGTTAGCCCTCAGGAAACACAACCGACGCTGGGCCTTAGAAACACATATGGAGTTAGTCTTTTGAAAACGCGGTCGACATTAGCCCTCAGGCAGTGTAGCCAACGCTGGTCCTTAGAAACATAGCCAGTGTTGAACCACGTGCGGCGATGCTCTCACATGACAATGACTTGAGTAGGTAATGGGTGATGACCAATAGTAAGGCCTGGCTTATAGAACCTATTGAAGGCCAAGTCCTCAAGCACAATTGTGAACTCCATGTTGTTTTGTAGAAGATCCCTCACTGTGAACAAGGTATGGTTTCCATCATAGGCCAGTTCCTTGCTAGAGAAGCCTGCTTTGTATGTTTGATATACTCGATCAATGCGCTTCCACCTTCTTCTAATGTGAGAGCGACTTTTGACCTATAAGCATCCTCTCCTCAGATGCAAGAGCAATGCTGAGGTTAGCCGTTCTCTTTTCTTCTAATGCGAGAGCAATTTTTGGCCTGTAATCGTCCTCTTTTCCTCAGATGCAAGAGAAACAGTGGAGTCAGCCGTTCCCGTTTCCTCTTATGCAAGAGCAATGCCAGGGTCAGCCATTCTCTTTTCCTCTGGTGCAAGAGGAATGCCGAGGTCAGCCATTCTCTTTCCCTCTGATTACATAATAGATTTGTAACCTCCCTAATAATGGGATTTTTGCTTGTAACCTATTCTAATGCAATAAAAGAGTTTAAATTTCGTTCAAACTGTCTTGCTTTTTCTTTTTTTTCTCTCTCTTTCTTCCTTACTTTTTATTCGTACTCCCTTTTTGCCGCGCATTGAGTCTTTTATAGAGCGTATTAAGGATAATATTTCTTTACATATCGCCCATTGATGGGGGCCATCGCCTCCTCCCAGTCAAAGTGTGCCAGTATGTAAGCCCCATTTGGTGAGACGTTTTTTACTATAATGGGGCCCTCCCATTTTGGTTTAAACTTCCCTTTTTGACGCCCATGCATAATGATCGCCCTCTTAATAGCTAGAACCAGATCTCCACAAGCAAATGAGCTGACCTTGACTGACTGGTCAAAGGCCCTCTTCATTCTTCCATGGTTGAGTTCGAGATTCTGTTGAGCTTCGAGTCTTTTTTCATCAAGTGCATCCAATTCTTGATATCGAAGCTTAACTCTCTTATCTTCAGTCAGCCCTTGATGTATGGCAACCCGTAGCGAGGGCATTTGAATCTCAAGGGGTAAGACTACTTCACCCCATAGACTAAGGAATAAGGAGTGGAATCAGTGGCATTACGTGTGGTGGTGTGATAGGCCCACAGCGTTCAAGAAGCTTCTCATGCAAGTTCTTTTTTGACTTTGATACTGACTTCCTTAAAACGTTGCATAAGGTTTTATTGAAAGCCTCGGCTAGGCCATTCGCCCGAAGGTGGTACATAGTTGAGTACTTCCACTCGAAATCGAATTGGTTAACCAAGCGATCAATGTGATGACTTTTGAATCGAGGGCCGTTGTCATATATAATCCGATCAGGCACCCTAAACCAGTATATGATATGATGCCGCACAAAATTAGCAACTGCGGGCCCCGGGACTTGTTGAAGGGGAACTGCTTCAGCCCACGCGGAAAATTAATCTGTAGACGCTAGAATGAAGACATGGCCCATTGTTGAAGGAGGATCTATAGGTCCTACAATATCCATTCCCCATTGTGAAAAGGGCCACGATGCCACTGTAGGATGTAGAGGATCTGGAGGTTGATGAATAAGGCTCGAGTGCATTTGGCACACCTGGCACCTCTTCACATAGTTTAAGGAATCAGCAGCCATCAAAGGCCAATAGTACCCCAATGTACATATCCATTCATAGAGCTTAGGGTCGGACTGATACAATCCACAGATGCTTGAGTGTACTTCTTCCAACACCTTATTTGCTTCTTGCACATCTACACATATGAGAAGAATTCTGTCAAAAGATCGGTGGAAGAGAGCATCCCCTTTGAGAAGGGTGTACTTTATAGACATCCGACACACTTTATTGCTCTCAGTACGATCTTCAGGCAGTCTACCATTCTTTATGAAATTGATGATTGGCTCTCTCCAATCTTCCACCTGCTCAATTTCTACACACTTTGGATCGAAGAACTCTGATTCCTATTTTTGAATATCAACTCCCTGACTTTGAGCCATTTCTTTCTCAGCTTTAATGATATCTTTGGCTGCCAGAAGTGCCCCGAATGGGTAAGGCGAGCAATCGGGAAAGAGGAATCTTTCACCATCCACATCAACCTCAGTTCTCAGTTCAATGTGTCTCCATTTTGCCACCCAAACGGGTGTGGGACCTAGTGAAGATAGTTGAATGGTATCTCCAAGATTTGCGAGTGCATCAGCCTGCGAGTTCAACCTCCTGGGGATGTGACTTAAAGAAACGTCCTCAAATTGAGCCATATAAGATTTTGTAATATCATGATAAGGATTGAGAGTGACCTTTCTCACATCATAGATCCACTTAAGCTGTCGAATAACCAACTCAGAATCGCCATAGATATTGAGCTGCTCCAAGTCTAAATCAAAGGCTATTTCCAACCCAATTATAAGGGCCTGATATTCTACCTCGTTATGGGAACTGGCTTCAGCGAGAGAATAACAGAGGAAGTACCCCTCCTTTCAGAATCATGAATACCACTCTGACGCCTCCTCAATAAGATTGAAAGGCTCCATCGAAGTACAACTTCCAAGCATGAGCAAGTGGCGCACATAATACTTCTTCATCAGGGAGGTCACTTGATAAAGGTGACTCTGTCGGTACCGGATGTGCTATGAGAAAATCAGCCAGTGCTTTGTGGTACGTATGTGATGTTGAATTTCATCAGCAATAATGCCCACTTAGCAAGGCGTCCTGACAAGCATGGGCGTGTCATGAGAAACTTTACAGGGTCAGCTTTTGATATGAGTTTCACTTCCTGACCGAGCAAGTAGTGGTGGAGCTTTTGTACCCCAAAGATTAGGGCCAAGCACATTTTCTCCATTGGGGGATAATTCTTCTCAGCCCCTTGCATCCTGCTGCTAAGATAATATAATGCAGTATCTTTCCCTTCGTCGTTGTTTTGTGCTAATAGTGCCTCGAAAGGCTCATCCAGAGCGGTGATATATAGGATGAGAAGTTTTCCCAACACCTGTGTAGAGAGCACTAGAGGGTTGAGTAAGTATCACTTGATGCATCAAGCACTGCTTGGCTTGCTTCATCCCACACGAATGGGGTATCTCTCTTTAATAGGTACGTAAAGGGTTTACAGCGACCTAGGAAATTCAAGATGAACCTGCGAATATCTGTCAGCTACCCTTGAAGGGAGCGTAGCTCTCACAATGTAGTTGGTGGTGGCATTTCCTGAATAACCTTGATCTTGACTGACTCAACTTCAAGCCCTCGGTATCTGACAATGAATCCCAATAATTTTTCGGAGTGCACGTCAAACATGCATTTCAGGGGGTTCATCTTGAGCTGATGAAGGCGTAATCTTTCGAACACCTTTTCAAGATCTCGTATATGAGTTTCTTTCTTCTCGGATTTCACCACCAAGTCATCCACATAACATTTGACCTCCTTGAGCATCATATCTTTAAAGATGGTTGTCATTGCTCTCTGATACGTGGCACCGGCATTCTTCAACCCAAAAGGCATCATTGTGTAGCAAAAGACACCTTTTAGAGTTAGGAAAGCAGTGGCCTCTTCATCTTTTGGTGCCATCCGTATCTGATTGTGCCCAGAATATCCATCCATGAAGTAGAAGATCCAACAATGAGTCGTGGAGTCGATGAGAATTTCCATAAATGGCAATGGGAAGTCGTCCTTTGGACAAGCAACATTCAAGTCGCGGAAGTCAATGGAATACCTAATTTGGTAGCTTTTCTTCTTGACTGGTACAATGTTCACCAGCCATTTTGGATACGTGACCTCACGAATGAAACCTGCTTGCCTGAGCTTAGTCACCTCAGTATCTATCAGCATTTCGAGGTCAAGCCTGAACCTTCTTGATTTCTGTTTGACAGGCTTGGCGGATGGATCTAGGCTGAGGTAGTGGACTGTGACTTGAGGGTCTAAATCGGGAATCTCATGGTAATTCCAGGCACAGACGTCCTGGTTTTCTCACAAGAAGGCAATAAAATTCTTTTTCTCCTCTAGTGACATATTTACCAAGATTAAAGTAAGTCTGGGGTCGGCTTCATCCCCTAGATTTATCTCTTCAAGTTCATCGGCTACGGCTTGACCACCTTCTTCCCATTCTTTTGAGGCCTCTAGAAACTCCTCATCATTGGCTTCATATGTATTTTCATTAACCTCAAATGCAGAGACCCAAGATCCTGACATCTCTGCTTTCAATTGAGCTCCAGTGTAGGACATGATTTCTGCACTTTTCTGATATCAAGGAACATAAGGGTCAACCTCAAACATGAATAGAATATCAGGCTGTAAGAGTTTGATTTGAAAGTTACAGGGACGTTGAGATTCAGCAATTGTGCGGCCAGAGGCACCCTCATAGGAATCACTCGATCTTTGCATGGGTATTAACAGTGTTTGCCCCGTGCTAGGTCGTGCTTTTGAGATTTGTACCATGTGATAGACTTCCTAGGAATAGAAGCTTTGCCCTCTTGACTCTCTCAGCCTCAGCTCAAAGTCGGGCTCAGGAGGCCACTACGGTTTCTTTGGCATTGACTTCTTGTGTTTCTCAGTAGAAGAGGATGGCTCTGACTTGGCTCGAGCCGCTAAGGTGTCAACGACTGTCAGGAATCCAGCAGCCTAGGCTAACATCTTGTTTAGCTGCCTCTGGTGCGTCCTGCTTACATTAGTTCCTTCGACTTCTCTATCGAAGGCCTCGAAGTCTGGACATTTCAAGATTATACTTGCAGGAGACATAGAAGAGGAAGGGAAAAAAGATGAATAAGAAGAAGAAGAAGAACGATTAGTAGGTTAGCGACCTTTAAAGTCATTCCCCTCCTCAGATCGATTTGGGCAGCTTTTTATGTCATCTCCAGAGTTGGACGTGTGCAAGGAGTCTTTTAGGTCTTTTCCCTGCTTAGACTGTTGGGGGGTGCTTTTAATATCGTCACCCTCATTAGAAGTGCCCCAAGTAGAAGGTGGTTCAAGGATATCCTCTTGATGAGATGAGGACGTAAGGATGATTAGGCCGGGGATGAAGTCTTGTAAGGTTGGCAATGGGGGAAGTGGCCTAAGAAATTCTTGCTCAACTAGTAGTTGAGGCACCTTGTTCTTTCGTCGAGCAGCCCTTGACGCCCGTCTCCTCTTGGGTACTTTTGGAGGTGCTTGGTCCATCTCGCTAGGTTTGTTAGTGGCCCTAGCCTGACGAACTGCCTCTCGCTTTAAGGATTGGAGCAGTGATTTGTGAATCTTCTTCTGGAACGTTACAAGCTTCTTGGCATCCCTGTATTTTCTTCATGATTATGTCGTGAAAACTGGAGCACTCGCTTAGGTCGTGGCCCCATATCCGATGGTACAGGCACCAATGGTTCTCAGTTCCCAGAGCAAGGCGTCGGGGCTACCTTGCCGGCTTTGGTGTGATGCAACCTTCTTGGAGCATCATGACAAACAAGGCGTGAAGGAGATCGGGCGCTTCATCTTCTTCTTCAATTGTCACTGTGTGAGAAGCTTATGCTGCCCCGAATGATTTCTTATGCTCTTCGAGCTTTATCTAACCTTTCTGAATCAGAGCCTCAATGATGTCTTTAAGCGTGTAGCAGTCCTTTGTGGGGTGGTTGATCCTCTGGTGGTAAGCACAATAATTTACATGGGTTTCGAGACCAGCTTGCTCAGAAACTTGGTCTCAGGCAACTAGATCATGTTCTGCTCTAGTAACAACCGGAGTAGTGGACGGACCCATTCTTTTTCAAAAGGGTAAACCTTATTCTTTTGCCTAACCCAATAATCATCTCAATTAAGGTTTGCAGGTGGGGGTACCCAGTTGTATGATTGGTGATGCTTGCCACCTTGAGGCACTACCTTTGTTGTGCCTACCCCTTTGGAGAGATCCAAAGTCTGAGAGGCAGGCTGCTTTGGATCGCTTATGGTGCCAACCGCATTCATTAGTCCTTTTTACGGGTTGCCCTGGGCAAATGTTCGAGAACTGCAATTGCCTCATTTATTTCCCGAGCTTTAAGATTGTTGTCATGACCAGCTATGGTGGCATGACAAAATCTCTACGTAAACTGACTTAGAGATGAGCTCTGACATGGAGGTTGAATTGGAGGCCTCAACATGTAGAGCAATCTTAGGTCGCATGTTTCGCACATAAGTCTGAACTGATTCCTTATCAGGCATGCGATTAGGATGGCGAGTAGCCAAATCTCTCCAACTTGCTAACAATAGACAAAAATCAATCCAAAAGAACAACCATCTCATTCATTCAATATCAAAAAGTCTTTACAATCCTTCAAGGCACTACTGGCCCAAAATACACAAATTAAGGTATACACCATGTTGCTGAAAGCACGAAAACATACCGAGAAAGTCCTCGAAAGACGACATTTCAAAATTCTTACTTTTAGGCTTCAACTCCCCAAAACTGCCACCCACCTCAGCACAGATGCCACCACCCTTCACTCTACAGCTATAAAGTTAAGATGGAATGAGCTAAAAGCCCAGTAAGCAAATCTACACCGTTGCATTTCTACTAGTATAATAGTGACAGTAATATGCAATGTACATGTATTCACAAGGCATCAAGTGAAGTCTCTTAACATGCTTTTCAATACTCTAACAGTAACATGATAAAAGTAGTTCAATAAACGATACATATGACATAATCATCTTACTTTAAGCAGAACACTAAGGACAACATATCATAGCTACAAATCTCGTAATGCCCTACTCCCAAAGTAGAAGTCCCATCGTACAGGTTAAGCCATCCTGTTGCTTAAAACCTCTACCCTTGTTCAGGAGGGAGGACAAGTGGATGTCGGACTTCGTAATGCCCTCACACACACATCCCAAGCGTGCTTTGGGGTTTTGATAGGCAGTGGCCTTGCAAAACAAGACCCTCTCCTTATGTCCTTTTGGCAAAAGGGCATTACACCACCATTGGGTAACCCAATGCGTAGTGCCCATATAAATTTGGAGGGCGCGACCCACCCAATTACTCACATCCTAACTCACATCCTAGCATGGAGAGTCAAGGGAAGATCACAGCTGCATTCACACATTAGGTGCCCTTCCCAACTGTCAGCTGCCAGCACCATCATTCACACAGTAGGTGCTCATTCATATATCAGATAAACAACATGGTACCATCATTCATACAGTAGGTATCCATTCACATATCACATAGATAGCGTGATACCGTCATTAACACAGTAGATATCCATTCACTTATTACATCGATAGTGGCACATCACATTTAACAGTATCACAATGACAATATCAAACTAACAGTAACGGTATCTCAATAAAGCGTTACCGCTTAATTTCCTACCATCAAGGGCAATGACGTGAGCATACCATAAAGGTCATAACCCTTGGACCATTTAGAGTTTTAAGATGGTTCCAAAACAAATTTTGTACTAAACACACCTATCTTTCAAATGGTATTGGTTTGAAGATAATTGGACCCCGTTTGACCTCCTAAAAGTTCAAAGAGCTGAGGTTTAACTAGCTGCATCCTGCTGTGTACAGTGGACAACGAGGTACCCTACTTCATATCACTATAAAATTAAAACCGCGAGGTAACTTGTGACAATTTCAAAATCAAATATTAAGCCAAGACATGTATATTTCTAACAAATAAAATTTGAAAGCATTTGGATTCCATTTGATTGTTCAAAGATGTCAAACAGGGCGATAGTTCTGAATTTTTTCAACACTGCCCATAGTGACATACCTTCATAAAACGAAGTATAACTTTCAATCTAAAAATAATTTCAAAATAGTTTCTACATAAACATTTTATCCCATTCAATGGTCTTTCAAAGTTGTATAGTTTGGCCTAAAATTAACTTCGTTTGGTTAGTTTAAATCACTGGCCATAGTTCCAGGAAAACAGTCAATAATGATTTCCTTCTTATTTTGAAACATTCCTTCATTTTTGTAAATAGTTTTAACAGTGGGAAAAGACAAACATTTTATTAGACTCGTATATCTTTCCAATGGTGGTGGTTTGGGGTCAATCAGCCATTTGAGAGTTCAAAAGCCTCTTTCAAGAGACATATATTCCTGGAATTTCATAGTAACATATAATATGTCTCAACAATACATTCCATGACCATCATTTCATGGTGAAGAACATGATAACAACCATTTTCTCATAATGTACACACACAATATGCATTTCTTACATAATCTAATAACCATAAAATCATTCTCAACATCCCCTATTATCATAGAATAAATGCCTCAAATTTCAGTGAACAAGACATAAGATTTTCTACATCACATACTCTTTCATTTTTTATTTCACTTGTATAAATTCCCATGCATCCCTATGACTATAATGCAATGGTGATGGATCCACTTACATGAATAACAATTGTGCCTTCTCCACTCCTCTTCTCGCAGCTTTCACCCGCCCAACAATGGCTTGCCCACCAACAGTCACTTCTTCAAACCTTGTATCTTAGAGAGAGAAATGAAGTAATAATGAGTGGCATGGGAGAGAGAAGAGGCTTAATCACCCTTGTGTTTGAGGTGGAAGATAGTGTCACCACGAAGCTCAAAAATCTGGACAAGTGGCTCTTAAATCAGCATGCATCTAACAAGTGGCACTCACGACTCATGCATGTAAGAGACACAGCCGGCACTGAGCTCACTGCACAGTCGGCGCTGGGCTCTACACAGCCGGTGCTGGGCACTCTACACAGTTGGCGATGGTTCTCTATGCAACCGACGCTGGTTCTTTACTCTGCTGGTGCTGGCTCTCTACTCAGCCGGTACTGGCTCTCTACTCAGCCAGCGCTAAGTCTCTACACAACCGACAGTGGTTCTCTACACAGCCAGCCCTGGTTCTCTACTCTGTCGATGCTGGCTCTCTACTCAATCGGTGCAACCCCTTTATCCCGCCATGCACTCCAATCGGTCGGGAAAGGTCTGGGTGATCACATCATTCCCTCCTAAAAAAATATTTTGTCCTCAAAATCGTTAATCGAATAAATGGGGGTACAAGGCTCAGATTTCATCTTCTCGCGCCCACGTTGATTCTTCCATAGAATGATACTGCCATAAGACCCGGACTAGAGGAATCTCTTTGTTGCGTAATACTTGAACTCTTTTGTCCAATACCTCAATTGGTTGTTCAACATAAGTCAAATCTTCCCTAATCTGGATCGACTCATACTTCGGGACATGGGATGGATCAGGCTGATACTTCCTCAATAATGACTCATGAAACACATTATGGACAATAGCCAACTCGGGCGGTAGGGCCAATCGATATGCCACGGCTTCAATCCTTTCTAAAATCTTCAATAAACCGTGGACTCAGTTTCCCCTTTTTGCTAAATCTCATTATGCCCTTAGTTGGTGATATCTTCAGAAAACCCGATCATCCACTACAAATTCAAGGTCCCTTCTCCGATTGTCAATATAACTCTTCTGTCGACTCTGAGCTGTCTTGAGCCACTCTCGAATTAAGACAATCATTTCTGAGGTTTCTTGAACAATCTCTAGTCCTAACAGCCTTCTCTCACCGACTTCATCCCTACATATGGGTGACCTGCACTTCCTCCCATGCAATGCCTCAAAAAGTGCCATCTGGATGCTGACTTGGAACTATTGTTATAAAATTTGATATTTTTCTATTATTTGGCTTTATATTTGATTCTACTTTTTTAGTGATATGATTTTGTGATTTACCTTTTCATAAAACTATATTTCTCCCTCTAAATCTCTCCCTTTAGTGTTTTGTATCCCCAAGTCAAGACTAGTTTAAATGACAAAAGGAGGTCACAATAACTACAAAACCAGTGATACAATATTAGCCATGGATGACGGAAATATCTCTTCCAGAATATTGAAAATCATAGCGTTTTCACCATATAGGTGTTAGAAAATAAAAATGTGAGTGAAATCGTGTCTGTACATTCAGCTAGTAGGCTTCTGAAATATCAAAGAACAAATGACGTTCCTATCTTATACACGCAAAGTACTAACTCAAAATTATATTTTCTCCCTACTGACTAGAATTAGTATGCAGAAGTTGGTACTGTGCAACTCAATCCCCTGGATACCAAAAAATAAAAAAAAGGAGGTCACCATATAGTTTGCCCTATTCAATGCACTTTGCACTTGAATAACAAGTTTGTAATGCACTTGACTAAGTGAGAAAATAGTAAAAGTGAGAAAATTGACTAAGGAAATTGTGTACTGAAATGGGGAAATCAAACCCTATTTCTAGGGTAGGAAGGTGGCTTTTTAATTGAAAGATGTGACTGTTCAATAGGTAATTGTGTCCTAAATTGACAGTAATAACTACCTAACAGTTACTAATCCCCAAACATCCAATGGTTCCTATTTTCAACATCCATCGACCATCTCAACCATTATCAAATCCAACGGCAGAAAATAACCATTGCGTCGCTGCATGCATGCCATCCAATGTGAACGGCAAAAGGATTACGAGCCGCGAGCCATACCTATATTCAAGCGCTTTTGCCCATGCGTGTAATACACTATGTGTGCTTTGCATAAGCATTCACACTTTCCCCTCTATTCCACGAACATGGGTCTACGAAATGTTTTTATATAAAGGGTGCCGTTTCTGGAAGGTTGCAACCTTAAACAATTCAATTAAGGCGCACTTTAAAATTTTATCATAACATGTAATTTTGTTGTAAACAATTCTTAGTATTATCTTAAAATCTATTTTCATAGTTAGAAAATTTTAAATTTCAAAAATAGTTAAAATTATGTAGATCTATAAATATATGAAAATCTTGAAAATGAACAGTTTAGATAATGTGTTGCAAGATGCACTATTTTTGGGACTCAAAAAAAATTGTTTTTCATATTCATACATCTCGATGTTGAGATAATCGATTATAGTGCTTTTTCAACATTAAAATAACATTTTCGCCAGATTTTTGAAGGGCATCTGTGATTCTACATTTTAAGGTTGCAACCTTATATAAACTTTTCCCTTATATAAATACATCACTTTCCTTTTTCTCTTGTTCAACGAGGGGCTAAAAACCCACAATGAAAAATTTTGGAAAAACTCCAGCATTAAATTATGTTATTTAAAATTCTACCGGATATTTTGTAAAACTAAAATACTAACATTTCTTCTATTATTTTAAAGTATTATACAAGAACTTACACAACCGTACATTATTTACATACCACAAAGGTATCATTCAATTTGAATTTTCATGGTAGCCTGTAGCTGTGAACCATAAATCTTATCCAACAAAGAGGTAGCACAATAGACGATAGTATATATTTTTTATGTCTTCTACTTGCTTGCATGTATTGGGCTATTTCTTGTCTCATGATTTCATAAGTACTCTAGAGACATGTCTCATTTCATAAGAATGGGCATCACTTCTACAATTATATAGGTATGTTTATCAATGTGCCTGTGTATATAATAACACCCTGACTTATCAATAGTCATAGACATCATTAAGGGTTTAACTCATCCTCCCTTACATATAGGTCATACTACGCTTATCAACCATATGTATTTATTTAGAATGAATGCTTATAATACAAAATTTATGATTGGTGACCAATTAACCAGATGATCAACTACTTGTTACCATTGAACCTAAAATTTTGATATTACAAATAACTAGGTTGAGTTACTACTGATGATATCTTATGTCTTGAGGCTGTTTTTCAAAGGTTCATCCAAGTTGCCATTTAACTTCATATATTCTAGACTCACTACTCCACTCTAATTAACATTTTCATGGAGCATGGAATATGTGTACATTTTCTATTATATGCATCATAATATTCTTTTGCAATTGTAGCAGGTTTATCATAGCGAATTGTGACGACCGGCATAGGTTTTAGCCATATTAGTGGGTCATACAATAGATTATTTAGTCACGGTACTTGGAAAGCATAACCTAAAGCTGTAAATTCTGACTTAGTTGAATGTGAAAGAAATATTTGTTTAGTTGATCCCCAAGAAACCGCTCCATCTGCTAATGTAAATATCTATTCGGTTGTTGATAATAAATCCTAAATCTCCAGATTCCAATTTGCATCACTAATTCACTATATCCTTTCAATTTTTCGGAGTAAACTATATAATGTATGTCATAATTGATAGTAATTTTAAATATTTTGATACTTAGATATTATTCAAAGGGGTTCAAGGCTAGGTGGTCAAGGTGGTGTGACCACAACATGGCCTTTTGATTTCTATTTCTACGACAAACGGGGGACCTTTTTTGTGTCGATCAACACAAAAAAAAAGAACTACTAAAGAGATTGCTTCCCAATGCTCTCTATTGGAAACTCATATATCTACCAAGTTTCCCTACCGCATTTGTAATGTCATCCCTCGTGATGCTCATTGCTTACAACAAACTACCATTATCCTTGCATAGCAAATTTGATAAATACTTCTAAATTATTTTTATTTAACTTTATATGAGGATTTATCAGCACACAAAAGCTAATTTGCCATCACTATACTCAAAATTATTGAGCATTTTCTAAATATAGTGAAATTGTACCAATGCTAACATATTTTCCATATTTTCCTTCCAAACTTTCTTGATACTAAGTATCACATCAATCTCTCTCAATTCCTTTACAACAAAGTTAGATGTGAAATATTTAGCTCTCTTATTTTCAAGTTAGCCAAAGGTTAATATGTTATCCACATATATGCATATAATGACACACAATATTGTTCTTTTTACCATACACACATTTATCGACCCTATTTTTCTTGACTATAACGAGATTCAACTAATTTACCGACTTTATTTTCTTATCCAAGCATAACATATCGATTGAGCTATTTCATAGATATTTCATCTAGTCCGTCATCAAATAATGCGATCTTAACATTCCTTTACCGTATAGGTAGGTGGTTAATTGAAGCCATTGCCAAAAGCTAACTGTTTAGTAGGTGTTCTAATCACTGGGGCATCGGTGTCAAAATAATATATGCCCTCCTTTGTTTAAACTATTTAGGTACTAATCATGTCTTAGACCCATCAACATTACACTTTATTTTAAATATCCATTTACAACTTATAAATTTAGAACCTGGTGGAAGTTCCACAAATTTTGATATTTTCTTAGTAAGTGTAGAGTTCATCTTACTATTAATGGCTTCTCTTTAAAATGTTGAAAGATGATAAGGAATCACCTAATGAGAAAAGATCTTCGCTATAGGCATTACATCAAATACCTTCTCTTGGCTTGCTTCCACTACGTGAATGAAAAAATGCAGACTAAACTTATTCATAGGATCTCTTCTTGCTCTTTTACTTCTTAGTTCAGCAACTATATCGAACAATTAGAAACTGCTAGCCACATTTTTAATATGCTGATGGAGACACCTAACTGAAATGAAATTTAAAAAATACCACTTTTTAATATTAAATGGAATTATTTGACTGCTTAAGTAATTTGTAAGATTATTTGGCCATCTAATTGTTTATCTTTTTGTTCAAAGAGTCAAGTACAGGATTTGGCTACAGTTATTATTTATCATTTTCTTTTTCCTTCTTTTCCTTAAGGTTTGACCAACACACTACATAATTATCCAAAAGTTGACAATGAACCACGGTTGAAAGAATAGTTGCTGGTGTGGATATTTTATTCCTGATATCTATTTGTGCTCCAATTTATCTCATAGAGAAAGATCAGACGATTTTCACCTGCGATCAAGTTCACCGAAAAGCCTATGCCCTCGAATTGTTTAACATAAACTTTGTGCCAAGTTTGCACATCCATTAACACAAATCTCTAACCAAATATGTTACCAACTGTTCATCAAATCTATTCACATGTTAACTTCTCCCAGTACAAAAATAGCAAATAGATTCGTACTTTGATAACAGGACTTTGTTATCTGAGATATGCTTTGATCAGTATGATAGTAGATATTTATTCTCAGTCATTCTTGTCATCATTCTCCACCACAGCTTTCTCCGATGCTAACCCTCTGTTACTGGCTACTGATCGCGCCTGTAGTGTAAATCATCAGAAATATTCATTAAAGTTCATCAGAAATATTCATTGAAGTTTCGATGCATGTATTCCACAGAAGAAAGATCAATAAACAAGCACGATCTAGAACTTGAAAGCATTACATGATAAAAGACCAGACCTCTCAAAGCAAACCTTACAACCAGAAGGTTTGCAGTTGTCAATATTAGATGTATGGGCTGTTTCTTGCCAATAGGTCTGTTGAAAATTGAGGGTAGAAATTTATTATCTAGGACTTTAGTTATTGTTTATTAAGTTTTATTCTGTAATTAAAAAGTAAATTACACAACCTAATTACACAGGCTCATGCCCTAAAGCATTCTACGCATTTGATCCTTTCAGGTATATTAACCTCGTTATGATGGACGATGAGTTTTAAGATTCAAGCCTCTTTGAATGAGGGACAAATTTCAAGCTTTTGGACCTAAAGTTTCAATCATCATCATCATCATCCAAGCCTCATCCCAACCATTTGGGGACTTGGAGTTCCAATAATAATATTTATTTGTGAGTTGACATACTCACATACTTTCTTCTTATATAAGCATCAGAAACCAGACTCAAGTTGGGGAAAACAGTGGAGTTAACCTCCAAGAGACTCAATTAGCTCTATTTGACCTTCACAACTTTGATCGAGAAGCAATGCACGATGATAAAGATGATAGAGCAACTAAGTTTCACTTCAAGGTTGCTGATTTATATAGGAAAAGGATCCTCCAGCTCCTTACGACTGGCTTACTACACTCCCTGGTACAACGTGAATGACGCCAGAAAGAAAGAACAGATTCATTCAAACTAATGGGATCAGCCAGAGTTTGGTGGCAAGGTGTAGAAGACAAGCTCCATAGGTCAGGTCAGCCTGCCATCCAAATTTGGAAGCGGGTTAAAGCTAGCAAGAAGAAATAACAGGAACAGATGTTGCTCCAGAAGCTGCTCACCCTTAAGCAAGGCAACAAGGCAATTAAGGAGTATACTGATGAGCCATGATCTTACTCTTCACAATTGACTTTCTGAGATTGATGATCAGCAAGTTGCAAAGAACAGGATTGGACTTTCTTTGGAGGTCCAGCAAGAAATGGGCACTGCGAGTACATGGGAAATTGACAAGACAAGCATCATGATGCAGTACCCCTTGTTCGGTACCATCTCCATCTGCTAAGAACTACCCAGTAGCAGCCCTTTCAAGTCTCTGCAAATTACCATGGTCTCTATTACAAGAGGCTTCAAGAACAAGGGTGAGAGGAGTTGCCAATGACGACGACATCAAACAGCACCAAATAAAACATTACTGGAGTGGTGGGGTGGGTCATGCAGCCCTTCAATACCCCTCCAAAAATCTAAATTTGCTAGAAGGTAATACTGAAGAAGTTGAGCATCCTGAGGAGGTCAAAAAGCTATTCGAGATGAAGAAATTGAGGCCTTTTCGAGTGATATCCTTGTTGTCAAACCTTCGCCAGGCCAAAGGACAATCAAGAAGATTGGGGGCACACGAGCATTTACAAACCTCATATAAATGCAAAGAGAAAGTTTCCAACCTCAATGCACGGTGGGAGCACCACCAAATGTTGCTTCAAGGAGTTTGTTGACAAGCTCAAAATGAAAACCAATGAACACCCCACCCCTTACGAAGTTGCTTGGATGAATGACACCATCATCCCAGTTACCTGTTTGGACGCTTTTTTGATAAATAGCTCTTACTCCGATCAGGTTTGGTGTGATCAATGTGCAAGAAGGCGGCTGCGGCCAGGGGTCTGGGCTGCCTAGGAGGGCGTCCAGACACAATGGCGACGTGCGTTGGGGGGAGGCGCAGATTCTTGTGGATTGTTGGGCCCCCCACACCTCCCCTCCCTTTTATTGTATAAGGAATTGGCATTATTTTATTTACTAAGTAACTCATCCAAACAATATTAAAAAATGGCCATCCAAAAAATAACGAATAGGAAATGAAGTGGGACAAATTGTTACATCGACCCTTTAATATCTTGAGTTCTTAACAATCCAAGGACAAAGTAAAGCAAGCATGATCAAGGCAAAAAAAAAATCTAGGAAAACCCTACAATTCAAAATTGCAATGATCTAACACAAAATCGAAATAAAATATTACTCGTGCAATTATTTAATAAGCAACTACTAAACTAACCCATAAAATATTATAGGGATAAAAGTTATGGTTTATGAATCATACAAGTAAACTCATGCATAAAATTTAAGAAAAAAAAAAATTCATCCGGTTTGGGGGCAATGGATTTTTTCCATTGAATTGCTTTCCCAAAGATCCAAACTAGATATCAAAATGGCAAATAATCCAAAGTAGTTTTTTTTTGGGGTGAATAAGAATCCAAATACTTGCTAACATATCAAATACATCATAAAGTATCAAAAAGAAAACAAAAAAACAAAGAATAACATCATAAGAAATTGTGAACAAAAACAAATACATAACCTAATAAAAAATATTGAAATATACCAACCTTCTTGAAATGGAATAGATATTGGCCCGAACCGGAAAGTATTGGTTCCCAAATCTCCTCTTTTACAACCACTATAAGCCTCAAAAAGATTGGAGATGAATATTCTTTAATTTCGTGAGCATTCGAGGACGTTGAAAAGAATTTCGATCTCTCTACAAATCTTCAAATCTTGTTTTTTTCAAGGTTTTTATCACTCTAAACCTTATTGAAAACATTTTGGGGGGAAAGAATGGCCCCAAAACCCTTTTCCCCCCTTTTTAGGAGGGAAAGTGACTGAATTACCCAATGGTCAAGGGGCACTTTCTGCCCTCAGTCTCCATTGCTCGAGGCAGCACCTAGGCACCCACATTTTATGCCACCTAGGCAGGCGCCTTGATGCACCTGCCTGGAGCACACTGCCTAGTCCCCACCTAGACGGTTTGAGAAAATGGCCGCCCAAACAACAAGGCAGCCGAAGTTTTTTTCATTGGGTGTGATATCCTTCCTATGACTGTTAGCCACATTCTTTAGGATACCCTTGACTGTATTATAATAAAGTCAACTTGATGATGAAGCCAACACGTACACCTACAGGTTACAAACAACAATATGTTGCAACTTTTGAAGTAAAAAAGTCCCCCAAAAGAAGCCACCATCCCGTTAACTCCTTGACTAGGGCCCTTTCTAAAGGAAAGTCAAGAAAATGAGGTTTTAAATGAGTTGTCACCCATGAAGGACATTGAGTATGCCAAACTTCTCATTCCTGAAGCAACTCTTAGAACCTCCCTCTTGGCACATAAGTATGATAAAGCACGCAAAGTTTTGCCGCAAGTTGGAGAGTTGTCGACAAAAGGATTTATTCTTGAGAGCATGTTTTCCTAGTGCACTAGCTACCCTCCTCACTCCCAAGAAGGATGCTACATGGAGCATGCGCCTCAAAATCAAGCTATTAACAAGATCATAGCGAAGTATCACTTTTCTATTCCCCAATAATGATATTCTCGACATGCTGGCAGGACCCACTATGTTTTGGAAGATCAAACTTCGCAGTGGCTATCATCAAATACATATCTGACTAGGAGATGAGTGAAATACCGCTTATAAGACAAATGGCATTCTCTAACATTGGTTGGTTGCTCTTTGGGTTAACCAATGCTCCTAGCACATTCATGAGGATGATGACTCACACTTTGCAACCTTAAATAGGCAAGTTTTTTGTCGTCTACTTCAATGACATTCTTGCCCATGGTCGGAACAAAGAGGAACATGAGGGGCACCTTCCACAGGTCATGAGAATCTTGCACAAAGATAGAACTCTACATAAACCTGAAGAAATGTTTCTTTATGACTCCAATAGTAGTCCCTCGGGGATATGTCGTCTCTTCCAGAGGCACATGCGTGTAATGTTTCAACCCTATGTAAATTCTATTGCTAACTACAAATATTTTTTCAGTTTTCTCTGATAATGTGCAAGAGCATGTATAACATCTACAATATTTTGCACAGTTGGGAAAATAGTATGGAATTAGTCTGTCTGCAACACAAGACAAATTCCAAGTTGCAGTAAATGCTGTTGATTTTCTCGAAGCACACATCTCTGAAGGACAAATTACCATGCAGCGTCATGTACTCCAAAAAATAGAAAAGTTCCCCTATCAATTGCAAGACAAGTTGCAATGCCAGAGATTTTTGGGATGCCTAAATTATGTTACAGAATTCATCCCTGCTCTCTCAGAAAAGACAAGGCAAATTAGAAAATACATGAATAAAGATCCTTTTAGATGGGAGGAAGACGCTATAAAGGAAGTGCTATATTCAAAGTCATTAGCGTAAAAGCTCCCTCCTTTACATCCGATCCAACAGGGGCCATTTATCATAAGCACAAATGCTTCTTCACAAACATGGGTGGCTATATTGTTGAAAAAGGTAGATAGAGATGAGGGAATTTGTGCATATATAAGTTTTCAGTTTAAAAACATGAACTAAACTACTAGCCAGCAGAGAAAGAAATTCTGGCAGCAATAAAAGGATTAGAAAAGTTTCACAATTACTTAATTAGGAAGCAATTTATTTTGGGAACAGATTCCCTACCATTGGCCAGCCTCATGAAGACCAAGTAAATAAGAAATCTGAAATTATGAAGGTATGCTTGGTAACAATTCCTACTATCTCAATATAATTTTACCATAAAGATCATAGCTTGCTAGATATATTAATGAGAGCAATCAAAATAATGAGGACAGTGCCAAAAATAGAAGACTGGTTGACATACCAAATGGATACCCTAATTACAAAGCAACTATTCTGCTAGAAAATAAGACGGATATTTCCTAATAGAAGCTCTAAAGGTCGCAACTATCCATCTATAGATATGCTCCTTACATTTTCTAGTAAAAGCATTATTGAAAACATTTTGAGATAAATCTCTTTGGAGCCGGAGATAATTGCCTAATTAATTCAAAAGAAAGTATTAGCAGTTGAATTATGCTAACAAAATAGCAAGAGACTTTTTAATAAAGTTGTTAGGGTATGGTGTCTAGAAAAGCGACTTGTGTATAAATTTCCAACAGGTAAATTGTACTGAATCAGGAGTTACAAGAAGGTATAGAGATGAATTTTTAGTAAATCAAGAGTCCCTTTGAGTAAAAGAAACCAACTTCTACTAAGTTGCTGGCAGCTTTTTATTAGCATATAAAGCAATAACTTCCTTGCCAGAAGAAAACAAAAGGGTTTTGCATCCACCACATGGTTGAATATTGGAAAGTGCTAGGAGACCAAGAAGAATAACTTTATAAAGCAACTTTATAATTTTCATTTGATGAAGTAGTTTATAAAAAAAAATCCTTTTCCTTTTTGTAAAGTAGTAGCTATGTATAAAGAGATTCTTGTAAAGAAGCTTTATGTAAAGATGATGTGACATAACTTTCATAAAAGTGAGTAAAAACTATTCCACTTCTAGAATCTTTCACTTTTTGCTCACAATTTGATGTAAACCACATGTGGTATTCCAACGGCAATATCGGGCCCTTTTGCTGCTAATATGTCACCATTTGATCGAATGATATGAGTTGAATATTTGAGCAATTGGTTGCATGGGAGTTTACTCTAGAGTCTCTTAAATAAGATAGTCCAAAGATCAATTCTGGTATGCTAATCCAGTTATCAGCCAAGCTTTTCATAAGACCTATCTTGCTTTACTTGTAAGTCTTCTTGTAAGTCCATTTGAAGAAATTCTACTAGGTTGTCTCAGACGGTAAGTACTAACAAGGTTTTTTCAACATACTAGTTAATATTCTCTCCTATCTATTTCATCTCGGTGAACCAGTTAAGGAGCTGGTTATCTAGCATAACTCCTAGGCATGTGACCTGAAACATTTCGTCTCCTTTCCTTTTTTTCAATCTTTTGGTATAGCCATCTGAAGGCCCCCTATCTCTATTAGAAAAAATAAAACTCCCTTATCATCGCTCAGTCTCTAAATAGTGTCTCTTTGTGGTTCTAGTGTCTTTCTTCTGATTGTGTTCTTTCCTTTATAGAAACAATACCAAGAACAGAGTCTTGTGTCTTTATGTGGTTTGTTGTTTCTTCACATAAAAATTCACAAAAAAAAAAAAAGAGTCCCGAAGTGTTGTAGTATTTGCATATGTTCATTATCTCAAAAATCCCAAAAAGGTGTGGTGTTTGCACTATTTGTTTGTGTTCCTTATATAAAAAATAGGCTTAATAAAGAAGATGAAACAATCGACTGCTATCATTCAACTGAAATGGTTACATATTTATACGAGCAAAAGGGCCCACCTTTACAATAGGACAGGTGGTTTACATCAAATCATGGGCAAAAAGTAAAAGATTCTGCAAGTACGACAATTTCACCCCACTTTTATAAAAATTATGTCACGTCAACTTTACTTAAAGGTACTTTATAAAAAGGCAAAAGGAATCTCTTTATAGAAAGCTACTTTACAAAAACAAAAAATAATATCTTTTTTATAAAGCTACTTTATAGAAGCAAAAGGAATCTTATAAAGATGTTTTTATTTAAAGTTATTCTTCTTGGTCTCCTAGCACTTTCCAATATTCTTCCATGTGGTGGATGCAAAGCCTTTTGTTCTTTTTTTTTTTTTTTTAGCAATAAACACATTGCCTTACTTGTTGATAAAAAGCTGCTAGTAACTCAGTAGAGGTTCTTATATTAAGCAAACTCTTGATTTCGAATAAATTCATCTTTATACCTTCCTATAACTCCCAACTCAAAAAAATCTATCTTTTGAAAACATATACATAAGTTGCTTTCCCAATCATCATACCATAGTTATTGGGATCTCCTACTTTGGTAAGCGATCCCTTCTAGGATCTCAATTCTGTCGCTCCCATAATGGATCTCTCAAGAAATACGATTTTTTAATTTTGGGATCTCGAACCCCACTGATAGGGATCTCGATTCCTATTGCTAGGGATCTCGATGTCAACCTTAAAGACCAAGACAATAACTAAACTGATGATTTTCTTTGTGTTATAACCAACTAGAAACACAGCTATTGCTTGCTTGCTATAAAAAATGAGATCCCTACTTTAAAGAGTATTCATAATCCTAGATTATCATACACTAAGGTTGATAACAAGATCCCCAAAAAGTTGGCATCAAGATCCCAAAAGGTCAGGATCAAGATCCCTGAAAGGTTGGAATCTTGATCCCCAGTGTTCAAAAAAGAGAACCGCTCAGCGCCTAGGTGGTCCAGAAGGCCTGTGCGTATCGCCTAGGCCTAGGCGGACAAACTGGGCGGCAGTCCCTGAGCAGCCGCCTAGGCAGTACAGAACCCGTCTAGGCGGGCGCCCAACGCCAAGCCCCCATGGCCGGTGGCCTGCCGAAGGGGGGAAATTATTATTTTTTTTTAGTTGTATTGATTGTTTTTGAAATATAAAGGGTTAGAATGATGGGATTTAGGATCATTTCAAACCTAAACCCACAAGAACCCATTTTAGAGAGAAAGAAACCTCAAGAAAACTAAACTTTGTGACTTTCGGTGGATCGAAGTGCGTCTCAAAGTTATGGAAAACGGATCCAAACATCACCCAGGTATATTTGATATAGTTTTGGAGTTTTATAATCCTCTTAGAGAGTGTTTTTTCTTATTTTAGCACTAGAAAACATCTCAGATGTGGGAGTTTAGAGTTCGAGCAATCAAAGTAAGTGCAAAAATTTATTTTTTAGATTGCTTGTTTTATTTTGAGATGTCTTCTTCAGGATCTAGTCGAAGTGGAGATCCGGGTTGAAAATATAGATATAACCCAAATCCAAATGACAAAAATTGCATTAGATGCAATTTTTGTGAAAAAGATACGAAAGGGAGAATAAACCGATTTAAGAAGCATCTTACAAGGAGGATGTTGCTCAATGTAAAAATGTTCCTGAAGCTCTCAGAGAGGAAATTAAGCAATATATGAGTTTTGTAAAACAAAAACAGAAACAAAATACTTGTCATTTGAATAGATCTATTTCTGCTAAATCTAGAAGAAGTGATTTGGGTTGGAAGTATGGTTATAACCCAAAAGCAAATGATAAAAATTGTATAAGATGTAATTTTTGTGAAAAAGAGGGGGGTATTAACCGATTCAAGAAACACCTTGTTGGTATTAAAGGGAATGTTGCTTCTTGTAAAAAAACTCCTGAAGCTATTCGAGATGAGATTAAACAACTTCTGAATTTAAAAGAACCAGAAAATGATGAAAATGAACCTTGTTCTACTGAAATATCTTCTCCAGGTTCTTTTAGAAGTGATGATCCAGGCTGGAAATATGGTTATAACCCGAATCCGAATGACAAAAATCGTATTAAATGTAATTATTGTGGAAAAGATACTAATGGGGACATTTACCGATTTAAAAAACACCTTGCCGGTATTGAGGGGGATGTTGCCCCGTGTAAAAATGTTCCTGAGGCTACAAGGGAGGAAAATATACAATATTTGAGTTCAGGGAAGCACAAAACGATAGAAAATGGTAGAGCAGCCAAGACTCCTAAAGCCTCATCTGCACATACTAATAAGAGGAATGTAGAAGAAGAGGAGGAAGAGGCATATTCAGAATAAACAGAGGAGGACGAGCGTTATATTGAAGAGGGAGATAACTCTGATGATAATGGCATTGATTCTGATGCATATGATGAAGCTGACCCTATTCCTTCTGATGATGATGATGACGACTAAAGACTCTTGGTGTTGACTGTTGTGTTAAGTGTTGACTATTGTGTCCTAGACTGTATATTTTTTGAATTTCTGTATATTTTCTTTTTCTTATTTTAGTTTCTAGTTCTGCTATCTAACTTTTGTGTGTACAGTCTACAGTGTATCAGATTATCAGTGTATGCTTGTATGGTTTTATTGTTTTAGCATTGTATGAAAAATATGGATTATGGTCTCATGGATAATCAAATTTCTCTTTTCAACTTCTATCTTTTAATTTTTAACTGGGATTATTGTCTTTTTTTTTTTTTTTTTTTTTTTCAACTGGGCCGCCCAAGTTCTGGGCAGCCACCTAAGCGTTGGGCGGCCTGGACCCCCATGGCTGCCTAGGGGCAGCCTAGCGTTGTTTGAAACTATGTCAATCCCTAACATGTGCATTGTACGGACAATGTTCCCAACCATAAGGATCTTCTAGCCTTTCACGATCCCTCGCTCCCGATCTTGATCCTAGTACCATTCCCACTCCCGATCCCAACAAGTACGCAGCATACCATCATAATTTGATTAAAAAAACTCTTGCTATTTGGTTAGCATATAATTGTCCTATAATTAGAATTAAAATGTTTAATACTTCCTTTTAAATTAACTAGGCTTTATCTCCGTCTCCAAAGAGACCATCTAAAATTGTCTAGAATAATGATTGTTCCACCAAAAGATAGAATAAATATATCTATAGGTGGATAATCACACCCTTCAAAACTTCCATTAGAAAATAAACTTCTTATTTTCACGCAAAATAGTTCGCTTAGAATTTGTGGTATCCACTAGCTATGTTGGTAGATGTTCTATTTTTAACATTCTCCTCATCATTCTAATTTCTCTCGTTAATTCATGTGGCAAACTATGATCTTTAACAAGGACTCTTTCTATGGTAAAATTATATTGAGAGAGTAGGAATTGCCATCAGGCATACCTTTCAAGATTGCTTATGACATTCAGCCTAAAAGCCCAATTGACCTCATTACAATGCCTGTTGCTAGCTAAGTTAGTGAGGATGCAGACAAATCTTCAGCCTATTTTGCAGCATCCACAATGAGGTTTCATAGAGCCATTGGTCTGAGCAATGAGAAAATAAGACACAAGTACATCGCCACAGAAGAGAGATATAGCAATTGTTCATCCAAAGAAGGACTTCCCACAGGCACATATAATAAAATGTAGTAGAAGAAGACGGGGGCCCTACAATTTTCTCAAGAAGTATCATAATTACAACTATTTGCAATAGGTATAGCTTGACTCCCACAGTAACCCCATTTTAATGTAGAAGACAAGTTCCCCGATTTTGCACATCAAAACAAGAGCATTTAAGAGTCAGAGACAAGGCTTCCACCCGCGTCGAAGACAAAAGATGCAATAGAAGACATATTTGATGATTAGATCATCTCAAACTGATCCAATGGCTATCAGAAGTTCCAAGTCAAGCAGAAAGGAAGACCAGATTAAAATAGCACTTGAATTACTGCCTCCGATTTCCAACGATTAGACCCCGATTTGTATGAACATACAATTGTCGGAGTTGAGTTCTTCTTGGGCAAGGAGAATCAACCCTGCAGAACCCAAGGCAGCCAAGAGATAACATACCAAGGAGGACCAAGAGAAACTCTAGTTGTGGCACTGCATGAATGCTAAGGAGGATCTCTTAGTGAGGTGGACCACCATGTTGTTCCATTTTAATGATTTGTATATTATTCCTTGAGTGGATTCACAAATTGACAAGACTTTCGTCCTTTAATTAAAAATTAGTTGTAATGGATTTAGAGATAGAGTTGCTTCTTTTGAACTAAGGGTTAACCATTTAAAAATAGTGTCTTCAGAAACTAAAGTTCTATCCTATATGAACTAAAACCCTTTAAAATATTACGTAGTTTGATTAGGAAGCTTTCTTGATTGTTTTACAGTTCAAGTACAGGTAGATTAAGACTTAGAAACCACTATAAATAAATGTACATGCCATTGGCCAAAGCAATCAATTCTTGAAAAATAAAAAAAGTTTATTCAATTTGGTGAGAGACTACTCTTCCAGGGGAGATTCCTCAACTGCATACATAGAAACACAGATTCTACAACTATAGATTAAGATTGGAAAAGTATCCCCAACAAGTAAGAGCATTTTTTTTCTTTCCATTTTATATGATGTGTTCCCTTCCACAATTCCCTCAACCAAAATCATCCCCCCCATTTCTACTCCATCAAGATGGCCATTTAAAATCCTAATAGCATAGCCTAACTCCTTCCCAAACTCATCAATTGTACTCCTATCCCCCGAAACCCAAATCATTCCTAATATAGTCTCGTTCCCATCAGATCCATCCATTAACCAAAATGGACCTGCAATTTTCCAGTAATTTCAACCCCCTTAATGCCCTCTATACCTAACCCTAAATATCTAACCCTTCCCTGTTAGCTTAAATCTTATCCTATTTAGATCTTGAATTCCCAAATCTTATTCGAACTAGGAGACCTAGACAACCACCGAAAACCCTGCTATCCTACAAATTTTGTAGAACTCCAAAACCTTCAAGGACTACTAGAATACCTAACCCAAGTAAGACTCACTCCAATTCCATTTATAATTCCTAACCCAACTAGGACTCATAACCAAACCCCTTAGGATAACTTCCTTAAAATAAAAACATAAATCTCGCTTATTCCATTCTCCATACAAGGCCATCAAACGTTGACGTACTCATGTAGGGTCGTATCAGATTGGCCCTGCATCAAGAGAGGATCACTTCGGCATTTGGCAGAAAACTGTGGGTTTCTAACTTTTCATGTACTTTTTTTACTTTCCTATCTATGGGACTGTACATTTCACATCTAGAAAGTGGGGTGAGTAGAAAGGGAAATGAACCTTATAAATAGGGTCTTAATACAAGAAGCCTATTGGTCCACATTGACAAGGAATGTATATATTAATAAGAAAATAAAGTTTAAATTTCTTAAAGTTTATAACATAATGATCGCCTAGGACTCATAGGGCTGCACACAATGTGATAAAATGTCACATCTTATATATAGTTATTGCTTTTTAAATTGTGTTTTCTGTATTTTTAAACCATTAAAGCCATTATATTTGTACATATATAATATTTTATATTAAAATCTTGTATTCTTGTACAACATGTTATCGACGTACTACGTTTTCAGGTCAAAGGGTCTGGCACCAACATGCGCCTTGATGTCCACGTAATATGGTTGTTATTAGCCAAATAGATGGAAAAAAGCCCTCATCTATTGGAAGTACATGTTGAAACTCAATTTGCTCTTGTATCATTCTATAGATTTTTTTTTCTTACATTCTTTCATTCCATGAACAAGGAGGAAGGTGTGGAATGTAGCTCATTATTTGCTCTATTCGGTCATCACTAGTAGAGTCAATAACGCTAAGCACTCTATTGAGCTCAAAAACCTCTCTACTTGGGTAGGCAAGGACCAATCATGGTAATGGTATGGAAGTTATCCTAAGGGTATGGAGTGTATGAATTATGGACTATGTGTTATGTCATTAAGAAGTATGAGTATGAGTCAATAAGAAGTATGCGTTTAAGACTATATGATTATTATGGTACATCAATAATATTGTCTACTAGTAGGTCTAGTACTGAATTTGCATGCTGGAATATATTTTCCAATTTTTCTTAATGTGGTATTAATTAATTGTCGAAATCTCAAACATTTTGGTTTGACTTTGGAGTTTAGATTAATTGAACATCAAAATGTACTAAAATGCCTCAATATGCATTTTTTACACCTAATTTGGACTTAAAACAGCTTTTTAGGACACCTCCCAACGCCGTCTTTCCACTTAGGCTACCCAAAAAACTGCGGTGCCACCTAGGCACAAGGACGCTGAGACACCCCCCCCAGGCGGCCTAAGCACCGTCCGACGTTGTTTTGGTCATTGGTAATAACCTGAGTGAGTTATATCTATTGATTTTTTAGATATATGTAACAGCTTTGGGAAATTTCCTATTTAGTGTGGATTCCTAACCTTATATATACGGGATGAAAGAGGAAAGAATATGTGTGCCCTATGTGGTCACCATATGATTGTTGGATATGGTGATATCCAAAATCACCCACATAAAGAAATCTCATATTATGTGGGATTATGATTGATATTGATAAGTTTTCTAAAGGAAATAGAAATCCAAAAAGATTAAGACTATTGAATATATTTATTAGTTTTTGAGATATATGTAACATCTTCGGGAAGTTTCCTATTTAGTATGGATTTCTAACCTTATATATATGGGATGAAAGAAAAAAGAATATGTGTGTCTTATTTGGTCACCATATGGGAAAGGTAGCTTCCTCTAGAGAGAGAGGCGGGGGCCCCCTATAAATGAGAGGCAAGGCCTCCCCTTAGAGAGGAGAGTTTCCTATGGAGAGAAACACTACGATGTGCCTCCTGCAGAGTGAAAAACAGGTTCCTTGTAGAGTCTTAGCTGCTCTCAAAGTTATCTTCCTAGACAGTGGTTTAGCTGTGGAATAGAGATGGGTCGCTTCCTGGACAATGGTTTAGCTGTGGAATAGAGATGAGAGATCAGTGTTAGTGTCGGTCAGGAGAGCAGGTCTAAAAGGGTTTGCTCAACTGGGTTTTGTCGAGGGTTGGAGAGGTAACTCTATATCCCAAAATCTATAATGTAACTTTCATTGGTATAGTGGATTTCAGTTAGTTGAGCCCATGGTTGTAGCCCTTCTGGGGTGAACCACGTGAATCCCGGTATTCTTTTTCGATAATTTCTTTCCTGCTTTATTTTTCGTGCATTGCATGTTCTATCTTTCGCATACTTCACTTACCAAAAATCAACCCATAGGGTTTAGAGCTTCACTTGAGTGAGTTTTGAGAGATGCAAGTTCCAAGAGACGCACCGAGTTTCCATTAAACTCGCTGAGTTTATTAGGACTTGTTAAGTCTAACACTTTTTTCAGGAATATAGGGGTGTGGAACTCCAAACCCTTTTTTCCTCATTTTTCTTCAACCCTTAATCAGATCGATCCCAAATTTTGTGTGTAGGGTTATTTTCGCTTAAGCTATGTAATGAATAGACATATTCTAGAAAAAAATTTAAGGTGTCACTAAAATTCAAAAAACTTGTGCTTTCTTCACAATCGAAGCTTGATCCTAATTGGGAATTGTTACCTAAGCCTCTATTTTAGTTGTTTATGAAATCAATGGCTTGTTTCTCACAAACAAACCACTCAAAATCTTAGAATTGCAAGATTTTGCAAAAAGAATACCATTCGCCCAAAAATTTCAATACCTAGGTCAACTAGATCTGGACTCAAATCCCAATTATTGTTTATGGGTTTCAACTTACAATAATTAATGACCCTTTAATACAAAGTTGAAGCATTGATATGCATTAAGCAAAAAGATTGGAAGACCAGGTTCAACAGGTAACTTTCATTTTTCTCAATTTTGAATTCATACAAATGATTTTATCTTTGACTAATGTCACTCAAGCTGATAATATTTCAACTACTATTTTCTTTTCTTTTCTTTTCTTTTCTTTTCTTTTCTCCTTTTTTTTTTATTTCGCATTTCTATCAAGAAAAATAAGTATGATTTTCATTTTTTTCTTTTCTTCAATCAATTTCATGTATACGAAGAGACATTTTACATGTCCACAAAGATGGTATGTATCACTTTTATTATTTTCCATATTGTATAAATGTTTCATAATATTTTTAACCTTTCCTATTTCTTTTGTTTTTGATTTTCCATATTTTTTACATTATTTTCTCCGGCCAACTTGACCAGCTCAGTGGAAACACAAAGCTCATTCGGGACTTGCCAGGCTGAGTCTCTCTAGGCTCGTGCTAAGTTCCAGACCCAGTCCAACTTTACCAAACTTATAGTCACATCACAATCTCCAACACCAATATTAATGTATTTAGTTACCAAGGTGCCTTGTCCCTCTCAAGTAAGCCATGTTTGAGCCATTATAGTTTCGATTATCACAGTGATCAGACCAAAAATTCATGTGTTTATTGAAGTCGTTTATTATATACAAATAGCTTCTTAGAGGAGCCCATACAAAAAAGCTTAACAGCACAGGCTCCAATCCTTTGCACAAACTAGAAGCGATCATCAATAGGAAAACCATCACATGATAATGTATGTTCCCAACTTGAATGAAAAGAACCATCACATGATAATATATTTTCCCTCCTTGAATGAAAAGATGAGGACCAAACTGTTTTCAAGCAAACAAGCTCGCGACAATAGTCATCCCTTCTTGAGCTACTCATTGGCTTAACCTCAAAAGCCAGCCTTACACATGCAACACCATTTGGCTAGTACTTAGAGTAAAGAACATGTCCCTATAAACCCAAAAAGGAAGTTGCCAAGTGCCTTCCACAGAACCCTGTCCTGCCATTAAAGGAAAACATAGATCTAGGATCATTTAAAAAGAAATTAAGTAGCCAGACTTAGATTAGAGAATATTTCCCTGTGAACCAAACAGAGAATTGCTAACCGCCCTTCATAGAACCCTGCCCTTCCATTAAAGGAAAAACCACATCTAGGCTCACTAAAGAGTATTTAAAAGAACCAATGGCATGGGTATAAAGGTGCATAACTATCTTATGGTTGTGAACAAGTATAGGCAACATCTAGCAGTAATACAGGCAAGAAATGGAATTGTTGGGAGACAAACATGAAACCCTGTAAGGTGGTATTGCTGCTGTTCCCAAAGTTGTGAACCCAATACTGAGCACAAAATTACTGGCTACCCAAGAGCAACGGCAAAAGGTGCCCCACTGCAGGATGGCAAAAGGTTTCACCAAAAGAAGAGGTACAAAACTGCATCCAACAAAAAGGACCCCTACTCTTGCAATCAAAGGCATCACCAACAACCAACCAATAATGGTAGCACGTTTTCTTCAAGAGCCTAAAGCACAACCGGTAGTCTAATGATAGGGTGGAGGCAGCATGTGGTTGGGAGAAATTAAACTTATGATGAACGCTTCAAGACACGAAATTTATGATATGAAATGAGTCACTTTTGGAATTAAAATTAAGAGACAAAAGATTGTCATGTTTATATGTGACCATCTTGCAATGAACACTGTTTTTCAATGAAGACTAAAACGCAACCAAATCCTTCTTCGTTATTGAACCTTGGATGACTGTTATGGAGGACATTGTAATGTCAAAAACAGTCAACGCTTCTCAAAAAAACCATTGTAGTGTTAGAAAGTAGACCTGTTTGTTGAAAGCTTTCACAAGCACTGAGGATTAGAAGCGTTCTAGTATGGCTGTTATGTAGTTAAACTACTAGATAGGAACTTGATGTTTGCGCCATCAGGTTTGGCACTTCCAAACCCTCCTTATATGACTAATTATGAGTCACACATATGGAATTCCCCATTAGGACCCATTTCCAAGAGAAAGATTATCATTTCAGGGAACACAGAACACACTACCCTAGAATTTCCCAAAAGAAATTGATTTCTATTGTTTAACAGATTTTCTATTCACAGTGCTCCCCATATTTCCATTAATCAACAAGCCATAAGTGCAATTGGAATTATTCATATAATATTGAAGAAAATACTAGTCCTGCTGAGAAACAGGTAACAATACACACAAGATCAAAGAAACAACCAACCCAGGAAATCTACAAGAACAAATGAACTTAATTTCTAACATAGCACTACTTGAGATAAGGAATCTGATAGAAACAAGATTGTGATCGAGAGACAACTTATGTTGTAAGAAAAAAGGCCATTGAGCGCACTTACCTGATCATCCTTCTGGGTTTGGGGTTTGTAAGGGCACGCCGGGGGTGCCCTCTCTGGCTTTCTGTACTCCCATCCCAAGAGACCATAGATTTTACCCTGAGAAAGACAAAGGAGACTAAGTTTTGGATACACAGCAATAAATCCCAAATAATTTCAAAGAAAAGGCAGAAACCAACACCATGAGGTTTGGAGAGACTGGAAAAGAGATTACCAGGATGAAATAAAATAGCAATGGCAAGACATTAACGATGGGGACGAGGAAAAGAGGCAACAAGCAAGCCAAGCAAACCTGCAATTATCAGGTCAAAGACGAAGGAAATTGTGACGGTAAGAATCAGGAGAGAAAATTGGAGAAAAGAGGGAACAAAATGCGATTTTTTGTCTTTAAAGGAAAAATTCTTGATGAAAAGAGATGGACTGCAAGCCCTACCATCTCCACTTCGTTCTGATATGCAGGAGAGAGAGCTTTGGGGAGAAAGGAAGAAGGTCGCGAACGAATCGAGCCCAAATAAAGAGAGAGAGGGAGAGAGGTCACGTTATTAAGTCTATTTATGTCGTATGTCAGAGTTCGTAAAATTGAACCGCAACGGTTGGATTATAGGGTTGCCGGCGGTTTGGACCAGAACCAGACTAACCGGGCAAGCTGATTTTAAAAAAAAAAATAGATAAAAAAATATCTAAATAAATTAAAAAACTTTAAAAAATAGAAAAACTTATATTAAATGTATACTATTATATTACATATATTTATCTTATAAAAAAAATTGAAACAACTTTTATATAATTTAATATTTGAATACTATGAAATATGCAACACAATTTATAATTACACATTAATCCAATTAATGAAATTACAAAGTCCAACTAACAATGGCTAGTAGTATGAGAGTTGCGAGGGGGATCATAGTACTGTTGTGTTTCACTATCCGGTTTACAAGGCAAAAAATCTGAGTAAGGCTTGGAGGAGTCTGTAATGCCGCAATTGTGCCCCATCGCCAATCAGGAACATTTCCCGTAGTACGCCCTTGGCCAAAGTCTCTTAGACTCGTCCAACCTTCATGCTCTCCTCCACTTTGTTTTGTGTTACCTCTACCCTGTTATGTATTATAGCTCTCAACAGCTTCAATATTATCATCATCATGAATAATCATGTTACGGTGACGACTACGACTTCGTCTCTCCCTTGTCGAGTAACTTCTACGCGTCGATGCCTCGACTTCTTCCAGAGTCAATCTCATTAAATCTTTATGTTCATTAGACACCGCATGATGTTGCGCCCCTTCACATTCCTAGATGACTGGTTCTCGCCAGTTGTTCTCTATTGTCCCCTCTGTCTCTTCATCATCCTGTGCCTCATTTTCATCATGTGTATAATCGTCATTCATGTCCATTGCCATGTCCATTTCATTGAATGTTGCAATATCCACATTATCATCCATATCGGCAACTGCCGCACTAAGAAAATCTTAATGTAGTAATAGGGTCCTTAGTGATACCCACTCATCGGCGAGGTCCATTCGGAAGATGTAATCAAGGTTGATCGGCGTGTAGTCTGTGGGGGTCTTCCTTATATGTCTCTCTCTCAACTTCAAATTGTAATGAACATACACCAAGTTGTGCAGCGTCTGAGTCTTTAACCTATTCTGTCTCGGGGCGTGTATCTACTGAAATGTACTCCAGTTTCTGTCACAGCCCGAGGCGGCACATGTTTGACTCAAAATTCTAACTGCCATCATTTGCAATTGCCTTGTTCGAATTCCGTGTATCGTCCACCATTGTGCTGACACAAACAAACATAGAAATACTTAATTATAGAAAATAAATTGATTTAAAAAAAAACCAAAAATAGTATTGTACTAAAATATTACAAGTTTTAATTTAAAACTAACCTGGGTGCAATTTTCCAGCTGCTTTTTGGGCATTGTTGTATGCAAAGTCCCCATTTTTTTCCATGTACATGATAAGCTAGAAATAACAACATGCGTATACAATAAATTAGTACTACATAGAAATGCAATACATTATTTTAAATTGGAATTTTATTACAGACACGTTTTGATTAAGGTTTACCTGCTATATACACTCCATCTGAGTTTCAATATCAGGCTCAAGCCTATAGATGCAGTTTCTTACCCCCTCCATGATATCTGCATCATCTAAAGTGGCATTGGAGTACAAATTTTGTGGATTAAGAAAGAACCTTGGACATGGTTTGTTGTATTATTAATTACGGTAACTATACTTGGAGATGAAAAAGAATCATGAGTTGCGATAATGAATCATAAATTACCTGCTACATGGATATTCCGGTGCAGTTGGTCTCTCCACCTACGATCAACGATCTCCAATATCTCTTCAGTCCATATGTTATTCTCAAATATAGTTTCCCTTGCACGTCTCATTGCATTAAACAAAAACCCAATTGCGGGTTTATCATCAGAGTCACTTAACTTCAACACTCGCACTAGAGGTTCAGTTATTGTTTTAACTCTCCTCAGCTTCTTTATTTCATTGAGCATCAAATTAACACAATGGGCAACTCAAGGAGTCCAATAAAGATTGGGTCTTCTCTCCATTAGCAACAAGCCTGCTTTTATGTAGTTCGCAGCATTATTAGTTACTACTTGGACCACATTGTCAGGCCCAACCTCATCTACAATTTTGTCTAGGTGTACACATATCATTCTCCCAGTATGTCTCTTTCTTGATAAATCAATGCTAGAGTGGTAAATAATGCCCCTAGGGCAACCTATTAAAAAGTTGATAAGATACCTATGCGACTTGTCCTTCCAATCGTTAGTTATGATGGTCACTCATGTACTTGGCCAACAGACTTTGAACTGTGCAATATGCTTATCGACATCATGAACAACAACTTCTAAACGTGACCCTGCAAGCTCCTTCGCAGTTGGACCTCTAACACCCGGCCCTGCCTCAGCTATAGAAGTTACCATCTTTGGATAGAAGCCTGAGTTCGCAGAATTAAATGATAGTGCATTAGCATACCAAAACATTCTAATCAACTTTTTTACCTTTTACTATTAATACACCTGCTAACGGAAATTTTATTTTGTTTTGATGATATTGTGGCCTGTCGGGATCAAGCCCAGAGGGTTCGTGGGTCATTGTTGGTATATCTATAGGTTCTTGTCGTTGAGTAGTAGATGCCTGACTATAAGAGGATAGGCGATTAGACAAATTACGTCTTAATCTACTAGATGTGGATCTAAGCAATGAAGGCCCACATCCTCCCCTACCCGATACTACATGTTCTTGAAGTTGATGACTACTAGATGCACCATCCCTTCTCTCATACATCTCTTGAATTTCTATTTGTCTATAATTATGCTCTTGAAGACTGGCAATCCTAGCCCGTTCCATTTATGCCTCAAATTCTGCTTTTTGGTCATCTTCCTCATCTATTGGACTTTCGTACCCCCTCCATATCTCCTCTACATCCCTTTCTCTCTGCACATTTTTTCCTTTTCCTTCTGTAATTAATTTTAACGTTTATTGTTTTACTTCTACTGGCACTTCTTTACAACTGGTGACATTACCTTTTACCCAAGCAAGATGTTCTTTCAGACGATAAATACCACCACCCATTTCCTTACCATAAAAATTACATCGAACTCTTCCTTTGTCATTTTTTTTAGTGCCATACTGTCATGTCTCATCTCCCCTCCTCATCTTATTATTTTTTTGTAAATTGTCCTGAACCTAAAAGTTTATTAAAAAATATTTATTGGGAATATCACTCTACCTAGGGGACCTTGTAAGCATGGCGATATCACAACAAAGATTAATTTAAATGTATATGAGTCAAGAAAAAAACAAAAAGTGCTTGCATATTTGCGCACTAAAAAATAATGACTGCATTCCTAACATTATATATGATGAAGACTAGTATTGATGCTCGCCAAAGTAACTCGAGACCAAAAAAAAATGCCATTACTGTTTAGTACCAAGATAACAAGGAAGCTTTGGTCATCTCAAAAAATTAACTGTGAAAACAATCACAAAAGATTAACAGTGAGAAATGACCATCAAAACTATGCTACCAAAGCATAGTGATTGTGCCTTTGACTAGGCTCAAAGTTTTAAAAAGTAAAAATAATTACTAAAAGTGATTGTGACATCTTTGTGTGGTGGGGTGAATATTATACACTTTGTATTTATTTTTTTTCCTTTTTTTAAAAGGTTGTTCACCAAGACTTGATTGATAAAGTCAATTTCTTTCAATTCAAAAGACAGGTCAGGAGAAGGATAATATGAACAAGCCTAACTCCATTTTTCTTATTTTCAGCTCCAAGATTTCCTCCTTTTTCTTTTTTTTTTTCTAAATCTTCCAAATTTATGTTGCTGCCTTTGCATTATTTCAACTCTCATCTGACGTAGCTAGTTTTTCTATTCCCTTCAAATATCTCGTTCTCTCATCATAAAGATGTGCATCGGAGAGCAAAACTCCTCAGGCATTTTTGCAGTTTCAGATATTGTTGCAGTTACAATCCACCAAGGTTCTAAGCCTTTTTAGTGGACTTTTATGGTGAAAAAAAGATTCTTACAACCAATGGACCATGCCATAGACAACTATGTGAAAGATGGAAAACAGTTGTATTGAAGTCAACATACTTGAGACTTCCCTTAGTCTATGATTCTCAACTTATCATAAGCAGTCTAGTACAAGGTTACCGAATAGAAAAACGAAAACACTTAGCAGTCTATGATTCTGCAATTGTGAAGGCAATGCATTTGTATAACAGTTGGTAATAGGTTCCTTTCATGAAAACTCCAAGAAAAAAAAAAAAACGAAAATTATATGCAGACAACATAATCCATCAATTGAACATGAAATTTTTTTCAGAAGATCAGCAAATATATATACAGACAACATAATATGATGCCATCAAACAACAAGAATAGAAGCACATTTTCATCAATAATACAAAAAAAAACAATCAAATGCAATTGCAAGCTCTAGAACCAGGTAAACACCATTGATTCAATTAAAAAAAAGGGAATATGAGGATTAAACCTCAGATAACAATTCACGAAACTCATAACTTATATCTCAGAAAAAACAAAGAAAAAGTAAGAAAAAAAAAGGCTGAATAATCCTAAAACAAAGAAAAATTAAGAAAAAACTCTCACAAAATATGCAGCTCTTCAATTTTTATTCAAGAAACCCTAAATTCCTAAAATCGAGCTCCAAATCTTCTTTTTTTTTGTTCTTAAATCCATTCTTTTATTTTTTGAATCATCTTAAAAAAGGCCGCAAAATTAAGAAAAAAATTAAATATTTTCTTTATATTTCTAAAAAAGGCTGCAAAATTAAGAAAAAAATTAAAAAAAATCACGTTTGAGCATACCTTGCTTGCTTCAATCTCAAAATCGAGCTCCAAATCTCTCTATTTTAATGAAATCAGGAGTCTAGAAATATAGATATCTCTGTGATCATTAAAATCCCCCAATTTTTATCCAAAAAAAAATGAAAAACTATGCCAAAATCCTTAGATTAGTGGATTTTTCATAAAAAAACTCAAGAACACCAAAAGAGCACACCTAATAATCGCTAAAAACGACTTAATCTTAGAGTTTTTGATTCAATATTATGGATTTATAGAATATTTGAAGGTAGAGTACAATAATTTAGTAAAAAAAACAAAAAAAGGCAGGAAAAAACATAAAAAAAGGTTGCAAAAATAGTGGATCACGGGTTCTGCCCAAATAACGGGCTGTGCTACAAATAACGGCCGTTATTTTCATTGTACCATTATATCACCATATCGCCCGTCATAACGCTGATCCGGACTGGTTATTAAAAATCCGCTTGGTTTTTGTAAAAAATCATCTGTTCGATATCGAACAGGCCGATTTTTTGTCGGATTTTTTTTCAGGAGTATGTCTTTTGCAACTTGTACAGTAAAACCGGCACAACCGGAATCGGCACCCTACCGGTACGAATCTAACTGGCTGGTTCCAGTTTTGACCTGTTGGTTTTGTGAACACTGGTGTGTGTAAAGCTCTGTTCTCAACCCACACGTCAATATTCTATATATCAAGGAAATAACATGGTTTGTATGAGTCACAGACTCAAATGTAGAAATGCAGACCCCTTAATAAATTATTTTTGAAATAAATATCCTAATTTTTAGGGAATATATAATTTTTAATATGTAGATTATTAATTTGTAAAAATAAATAAATTTTAAAAATTAGAAATGATATTTTTTTGAGAAAATGTTTGAACCTTCGATTTTACTTTTCTTTGGAGAACTGTTATTTATGGTGTAGATCTATACTTTTTTTAGTAGATGGTGTAGATTTCCAAGCCCACATAATAACACCGAACAATTCTCCATATATAAGAAGTGAGGAGTTTAGAAGAAATTTTGTTCCTTCACTGAAACTAGAGTTTCACTATGAATTAAGAATTAGGAATTTTATGAGTTCCTTCTTTTGAAATTATGATTTGAAATTAGGTTTTCAAAGAGCTAGAAATTAGGAGTTTACAAAAAGAAACATATTCTAGAACCTACATTATATGCACCTTTTCTTAATAAATGTATAGGGCAAAAAAGAAATAAAATGTAGGGTTTTCTTTCTTTAAAACTATTTTCTCTTACTTTGACAAATAATTCCATAAATTTAGAAATAATAAAATCATAATCATTACTTGCACCTTAGACAATCAGAGTTGAGGTAAGTTGCTCGATTAATCTATGTATAGATTTTACCCTAAATTTTTCGCCATAAAAGGGAAATTTACAACAAGTTATGAGTTTGAAATTAAGACTACTTGGAAATTAGTACTTTTAGTTAGGATTTACTATAAGATTCGGATTGTTCAATTTCTCTTATTTTGCCCTAATTTTTCTTTATAATTTTTTTTTTTACAGCAACTGCTAATTCTAAAATTAGGGATTAATTGCAAATCATTATTTTTAGCATTTTTGTTGAGGATAATGGAACTTTTTTAGTGTTTGCATGTAAAATATTGAACGTCTTTCATAAATAAATAAATTAATTAAAGTGGAACTTCAGATTTTACATTTAACTTTTTCTTGAACTACTACTTGAATGAATAAGAAACAATTTTTTGTACAAAATCAGCAGCAACATATTGATTTCCAATAATCAAAGTTGAGGTAAGTTGGTCTATTTACCTTTATATATGGATTTTACCTAAATTTTTCTATATAGAAAAGAATTTAAAAGCAAGTCCTAAATTGATTCCTCAGAAGTTAGACAATAATTTGAAATTCATACTTTTTGGATAGTGGTTTGCTCTGAAATTGGGACGTTGCTTCGTTTAGTTGTATATAGATTTTTCCCAAATCTTTTCTTTGAAGAAAATAATTTTATAGCAAGTCTTAAATTGATAGGGATTATGCAAAATCAATAATAACATATTGATAATTTTGATGACTTATTGAATAAGTTGAGGCTTTTGATAATCAAAGTTGAGGTATGTTGTATGTCTCTACACGACAATAATTTGAAATTCATATTTTTTTTATATTGATTTGCTCTTAAAATGGGATGTTGCTTAGTGTATCTCTATGCATACATTTTGCTCAAGTCTTTTCTTTGTAAAAAATAATTTTATAGCGAGTCCTTAGTTGTTTCCTCTTTAGTTAATGATTAATTTGAAACTGGTTTCTATAAATATGGTTTGCTTTGAGATTAAGATCGTATGTGAAATTATGTTGTTCTCTATTTTCTCTTTTCAAGATCAATTTTTTAGTGCTCTTATGCAGCTCTATTATGTGAAATAAATGTCTCATTTGAAATCTAGTACCCTTTTCATTTTGAGTTGCAACTTTGATGTCCAATAAGCGTTCTTCTCTCTCTAAAGATTTTCAGTTGAAGGAGAAAAAAAAAAACTGAAGATGTTTTATCTAAATTATAACGAATTTCATCAGAACTGAAGAAAGTTATTTCTACAAGTACAAAACAACTAATTGAGTTATTATAGCATATTTAATATATGAAGGCAATGTATTTGACAAGCTCATGTTCACCGTGGTCTTCCCTCCACACACAGGTTGAACAAGAAGTACAATCGCAACAATTAGGTAAACCACTCCTATAATGTTTGTTTTACTTTATTATTTCTTTCATCTCTCTCAAAGGTGTTAGTAATTTCACCCTAGGAACTACCTTGGTAAGCAAGAATTGTAAAATGAGAAATACATTTGTAAAATTCCAAAAGGGTGCGATTTGTATAGAGCCGAGGCTCTAAACAATCAAATTAAAGCCCATCTTCAAATAATGTCAAGAAATATGGTTTTAGTACTGGAAAGTTTTGTGATAGCCTTAAATTATATTTTGATATTTAGTTATAAAATTTAAAGCTTCAAAAATAGTGTAGATCGAGTTGATCTATGAAAACTTGAAAATTGACCGTAAAAAATTGTGTTACGAGATGCACTATTTCCAAAACTTGAAATCCATTTTTTTCAAGTTTTGTGATAGCCTTAAATTATATTTTCATCTTTAGTTATAAAATTTAAAGCTTCAAAAATATTGTAGATCGAGTTGATCTATGAAAACTTGAAAATCTTGAAAATTGACAGTAAAAAAATGCGTTACGAGATGCAGTATTTCTAAAACTTGAAATCCATTTTTTTCTCATGTCCACGCATCTTGATGTCAAGATGATCAATTTCATGATATTTGGGTCAAAACAACCTCTTCTAGTGAAAGTTTTGAGGTATGCTCTAATTTGATTATTTAGAGCCTAGGCTCTGTATAAACTTTTTCCCTTCTAAAAAATAGCAAATTTTGAGTGGGTTCAACAGTTTTGCCACCATCCCCCATCACAACCTCAATTGATTAGCAAAGGTTTGCACCCTTTAGCTCCGTTTCTTTCATATCTATATTTTAATGTCTTTGGTTTGGATATAGTTTAATGATTTTTTAAACTATTCTTTTAATACTACTTCAGGCAGAGAGGGTGATGAAGTGTGATATAAGTGTACAATATGATCTCACAAGATCATGCTCTACGCACCCCGCACCCCTCCCTCAATGGTAATAAGAATGCCATTTGGTTATATACCATTATTCTTTGGCAATGCTTTTATATTATGGATTTCGCCAAAATGTTTTTGAAGGAATGCTCAAAAGAAAAATATTTTCCTTGAATATTATGATATTTTATTTTGATCAAAATAGATATTTATCTAAGGTACCCATATGATAGTTTAGAGAAAGAACCTACTATAGAGTATATTAGGTCTCCCTCTAAATCTATTTGGTTATCAGTAGATTCTTTACTATATTCCTTTGAAATCGCAAAATTCTTAATTTAATTTACAATATTTCAGGTTTCTTGTTTAGGTTAATTTTAATATAGGTTTCCTTTGAAATCCAATTTAAAGAAAGAAAACAATGTAACTGCATGTGGTGCTTTATATATTAGGCATTTGTTTGAAATTAGGTTTTCGACATAGTAAAATGCTTTTCTATATTATATAAAATGTTGTATATATTAGGCATTTGCCTTAACTTTGGTTTCCTTTACAATAAAGTACTTTTGCATGGTTGTTGGTACATTTGTAGTGGTGCTTTGCTATATGTTACCAAGTACTTTTAACTGTAGTAGTGAGAGCAGTGCTATACTGCCAATATATGTATATTGCAAGGTGCACTTAACTTTTTGCTCCAATGGAATGATATACATATACTATACATATATACACTTACTTTTGATATGCATACTTGGTAATTAAAACTGATTATTTATGAAAGTAGTATTACATACATTATATCTAATTATACATATAACACTCCATATCAAATTCCTTCATATTTTGTTGAGACACACCACTATGAATGGTCATACTAAATATGGTTTTCTACGTAATTCCTAAAAGATATTTAATTATAGGGTGTGGTTTCTATAAGGTTGCAACCTTAAACAATCCAATTAAGGTGCACCTTCAAAATTTGTCATGACATGTAATTTTAGTGAAAAAGATTCTTAGGATTATCTCAAAATCTATTTTCATATCTAATTGTAAAATTTTAAACTCCAAAAATGGTTAAAATCAAGTAAATCTATAAATATATGAAAATATTGAAAATGGATGGTCTAGATATTGCAAGATGAACTATTTCTGAGACTAATTTTCTTTCTTTTCATATTCATACATCTTGATGTCGAGATGATCAATTAGAGTTTTTTTCAAAATTAAAACAACCTTTTTCAATGGAGTTTTGAGGTGCATTTGCGATTCTACATTTAAGGTTGCAACCTAATATAAACTTTTTCCTTAATGATATGCTTTTTCTCAACGGTACATGGATTGAATTCTTAAAGATACACTGCTTAGGTAACTAGGTTTTCTTTATTTGATTATTTAAAGATACATAGCTTGAAAGTTTGAAATTTTCTCGAAGATACATAGCTTGAAAGTTGTCTTTAGTTCACTTTTATTTGACTTTTAAAGAAATTTATGCATGCAAGTATGTTTTACAATTCCAACAACTAAGTGTATTAGAGATTTCTTTACTTAGGTAAATATTAGCTTTATATTTATAGTAAAAAAAATATACGTTACATGGAGAGAGAGAGAGATTTACATGTGTTTTTCACTTGAAACCTTTGATGATCCAGTTCTCAAGGTCGATTTTATTAATTGGTTTCATTGGGTCAATGAGTTTGGAAGTTGTTTAAGTTTATTGGTTATTTGTTTCAAGGATTTGTCCTTTCTACCATACTCATGGACATATCAAGGTATTTCTTAGTAGAATCTAATTTTCACTAAAAGAAAAGATTGCCCGTGTTCGATAATTTCTAACGCTAGTTTTTAACATGCAAACTTCGGGATTGTGCACTCATCCATTAGAGTTTGACTTATATTTGACATCTTGAGTGGAGACATTGTGTGATGGTTTGATAAAAATGGCTCCATAAATACAAACAAAACATGCACTTCCTTGGTAGCTTGGTTTTTTTTAATTTCATTATTTAAACGATATCGATAGGTTTTTCTAAAAGATACATAGATTGAATGTTGTCTTTAGCTCACTTGAATTTGAATTTTAGTTAAATTAGTTAAATTTGTGCTTGCAACTGTGTTTCATAATGTCAACAACTTTTATGTGTTTTTCAAGATTTCTTTAGTAAAGTAAATACTAGCTTTACATTAATACTAAACAACATGTTTATGTTGCATGGTGGAGAGAGAGAGAGAGAGAGAGAGAGAGAGAGAGAGAGAGAGAGAGAGAGAGAGATAGAGAGAGATGTATTTTTGCTTCTTTTTTTTATGTCTCTATGAAATGCTTCAAATATCTCAAATACATGTTCTATTAATATTGAGGATATTCAATATTGTATTGTTTTCAGTCCAAAGATTGCTTTATGTTTTACATCTTATGACTGATGATTAAAAGGCAACACCTATTGTATTCAGGAGATAATTAGAGTTGTAATTGTAGGTTTTTTAAGAGTCATAATAACATAATGTAGAACAATGATCGACTTTCCAAAGAAAAAAGTTATTAATGCAAATGTTAGAAATTCTAATTTTGTTCTTTTTGTTTTAAACTTGAATTTTGAAAGAGATTTTTATGTTGGAAACATTAAATTCCAAAAGATATGTACTATTATAATACTATTAAGATTTGAATTGTGGTATTACAGTAGTCTATCCAATTAAATTCTTTTGTGCAAATTTTATGGGAGTCTAACTTTGGGAATGAAAGTTTTTAATTCTAGAAATTATTTACTGTGCATCAATTCCTTTGAGATCATTTCTAAGAGCTGCTTCAATTTGTACTCAAAATGTTTTTCAATTCCTTTGAAAAATCAAGATCGTGTTACTCATCTTGAAGAGTGTAAAGCTTGAATTGTACACACACTCCATATGGGGAAATAGGCATTACTTCTATCGTGGGTATAATGTAATAGATACCATCATTGCTCCTAGGTAGGCAATGGCTAACATATAAGATAATGCAAAGGTGGATCGATGATTGATGCAAAGGTGGGTAAGAATGTGAATATGCTGCTTTATTTCATTCAAGAAATGGTATACCAGATCAACTATAGTGTTTCGTATTATATATGGACTTATATTTGATGCATTTTGCATAAAACCATCAACAACAAGTTATAAAGGAGAGAGAGATCCTCATGCATACAAATAAAGTGGGCGACCATGGTTTGAAAGGGGTGAAACTATGGAAGTCTTGCTGAAGAAATATGTTTTCTCTTCTCCTTTTAGATCCCATCTATTATGATCCTTATTATTAGAGATTTCTCTACTTTATGCATCTCCATTGTTAATTCAAATTTCAATTGAATTTTGTTCATGCTTTACTTCAATATTGAATAGTCTACACACTCCATATGAGGAAATAAGCATCATTTCTATCATGGGTATAATGCAAGGACAGATACGATCATTGCTATTGGGTAGACAATGGTTAGATATAAGTTCTAACAAAAGGATAATCGTATTTTTCTCTATCTTCCTTTTTGGAAAAACCCCACATATTTATACAGCACTTCTTGGATGCATATGTAGGTGTTGGAGATTACAAATGGGGAACTAAGATGGGTAGAGTTGTTACCCCTTATCTTATTCAATAAACAAATATACCCAAATATTTACAATGCTTATCTACGAGATATATTTTAACACTCCCCCTCAAACTGATGTGGATGTACCAATATCAGTCTGTGCATCAAATAATCATGATGCCCTTTAGTTAAGGATTTAGTGAAACTATCATCATGCTGGTCCTTGAAAGGAATATGAGGCAGTGTGATTTCTCCCCATTCAAACTTTTCTCGAACAAAATGGCAATCTATCTCAATATGCTCATTCATGGAAAACCGGGTTGTTGGCAATTTTAACTGCACTTTAAAACAATGGTGTTGGAGAATTTGAAATGACACAAAAATTTGCAAGTAGTTGTCTGACATGCGGAAGACATAGCCCCATATTCTGATTCAATATAAGAATTTGACATTGTTGGTTGTTTCTTAGATTTCCAAGAAACAGGGATGTCTCGAGAAAGACAGAATAATCGATAGTGGAATGACGTGTATCTAGACAACCAACAAAATCAACATCAGAATACACTCTTAAGGTTAATGACTATGACCTATTATATGAAAGGGTGACGTCAGGTGTGGATCGGTGGTTAGATGCCTCGATCTTGCCCCAGGTCGGGATGACCTGTTGGTACGTGTCTCAGGTTTACGGGAACCCAGGACTTGAGACCACTCTCTCGTGAACCTTGTCACAAAACAAGGGCAGGTACACCAACCGATGAGAGAGGAATTTTAATGTGACACAAGACACACCTCACCTAGGCCCGTGACTCACTAGAGCTGACTCGCATGGGCACCCTCTTAGATCACGTTGGAAAGCCCCCCAGTCCTACAACTAGTTCGGAATCGCCTCCCTTGACCTGTACTCTCCTGTTTTTACAATCACACACACGCGGTTAATATACAAGACAAGTGGGCAAAGGGACTCCGGGCGAAGGCACACAGGCGTGCGCATTTAAGGAAGAAAGGGTAGGAATGAGATGAAGATTGGGGTGATAAGAGGAGAAGGGAGAAATAGAATAGAGGGAAAAGAAGAAAAGAAAGAGAATTTTAATTAGGTGGTTAGACTGACACAGTAGCTAGACCAGTACGGTGATTGACATGGCGTGGTAGCAAGACGGACAAGGTAACTCAGACTGGCACGACAATACTGCTCGATGACAAGACTAACACCGACCAGCCTGACACAATGGCTAACCTGTCGTGGTAGCAAGACGGGCATGGTAACTCAGACCGGTACAACGACAATACTGCTCGATGACAAGACTACCATGACAGTGCTTGTCTCAGCGTCCCTTGGTCAAACGAAAGAGGAAGAAAGGAAGAAGAGAGAGAAGAAAGAAGGAGAAAGAGAGAAAAAAGAGAAAGAGAAGAGAGAAAAGAGAGAAAGAGAAGAGAGAAGAGCGAAGAGAGAAGAGAGAAGAGAGAAGAGAGAAAATAAAAGAGAGAAGAGAGAGAAAAGAGAAGAGAGAGAAAATAGAAGAGAGAAGAGAGAGAAAAGAGAAGAGAAAACAGAGAGAAAAGAGAGACGAGAGGGAAGAGAGAAGGAGGAAGGAAAAGAGAGATGAGAAAGAAGAGATATTGGAGGAAGAGAGAGAAAGAACAGAGAGATGAGAAAGAAGAGAGATTGGAGGAAGAGAGAGAAAGATGAGAGAGAAAGAAAAGAGAGATGAGAAATAAGATATATTGAGGAAGAGAAAGAAATAAGAGAGATTGGAGAATTGAGAAAAAGAAGAGAGAGAAAGAAGAGAGACAAAAAAGAAGAAAGAGAGAAGAGGAAAGAAGAAAGAGAAGGAAGAAGAGAGAAAAGGGTAAGAAGCATGGATGGCGATGGGGTTCTGCTGTCCATGATAGGGGAGAGGTAAGAAAGATAGAAGCATGTACGGCGATGGGTCCTGCCGTTCATTGTAGAGGAGAGAGAGGGTAAGAAAGAACATAGACGACGATACGTTCTGCTGCCCATAATAAGCGAGAGAGAAAGAGAGAACATGGATGATGATAAGTCTCGCCGTCCATGATAGGAGAGAGAAAGAGAGAACATGGACGACGATAGGTCCCACCGTTCATGATAGGAAAGAGAGAAAGAGAGAATATGGATGGCGACCGATCCTGCCATCCACAATAGGAGAGAGAGAAAGAGAGAACATGGACGACGATAGGTTTCACCATCCATGACAAAAGAGAGAAAAAGAGAACATGGATGGTGATAGGTCCCGCCGTTCATGACAGGAGAGAGACAAAGAAAGAACATGGACGATGATAGGTTTCGCCGTCCATGACGAGAGGAAGAAGGAAAGAGAAAACATAGACAACGTTAGGTTCTGCCGTCCATGATGAGAGAGGGAAAGTCAGGAGAGAGAAAAGAAAAGACACGTACGACGATAGGCATTGCTGTGTGTGTAAAAAAGGACTCAGACATGACCCGACCCACCACTCGGGAAGGGCCTGGTTCAATGTCGTTGTCAGGGAATAAGGGAAGAAATGTCACACGCGGGGATGACATCGTCGTGCATGATAGGAGAGAGAAGAAACTCAGACAGAGGCTTGGCCTGCCAGTCGGGTGAAGGCCCATCTCACTATGCATGTTCCAAGGATAAGAGAGAAGGTGGATGTCATGCTCGGTAATGGGCATCACCGTGCATGACAGGAGGGAGAAGGAACTCAAACAGAGGCCCAGACCGTCACTTGGGTTAAGGCTCGACTTACTGTGTATCTTCCAAAGATAAGAAATGAAGGTGAATGTCATACTCGACGAGGAGCATCACCGTGCATGACTAGAGAGGAGAGAGAAGGGAAAGAGTAAAGAGAAAGAAGGAAAGATAAAGAAGAGAGAGAAAGGGAGATAGAGAAGAGGAAAGAGAGAGAATAAAAGGGAAAGAAGAAGATTAGGAAAGAGAGGGGAGAGAGAAAGAAGAGGACAAAGAGAAAAGAGGAAAGTAGGGAAAGAAAGACATCCACGACAGTACCTACTGCCGTGTATGCTGAGAGTGAAGAGAGAGGCAGAATGAGGAAGAGAGAGAAATTCAGAAGAGGAGAGAGAAAGATAACAGAAAGAGAAAGAAGAAAGAGGCAAAAGAAGAGAGGAGAGGAGAGAGAAAGAAGGAAGCAGAGAGAGAAAATTACCTTCACCAAGGGGTATCAGACTTTTTTTTCTCTCTTCTCTCTCTCTCTCTCTCTTGGACATGCCCACAATTTCAATGTAAAACTCTCAAATTTTATTCATGAGATTGGAGCCTTTTACAATTACGTTTAGCATGTATTTATAGACTTGGCCTAAAACATGGGTGCATGCCCAAAACTTGACCTAATTGATGATAATTACAATTTATTTGAATTAAAATAAAATCTGAAAATGGGAAAAAATGACGGTTATGCCCTTGCCCAACAATTCACAAAATTTCAAAATAGTCATTGCTGTTGCCCTAAAACATGCGTGTTCTTCCATGGATGATTCGCGGTTGCTCCGACACGCGTTTTGTAAAAAGATGATTACTTTCTCATTGGGCTCGATATGTGATCAATTTGGTACCAACTTCAGATCGTGTTTTTAGGCCACTATCATGCCACTTGAAATTTGTATGAATCTTGAAAACATCTGACCGATAGTGCACTTGTTTCTTGATGTGTTTCTTTGATTTCTTCGCTAAATTGCACTGAGCATGCTGTCAAGATCGTGTTGCAACAAACACAACTCGATTTCGTGCATGAACGAAGATTTTTCCATCTGGGGTTTTTGGTCGAAATCTAAAATCTGGCGGTCGAAATTTACTGCAACTTTATCGGCTTCGTGCGTGAAATCCGACCGTTCATCATGTGTGAGGTTTGGCTCAGATGTAGCCTCACGCAATGAAACTGGTCTCGCATCGATCCGTTGTGCGAGCACCATGATACGGCTGCTCGAGTGAGATGCATCACTGTTGAATTTTCTGTAAATTTTGTCAAGAATCGTCATCTTCTCTCTAGCTTTTCTCGCTGCTCGGACATCGTCACAAGACATGCCCACATATCAAAATGCTCATCTTGACGAGACAAACATGCTCACAAATTTTGAGCGCGATCTGACTCAAAATAAGTGAGATATGAATCTCTAAAATTGCTACTCATGATTGTAGAAACCAGTCTCCTTTAAGGGAGATTGGTGCAGGGGGGTCGCACGAGAATAGCTTGCGGCTTACCCCTTTTTAATGTTTCACCCATAACTTTGTCTTGAAATGTCTGTTTAAGTCGAAACTTGACCCCTAGGGGTTTTCGACCTTGCTGGATCCAATAGTAGTGGTCCCACAGCCATTTGACACACTGAAAATAGTGTTATAGTTACGGCCGTTTTAGGGTTCTAGAGGCCAATTTTTTCGCAACTGTTTATTTGTCTGCACTACCTTAGACATATCAGATTGCGACAAAACTTGGCAAGTGTCCTTTTGGAGTCCATAGGAAGATTCTCAACTATTTTGGGGAAATTTTGAGACTATCGGGAATTTCACTGTAAATCAAGGCTTTATTGACTGATTTCTCTTTTATTCCACGTCGAGGACCAAGGTGTCGAAAAATGTCTTCAAACAGCTTGCCCCGTCGAATGTTGTGCTTCGAGAGAAGTGAGAAGGACAACATTTGAAAAATGTCTTCGGCTTTATTACTTTTTTCTTTCTAGCCACAAGACCACGTGAACGCCGAGGAGATATCCACCCATTGGTATAACTAGGATGCTCAAACGTTTGGACGCATTTGTCGTAGATCCATCCATGGAGACTTTGGAGGAGAAGAGAATTGAGCTACCAGTGGGGGGCATCTCATGGAATGCCCATCATCCATGTCTGGAGCTCTTCTTGGGTTCCGCCAGTTGAGGGTTTCAAAACCTTATAGACTCAATTGGTTAGAATCCAGGCTTGTCTGGCAGCCGAGTGCCTTGCTTAAGGGCTTCTTCCTAATCAGTCAGGGTTTTTATGTCTTGTGGTGGTGGTCCACGTTTGAGGTTATGTTTTGGATAGGTAGCCAAGGAGCCCTTGGTGGTCATGTGTGTTGCTACACCATGTTTGCTTTGACAAGCAGGGTACCTCTATGGGCCCTATCCCGCTGAGTTCAGTCGGGGGCTTTTCGTTGGCCTGTCCTGAAGATCTGGGCCTATCGGTTAGGGAGGGGTTTGGCGAGGTGGCGTCTTGGCGAGGCATCACCCTGAAGTCTTGGGCCTGGCTTGACAATTATGGTCCTTTGGGGGTGTCTTTGGTTTGCCACTGTGATTTTTTTTTTTTTTTGGTTGACTTCTTAGAAACGGACTCAGATAGTCAGATTCTTCTTGAAGTTCATATTTTTTTGTCTTGATATCAAAGCATTCTGACACCAGAGATTTTTCTTTTGAATGCTGGCTGAAGCCGCCCATGAGGCATGTGCTTCATCAACTTACTTATTGGTCCAAGTTCCTTTTGCGAGTTTTTGCTTGGACTTGGGAAGTAGTGCCGTAGAGAAGGTTTTCATCAAACTCCTTTTGTTTGGAGCTCTTTTACCCATGAACTTTCGGCCATGTCCACCCTTATTCTTCATTTTTACTCACGATGCCCTTTTGGATTTTCACCGTGCTCGAGTTTTTATTTTCACGGAACTCTCTTACTCATGGTTTCGTGACCATGCCCATTTGTCATTTTTACTCATGGCGTTCCCTTGATCAGGTATACACCATGCCCGTTATTTTCCCTTTTTTTTTTTATATGTTTTTTTGTGAAGGCATGTTTAGGGTCATGCCTTCGGAACCTGTGTGAAGCCTTTTAACTTATGCGGCCATGACGTACACTATAGTTTAAGGTCATACAGCTGACCGTGTTGGTGATGAATGGCAATCTGTGGAAGTTATGGAGTGAGTATGGTGGCGGTTTGACTCACTCTGAGGGGATGGCACATGGTTGCCTGTGAAAGATGGGTGGTGTTGGTATGGAAGGTGGATGGTGGTAACCCACTTACTCACGACGAGTATGGATGGTAGGATGGCTCACCGTTTGTGAGCGAGGGTGAGACTCACTGCAGAATGATGGAGGGTAATGAAGTGAAGAGGCTCACTGGGGAGTTGATGAAGGTAGTGTGCACACACGAACAAGTTGGTTAGGGAAGGCATGTGTGAAGACTCATGTAAAGGGCATGTGCACGTGTGTGGGGCCGTATTTAAGGGCATGCCTCTTGGACCTGGGCAAAGCAGTTTAATGTCATGTGGTCAAGATATGCACTATAGTTTTAAGGTCATATAGCTTGGACCGTGGCTATGCAATTTAAAGTCATGTAGTTAGGACCATGCAGTTTAAGGTTGTGCAACTAGACTCTACTACAGTTTAAAAGTTGTGTAGTTTGGACCATGGCTATGCAGTTTTAGTCATGCATCTAGACCACTGTTGCAGTTTTGGGTCATGTAATTGGACCACGGCTGTGCAGTTTAGAGTCATGCATCATGGACCATGTAGTTCAAGGTCGTACAACTAAACCATGCAGTTTAAGGTCGTGCAACTAGACCCCCGCTACAGTTTAAGGTCGTATAGTTTGGACCATACAATTTAGGGTCATGGATCTAAACCATTGTTGTAGTTTTGGGTCATGCAACTGGACTATGATTGTGCAGTTTAGAGTCATGCATCGTGGACCTTGCAATTTAAGGTCGTTCAACTGGACCTCTGCTATAGTTTAAGGTCATGTAGTTTGGACCATGCAGTTTAGGGTCGTGCATCTACACCATTGTGTGGGTCGTCACGTAGGTGAAGCTCCATGGGGAATAAGTATGTGGATGGTAATCTGACTCCCTTTGGATAAAATGGTTAAGACCAAACACAAACAGAGGGCTCAGATGGAGATGGTGACCTTGCGAGGGATGGCAAACGGAGGCGGACTTCATGGGGATTAAGGGGTAAGAGTGACTCCTTGGGTACGAAAGATAAGATTCCATAGGTTTATGGAAGGTAACCTGACTCTCTGGGGATAAGATAGCAAATAAGGATAATGACTTGGTGTGAAACAGACCTACTGGGGATTGAAGAGGTAAGCATGACCCCTTTTTGGCATACACCTAACTCCACTGGGGATGACGAGCTGCAGCGTAGGTGTAACTCCTATTGGGAGTGGTGGCAGAACACTCACGGTGGTAACCAGGTTCAGACATGCGTAACGCTAGCATGGGTGGCAGTCACATGGGCGGTGATAGTCATGGGCGTCAATAGCATTGACACACATGCCTCTAGCATAGGTGAGAGTTGCGTAAACGGCGCTGAGCAGTCATTGGCGTTGGTCATGTTGGTCAGTGACTTTCACACGTGGCATTCGGGCGTCAATCCTGGCTCGACCTGGTCTGTTTGATGCTTGGTGCTTCATAGGTGGCGGTAAACCTCTATTCGAGCTCGAGTCTAAACCCGACCCAGTCCACCCATCACCGTTTGGTCTTCAGGGACCTGACTGGCATTCCTGGTTTATTGGGGGCACTTCGAGGAAGCACCATCTATATAAGGGGGTAAACCCCTTCTTTCACCATTTTACCGGAGGTTAAGGAAATCTTAGTAAAAGATTCCTGTGAGAACTCCAGCAAGAACGTAGAGGTTTATGTTGGAAGATATTTTTCATCATCATGGGACCCTCGTTCAATAAAGGCCTAACAAACAGTGGAAATCCCAACAGTCTCAGAATAGCCCCAGAACTGACCAAGTTCTTCATGAGGTCTCTCGAAAGTCTCCTGTCAAGTTTCGTCGCATTCCAACATGTCTAAGGAAGTGCAGACTGAGAAACAGTTCTGAAAAAATCGGCATCTAGCACCCTGAAATGGAACTTATAATTAGAGTTATATTTTCGATGTCTCAATTTGCTATGGAACCACCACCATTAGATCTGACACGATTGGAAACCCCCAAGGGTTAAATTTCAGCTTGAACGGACACTCCGGGAAGACGTTCTAGGCAAAAGAGTGAAATAAGAGGAGCCGCAGGCTATTCCCATGCGGCCACCCTGCAACTCCACACCATTGAAGGGATTGTCACGATTAGTGACTTTTGATTCTCATATCTCACTCGTCCGAGGTTGGATCAAGCCTAAATTTAGTGAGCGTATTCGTCTCATCAAGAAGAGCATTTCAATATGTGGCACGCCTTGTGACGACGCCCTAACGCGAAGAACAGCTAGAGAGAAGTTGCTGATGCGTGAAGAAAGTGCAGGAAATTCAACAGCATCATGCCTCACTCGAGCGGCCAAATCACGTCTCTTGCGATCCCAATCGACATGAGACCAATTTCATCGTGTGCGTAAGATCGCGAGCTATCTCTGACCTGAACCCCGTACGTGATGAACGATGGAATTGCACACGAAGCCGACAAAGTGACTGTAAATTTTGTCGTCAAAATTCTAGATTTCGGCCAAATTTCCAAGGTTACAAAATCTCCTTTCAGGCATGGAATCGAACTGTGTTTATTGTCCCGTGATCATAATGGCATGCTCAGTGTGATCTAGCGAAGAAATCACTGAAAAACATCAAGGAACGAGCACAAAATCGATCTAAAGTTTCAAGATCCATTCAAATTTCAAGTCATATGATCGTGTGACATGGCTCGAAGTTGGTATCAAAGCGATCGCCATGCCGAGCCCTACAAGAAAACAATCATCTTTCGATCAACCGGACATCAAACGACCTGGATCATATGTGAAAAATCATGCACGTTCTAGTGCAATACAGGGACTGTTTTAAAATTCCACAAATTGTTTCAGAGATCATGCACGGCAGTGGCAGTGCCGTGCATGCTCCTCTTGTGGTCTCACAGGTCGCGTATGGCGATGGCAGCGCCATGCACGAGCCTCCTTCACCTTCTGTTCATCCATCTGGGAGGCTTGCAGATGACGTTGCTCATCACCATCCGTAGATGCATCCTCGACTCCTCAGTGAAGAGCGCAAACGGCGAAACTAATTGCCACTTGTAGGGATCTTCCCCCCATCACGTACCTATCACAGAAGGTGATGCCTATCGCTCGCAAGAGGTCTCGGCAATGTCTATTGCCGCCAGCGAGCTTTCTTCTCATGCGTGGTGCCTATCGTCGTTCGCGAGCCTCCTTTGTGTGTTCAGTGCTCATTGTCGCTCCCCCTGCATCCCATGCCTACTACCGTGCACCTCATGAGAACTATCGTCCCGCGCTTTGCAAACGGCTATTGTCTTGTGCTTCACAAGAGGCTATCTCCACCCACGTTGGGGTGCACTGCCTTCTCGTGTTGCCAACGACAATGTTTAGCACCGTCCATAGTTCCCTGCTTCCCCTCACGCCTTGAGCAATAGTGTCTAGTGCCTTTCAAGGGCCATGACACTGCTACTCCACGGTCATGGGTGGCGATGCCTCGCGCCGTCAGGACCCTATCTCTCCGCCATCTCATGCCTTCTTTTCATTCTCTCCTTCTCACTTGATTGAGGGTTGACCTAGACTAGCACCACCATATCGGCCTCGATTTTGAGTAGTCTTGCCACCGTGCAGGTCCTAAGTACCATGCCCGTCTTGCTACCACTCCGAGTCGATCACTGTCCGACTATCAAGCCAGTCTCATCCCTTCATCAAGTTTTCTTCTCTTTTCAACCTTTGCTCGAAACTTCCACTCCATCATCCTAACCTATCACATTCTTAGCCACACGAATGTGCATTACCCTAAGACAAGGGTGGGCCTCTTCGACTCACTTATCTTGCAAATTAACCATTGAAGTGTTGTGTAGAAAAACAAGGAGATTATAGGTCAAGGGAGGCAATTTCGAACCAGCTAAAGTAGCTGGGGGGCTTTCCAACGTGATCTAAGAGCGCGCCCATGCGAGCCAGCCCAAGTAAGTCCCGAACCCACCTTAAATTCCTCTTTTATCAGTTGGTATACCTACCCTTGATCTTGAGCAAGGTTTCGACAGAGTGATCTCAAATCCTGGGTTCCTTAGAAACCCGAGATACGTGCTGCCCGATCATCTAGATCCGGAGGGTGAGTTCGAGGTACTTAACTCGCTTGGCTACTCCACTAGGGACTTACTACCCCTTAGTCGGTTCGCTCTTGTTTGACCAGTATCCTCTTTTACTTTATGCATTAATTTTTATGTCATCTGGGTTGTTCAACCCATTTATCCGAGTCGGGGACTTCCTTATCCCCACACTCATGACGCTGCCATGGAAGTGAACTGCTCAAGCTTCCTTCCATACTCTCTTGCTATGTCGTGACTCACAGTCCGACTCCCAGGTTCTGTCTCTGGTTGGTGTGAGAGGGGACTTAAAGGTCCTTGACTCCTCTCTTCCTCACCCTGGTGGACCCTCCACCAAGGCCCCTTGCATTGGTAGCGCATCTACCGCACATAGCACGCACCCTGCTACTAGCAAGTCTCTTGCCAATCATATTGTTGAGGCACGCCGGAAGGCTGCCCCCATCACTTTTACCAATGGCAAGCAGGTTGCCGTCGCTTCTGAGGTTCGCCGTAAGGCAACCCTCCATATTGCTTCACCACTTCAAACCCCTACACCTAGAGGCTCGATACATCGAGGTGGAGTATGGCCCCTACCTCTCGCACACATATAGGGGTTCATGGCCTATCCACTCGAGCCACACCTTGGGGCAACCTTCACGTTTCCTTGAGCTCTCATCCAGGACTAGGCCTTTTCTGGCCAAACCTTGCATGCACCTTCCATTTTCTTCCCACATCTCAAGGCAACGCTAGCTCTATGCCACCTCGAGCACCGGAGGGTCAACCACTCTATCCTCCCTCCCAGAACACACAATTCCACTTTGTGAGAAATGAGCTCCCGCCTCGTCCCTCGCAGACACAAGCTCGCATGTCTCGGCCTCCTTAGGTCGAACCCATTGATCGAGCCTGAGCTGACCCTCAAGTCACTTGGACGACTAACCCTAAGGGTGCACATGCACCATCTTTGCAGGTTCCTCCTCGGTCCAGACTCAGGCAGAGTCATGAACCAGCTACTTCCTCTGTCGCTCTCCCAATACTAGGCAAGTACCTTGAGCCCTGGTACTCAAAGGTCTTCCCTAAGAGTACCATCTTGAGCCAGCCTTAGGTCAACCGTACACCTCCTCACAAAGGGATTCGGGGCAACGACCTGATGTCAGACAAAGGTCTCCAGCCTCCAGGGCAGAAACCTGGGGTGCCTTCTGTCCTTGGAACCCCACCCCCTACTCCAACTCATAGACATGACCCTCTCATTCTCAAAGAAAGCAGGGCAGTTCAGGTCTCAAGCTCGGTTCTGAAATGAAGTCCACAACCGCTTAAGGATTAAGCAGAAGAAGAGCCTGTAGATCCTGACCAAAGGAGCCTCCAAGGCAGTGGAGGTCGCCACCCTTAGTGACCTCTTACCTCATAATCCTTTCTTCCCTCTCCAAACTCTAGAGCTAAGTAGGTCTAAGAGTATTGCTCGGTCGTTACTGCCGATAAGCCACGGTCCCAAAAACGTCGAGAATCGATCCTCACAAGATCGACATACAAGGCTCGGGTGCAGTCGGGGCCAGCTGAGCCCCTCCAGACTGACCTTCCACCCACGACTCGCCAACGACAGTAGTCCAGTGTGCCACCAGGCTCTGACCCTCCATAAGAGAAGGTTAGTGTCATGGTAATAGAAGATCCGAATAACGCTCAAGAAGAGCGGATGAACAAGTTTGAGGTAATGATGCAATCCATCCTTGAAAAGATGGAACACCTAGAAGCCTTTAGGTCCCCTTCTTCGACCGATTCCCCGACCGGTGAAGACACAGTTCCCAGGCAAACTCCCCCACCGGTCTCCCAAGACAGCTCTACCTCTCGAGGAGTTTCCCAGACCGATATAAATGCCATGCTCACCCATAGTCTCAAGAACAAGGTCCCTGACATGTAGGAGGCATCGCTCTACCAGAAGCCGTACCCTTCGTACATTGACCAGGTGCTGTATCCCCCAAACTGTCGAAAAGGGAAACTCCCCCCTGTTCAACGGTAATATGTCCCCTCACCAGCATATCGCCCACTTCCAAGCAGCGTGTTGGGAGATGGTGACTGACGGACTCCTCCTCCTCTGTCAGTTTATCGAGACTCTCGAAATGCTAGCCTTCCAGTGATATGCTCACCTGCCTCCAAACTCGGTGCACATGTGGAAAGAAATGGAGTAGTTGGTTTACCAATGCATGTACAAAGTCCAAAGGAATGTGGAAACCATCGAGCTCCTCACGCTAATGCAAGACCCTGGTGAGCTGGTGGACAAGTTCATCACCCGATGGAGGGAGCTGGCAACCTTTCATGCGACTCCCATGAACGAGAAGGAAGCAGTCCAAACCTGCATAAAGAACATGCTTCTCGAGATTGCCTTGCATGTCGAGGCATCCAATCCACCCTCCATGTCAAAGCTCATCTCTAAGGCAGTTCGTATTGAGGGATTGTTCAAGCACCATGGCAGCTCTCGTCAGCAATCCTCCACCTCAAATTCTTGCTCCAACAGTCGGGTTAACCAAAAGGCAGTGATCAGCACGGCCGTCACCATGACTGATGTTAAGAGCGTGGCTCCTCAATCCTTGGACCTCTCTAAGGCACAGATGCCTTAGGCCTGGGGCAAGCAGTAGTCCTTGTTTATGATGAAATTTTTTTTGACAAATCTTCATCGGAAGATCTCTCGGATCTTAACACCTTAAACTGATAAAAATAATGTAAATAAGATGGTAGATAAGGTGGGACAAAACAAATTAAGATATGAGGCCAAATCTGCTCGAAAATGAGCAGATCTACTCTCAAATCTATAATTTGTCAGATTTAAAATGGGATGCCTGTAGTTGCCCCTCTTGGGCACTCCCTGTCCTTCGAGGGATAACTGAGTGGCAAAGAAGTAGACACTCTAGTGTTCCTTGTCCTTCGAGGGGCAAGTGAATGTCAAAGACAATGCATACATTTTAAATTTCGTCCTGAAGTCACGTGGTCAGGGGGCACACCAACTATCCCTCCAAGTCATTGCACTCACCGAGTTCACCCGCTTAGGGCATTTTTCCTCTTAGGGTTTTCGGTGTAGGATGTCGATGAGTTACACAAGTTTGAAAATCGAGTTGGATTTTCTAGCCATGCCACTTAACTTCAGGGGGTTTTCACAATTTTAAATTTGTTTTTAACTCTGACATCTTTTTGATTCCCTTAGACTGTCTATAGGTTTAGGGAAACAGATAATAATGCAGATATTGAAAATTTGTTCCTGATGTCTCTTGGTCAGAGGGCACACAAACTATCCCTCCAAATCGTTGCGCTCACAGAGCTCACCCACCTAGGGCATTTTTCCTCCTAATTTTTGACGTGAGATGTCGGTGAGTTACATAAGCTTGAAACTCGAGTTGGATTTTCTGACCATGCCACTTAACTTCAGTTTCAAATCTGCAAACCTGCATTTTCTTGAATTTCCTTAGGATTAACTAAGGCTTTCTATAGGAAAAGGCTTTCTATAGGTAGAGATTTGTTTGGCTGAATCCAAAAAGAGAGACGATGCAGCAACAAGATAATCATGGCAACGCGATGATCATCATATACAAGTGTCCAAGCTCCTTCATTTTAAAAGTCATTTTTAGAAATTTTAAAAGTAGGGGATATTTTTGAAATAGAACCCGGAGCAGGGACAGGTTATGATTTTAACAAAGAAATTAAGTTTTTTTTTAAAGCACAAGACATATAGAGAGAATTTTGAAAAGAGGAGGACATTTCAAAGAACAAGGTTGGTTAGTAGTTTTAGCTCCTGAAATCATAGAGCCCTCTAAGAAGTTTAACATCATGCAGCGATAGACGGTGTAGTCGGCAGTTATACTCATACAACTATGGATATTTTATTATTATTATTATTATTATTATTATTATTATTATTATTTATTTTATTTTTTATTTTTTATTTTTTATTTTTTATTTTTGCTGCCCCTGTTGGGGGGTGGTTTTCTTTTAATGTAGGTCTTACAGTTTAACTACTTGTCACTCCTTTGGTGGACCCTATGTTAGCGTATCGGTTCCTTGTTTGAATCTTCAGGACAAGGAATCATCAAGTATTTCTTTATCTTCCAACCTCAGCTCTCGTATTGCAAATCAAAGAGAGTTCTTGAAAGTTTTGAGCGAAACAAAGTCTTGAAAATCCATGATACTGCCCCTAGGTGTTCATAATCTCTTTGGATTTCTGATTTCGTTCCTCCACCACCCACCTTTCGAAGTTTCAGACGGTCTAGGTCCTTAACAACGTTCCATCAGGCTAATGCTTATTGATTTTTCTTTTAACACCACTTTGACTCAGGGGAGGAAAAAAAGATGTTTAGAGAGAAAAGACTTTGGAGATTAGAAGGAAGGAGATAACTTCTTCTTTTTTCGTCACCCCGAGGTCCCTTTCGGGTGTTCAGCCCGGTAGTCTTTTTTTCAACGCTTGGGGTTCCTTTTGGATTTTTAGCTCAACGAATTTGTTTATTATTATTATTAATTTTCATTGCTCCGAGGTCCCTTTCGGGTTTTCAGCTCGGTAGGTTTTTTTCCAATGCTCGGGGTTCCTTTTAGATTTTCAGCCTAACATATTTTTTATTTTATTTTATTTTATTTCGAAGAAGAGAACAATGACAAAGGAAGAGGAGGAGGAAGAAGAGTCAAATGTGCCCCTCTTTCTTTTTGTAGCAATTTGCCTTAAGATCATCTTTCCCTCCTCCAAGTGGCAGGGAGATTCTAATATCGGTCTTCCTCTGATTTCTCTTTACTCAGATTGACATCCAAAATCTCTTTGACATGGGTGTTGAATCTCTGTTGAGTTTTTTCTTTAAACTACTCTACTTGAACTTGATTTTGGGACTAAAAATCACTCTCAGTTTTCAAGTCCCTTACCCTTCTGTATGGATGGATAGGCTCATCAGGGTTTTCCCATTAATGGAGTACTTCATGTTGCACATTAAACGTTAATGCCTTTTGAAGTGTGAGGCATGAATGCCTCATTTGGTTATTTGTAAGGGGTGAGTGATCACTCAACTCCTTTTCGGTAATCTTTTTCATTGCAAATTTTGTGTTGCTTGTCGAGGGTTAACTCTGTAATAGACTCTTTTTCAATGCTCTAGCTTAGACACCAAAGGAGTGATTGAGTTGGTATTAGATAGTCTCACGGCATGTTGGGAGTCAACGAAGAAGGGTTCAATCTTGATAGTTGCCCCTATTGTATCATCTTCATGAGAGGAGTTCGCCCCTATTGAATATTTTGATGGGGTTGCCCCTGCTGGGCTTTCTGTTCCGTTGGGAACTTGTTCTTCACAGAATGAATTCTCTTGATATGGTGGTGCTCCAGTTATCAGAGTTGTGCTCATGTCGTTAATGACTTTTAGAGAGCTTGTCTCTTAAGTAGGTAATATGGTCAGATTTTCAACATCCAATTCTTGATCCTAGATTAGCGGATTATTCAAGAACTCTTGTGAAGGTGGCCCAGGTGGGCCCCTTAGAATTTTAAAGGTCATAGTTCTATTAACTCCAGCGAAAATGCCAAATCTTTAGGAATAGTCAAATTTGGGCTCTTTGCTTTTCCATCATCTATAACTGGGTTCACCTCGAGAGGTGACTTGGTTAAATCTTCTGAGCTTGGCTCCTCATACCATATAGGTGGGATGGCCAAGAGGTCTGGTGAAGGTGGCCCAAGTGGAGCCCTTAGAATTTCTAAAGGTTCATCTCCTTTTGATATTTTAGGTGTTGGCCCCTTCTTAGGAAGCGTAACGGGAGACTTTGGGGTGTTAACCCCTTGTTTGGAAGATGATCCCTTCTCGTTGATCTGGATCACATAAATTTCGGAAATGTTGTCCTATTGAACCCACTTAGGTGGGTCGTCAAGGTTTTGGGGTGAAGGGCTTCTTTTTAGTACTTGTTCATTTGCCCCCTCACGAATTATTATCCCAGAATTAAGGTTTTTCTTGTCGTCATGGGCTTAGGAGTTCATAGCTTCAAAACCTTGGTTGAGCTTACGCTCAAGTTCATATTCCTCTTGCCAGTTTGATTCATTACCACACATGTATGAACCATTTATTGTGTTAACTTGGAAGTACGGGTTGAAGGGTTCATATGCCCTAGTGTGACTCTTAATGATGGGGGTTTCTTGTGTCACTTTTGGGAGTGTGTCTTGGAGTGGAATTCTATGTGCGATATCCCTTTCTTTTCCCCTTTCTCCGGTTGTGGGCTTGGAGCTAAGATCATCCTCACTGCTTTGATCTTGAGTATCCTTAGTCCTTAAATCCTGGGTGAGGTTATGCTCGCTTTGTTCTTGATCAACTGGACCTTCCAGTTGATTTATTTTTATGCTTCAAGGCATTTGTAGATGTTCTTCGGGTTTGGGCACAACTTGTGATTCTCCTGAGTTAATCAGGTTCACATCGGTATTCTTTGTTAAGACATCTAGAGTTTCTGATTCCTCTTTACCGTCAACATCTTCCTTTTCAACACTTATATGCTGTTCCGAAAGCTCGACATTCCTTCGTACTATGGGCATAATTTTGATGCCAATCGCACCATTGAGACGTATCGCCTCCATGGAAAGGAGGACTATTGGTTACTGTCGGTAATTCTATGAGCCTTGCCTTAAGCAACTTCTTCATAACATCGTCATAGGCTCATCAATGGGAGTGAATTCCTTAGATGTGAAAGTCTGCATTCTTCATGTGGTAGAATGAATTTTAGTCTTTTCTTGTGAATGGTTTGTGGAAGGGCATGTTCACTTCTCCTTCTTGAGAGAGTTTTTCGGCTGTGGCTTTATCTTCCTTGGCTCGCTCATATCGTGATACTCGTTCAAGCATATCATCAAATCAGTAAGGGACTGCCCCCACACTGAAGAACGTGACATATTCTGAAGTCTTTAGGAAGTGGAGTTTCAATGACTCGCATAACAGCTTCTCTAAATCTGGTTATAAACAGGGAAGGAGACTCGCCCGACTTCTGTTTGGTAGAAGTTAACTCACCAAGGGTGACGGATGTTGGCCTTCCTCCATTTTAGCAGGAGGAAAATTGCCTGAACATTTCGTCAGGAGTTGCTTGAGGGTTATTGTGATGACCCAAGCTTTTCCTGGCTAAGGAGAAGAGGCCAGCACCTGTTGGAGTTGCGTGAGAGGCTAGCACCGATAGGAGTTGTGTGAGAGGCCAGTGCTGGTTGGACTTGTGTGAGAGGTCAACGCCGATTGGAGTTGTGTGAGAGGCCAGTGCTGGTTGGAGTGGTGTGAGAGGCCAGCGCCAGTTGGAGTTACGTGAGAGGCCAGCGTCGGTTGGAGTTGCGTGAGAGGCCAACATCGGTTGTTGTTATGTGAGAGGCCAGTGCCGGTTGGAGTTGCGTGAGAGGCCAGTGCCGGTTGGAGTTGCATGAGAGGCTAGCACCGATTGGAGTTGCGTGAGAGGCCAGAGCCGGTTGGAGTTGCGTGAGAGGCCAATGCCAATTGGAGTTGTGTGTGAGGCCAACTGCAGTTGGAGTTGTGTGAGAGGCCAGCATCAGTTGAGTTGCCCAGAGCCAGTTGTGTACTGCATTACGTGAGTGGTTGAGTGCATGGTAGTCTAGGGAGCTCTCTCTTTTTCTCTCCATCATAACCATTTTGTTTCCTATGCTTGCTGTACCCATAATCATTATGTCTCCATGCTTGCTCTCTCTCTCTCCACTTGCATGTCATTTAGCTTTGTATGAATGACACTTGTCACTTGCTGCCCTTTTCTCTTTTATAAATAGAGCCTTTCTCAAGAGCTTTGGCCCCCTCTCTCCCACATTTTGCTCTCTCTGTCTCTCTCTCTAAAACACTTAAGAGTCTCATGTTGGGGAGCTTGGAGAAGTGGCTGTGTAAGAGTTTTAGAGCAAGTTTAGAGCTCAAGGTAAGTAGATCATGTTATTGTATGTTCTAGTATGAAGCATGAATCTAACCATGTATGAAGAATGATTTGGGCATGAATAATCTTGAAAGTAAGCATGATATTAGCATGAGATTGTATTAAAATTTGTGTGGAAGAATATGATTTGCATGTATGTATTTGTGCTCTATTTTTAATATGATATGCACTGTTGTAATTTTTGTTGAGCCTGTAAATTTGTGGGTTGATGCTGGTTTGAGTCTAGTTTAAGCTAGAATTGGTTTCATGTGATTATCTTGTGTAGTTTAGAAGTTATGCTTTGTTTTTTGAGGTATGTTATGGCTGGACTGTGGAATTCCAGGGAGTATTAGGATTTTTGTGTCTCTTTGTTGCCCTATCAAATGATCTCAAAATTGCTTCAAATTACATCCATTGGAAATATTTCTGAGTCTAATTTGAGGTTGATGTTTATGCCTAAATGATATTCTTATTATTTTGGAAGATATGTTGTGAAATGCACATGAATGTCACTATTATCAGATTGTGGAAATTTTCAGGAACATTGCTTCTATTGTACTGAGACTTTGCTTAACCTATTGGAGTCCAAATAACATGAAATCATAGCCATTTGAAAGATGTATGAGTCTATTGTGATTTTTATGTTTTTACCTTTCTCTGATTCTTTAGTTATGTAAATTTATACTTCAAAACATGCCAGTAGATCACCATAGATAGTTTTGGTAAAAACAATGAACTGATGTCTCTGATGTCGAGAGTTTTGAATAATAAAATGAGGTTCGATTTCTTCCAAACCACTGTTGTTTGAAATTTTTTTTAATAAGATTGAGATCACATGTTTAGCACTTTTCAAAATTCTCCATAATTTGAGAGTTATATGATTAATTGTAACAATATGTCACTATCGACAACTTTTATAAAACTCAGAATTTATGCTTCTGTTCTCATGGATTTTGACTAGCCAAAAGGGATCCATTTTCTTCCAAACTACTGCCATTTGAACGGCTCATGAGTAAGCTTAAATTCACATGTTGAGCACTTTTAGGAATTTCTTCTTGATTGTGAGTTATGAAATAAATTTTAAAGATATGCCACTGTCTTCACTGCACAACATATTTCAGATAAAATATCTTCATTCTTTTGAACTTTTGAGGGGCCAAGCAAGGTCCAGTTGTTTTCAAACTGCCCTGATTTGAAAGATAGGAGGAAAATTGGGTTTGAAACTATCTTCAAATTCCAAATGAACTGAAAAGCTATAGCCTTGTTTTGACTTGGATGTCACTGCCTGAATTTTTAGAAAGCATGACATCGATCCTCTGATTTTATTATAAGAACTCTGATTCTGTTATAAGAACTTTGATTATGTTATAAGAACTCTGATTCTGTTATAAGAACTCTGACTTGGTTATAAGAACTCCGATTCTATTATAAGAACTCTGATTCTGTTACAAGAACTCTGATTCTATCATAAGAACTCTGATTCTGTCATAAGAACTCTAACTCGGTTATAAGAACTTTGATTCTGTTATAAGAACTCTGATTCTGTTATAAGAACTCTGATTCTATTATATGAACTTTGATTTTGTTATAAGAACTCTGATTCTGACCGCTACACAATGGATCCTCCATTGGTAATGAGCCCTCTGATTCTGTACGTGTGAGTATGGACTTGCCGCACAATGATATATATGTGATATTTCTACTATCATGACAAGATACTGATATCGTCATTATGTGATATGTGTATGGGTACCTGCTATGTGAGTGATGGTACCAACATACTGAGATATTGGCTTTAAGTGTATTGCAAGACGAGTTGTGACATGATGACATTTCTAGTGATATGGGAATTTCTTGGCATGCCTTGTGCGTATCACATTGCCTGAGACATGTAACTTCTCATGAGTGCGCATGAAGTGATAAGCTATGTGTGACTTCTCGACATGCTTTGAGTGTATTGCATTGCCTACGATATGTGACTTTTTGATATTAGTGAGGTGCCTGCTTTGAGGGTATTGCAGGGCCTGATTATGTGACCATACTGTGTTAAGTGACTGAGTGATGTACTTCGAGCGTATTGCATGACCACGAGATAATAAGTGATTTCTCGGTATGCTTTAGGCATACTGCATTGACTGATACTGTAATTCTGGTCACTACACAATGGGTTCTCCATTGGTAGTGGATATTCTGATTTTGTTATATGAGTCGGTGCCGCTTTGAGAGTATTGAAGGACCTGCCTGTGTGTTTGACACCAGTAAAATACATGCCTTGGAGTGTAATGCACTACCTGACTCTGTGAGTGCTAAGGGATGAAAATATGCTTTATTATGAAATAAGAGTATGCTCCTTTGTGATAAGTATGTATATTGTAGAACATTATTCAATTATCGTTGAGTGAGTAATATTGAGGAATGCATATGACGACACTCCTGAGGAAAGGTCTTTCTGAATTGCTAATTCAGGTGATAGCCATTATCTGTACTGTGAATGTGAATGATAATTATAGCATTGAACAAATGTGAGTTCTGATATCTTATATTGTTCTTGCTCTACCTGAAAAGCATCATCATATAATTGTGACATAATTGTGATGCATGTCTCTTGTTTTATGAGCATGGCTTAGAATCTTGATCTGTGTCGTGTGATAATACTCAAAGGCAGGGAAGCATAATGTTGTGATCTACTTACTGGGTTTTTTAGCTCATTCCTTTGCTTCCACCCACCCTTGTAGATTGACTGTTGCAGGTCGAGAGAAAGCCCGAGCTCGACGAGTGGATCGCTGTTCTAGTGTAAGTGTTTGTTGGTCGTCGATCTTGTAGTTGTTGTTATTGAAGTTTTGTATTTTGATGGCTGGTCAGCAGTGCCTTGGACGATTGTAATATTCTGGATATTGTAGTTATGACCTTGGGGACTATTTATGGATATGAATGGTTTTAAATTATCCAGCTTTTGTTATGTTTCTGGTGGGAGTTTTAGTTTTTCTTTCGTGGTTTGTTTCTGATTTCGCCTATCATATGCATTGAGCCACTCCCACCTTAGTGACATTCGCGACCTTTGTGATAGCGATCCCGCACCCTATCGCCCTTCGGTATGGGACGGTAGGGGCCAGGGGGTGGGGTCGTGACAGTTATCCTTCATGAATCTTTGGTGCCACATCAAGAGTTCTTCTGATAAGCTATGCGAGAACATGACCTTAAGTTGGTTGGGTCAGTCTCGCAGTGTGTGGACCATCAATAAGTAGGCGTTGATGTGTGCCTCAAGATCCTCTTTCCCTGAAAATCTGTTTATGAACTATGACATCACAAACCCCACTGGTAGATCTTCTAGGTTTCCTAGAATTTCTTGAACATAAGCTTTAGGAGTTGAGAAATCCCATATTCCCATTTTCTCTAAAGAGTCTTGGAGGTGTTTCATACAAGCGAATTGAGTCATCGTTGTAGTTGTGAACTGTCTCGGTTGTATGGTCTGTTGAACCTGCTTTTGTGGTATGTGACTCGTATGAACCAGCTGTTGGGCCCATATAGTGGGTTACCCCAAGGACTGAGCCTGAGGAATGTGTTGAACTTGATGTGCCGGTTGTCGGCTTGTAGACTCACCCAAGTCGAATTGGGTCAGAGCATATCCATTACTCGGAGGTTGCACAGCCGTGGTCCATGCTGCATGACCTTAAACTGCACAGTCGTGGTCCATGCTGCATGGCCTTAAACTGAACAACCGTGGTCCATGTTGTATGACCCTAAACTGTACAGCCGTGATCAGTGCTGCATGATCCTAAACTACACAGCCGTTGTCCATGTTGCATGACCTTAAACTGCACAACCGTGGTCCATGCTGCATGACCTTAACTGCACAGCCGTGGTCCATGCTGCGTGACCCTAAACTGCACAACTGTGGTCCATGCTGCCTCCACGCTGCATGTCCCTAAACTGCACAGCCATTGTCCATGCTACATGACCTTAAACTGCACAGCCGTGGTCCATGCTCCATGACGCTATACTGCATAGCCGTGGTCCATGCTGTATGACCTTAAATTGCATAGTCGTGGTACGTGCTGCATGACCCTAAACTACACAATCATGGTCCATGCTGCATGACCTTAAACTACACAGTTGTAGTCCATGCTGCATGACCTTAAACTGCACAGTTGTGGTTCGTGCAGTATGACCCTAAAATGCACAGTCATGGTCCATGTCGTAGGACCTTAAACTGCGCAACCGTGGTCTGTGCTGTATGACCTAAACTAGATTGCCTTAGTCAAAACTATATGACCTTAAACTGTAGCTGCGGTCTAGTTGCATGACCTTAAACTTCCTAGTCCTATGTAATAATCCTAATATTCAAAAAAAAAAAGGGAAAATAAACTTTTAATAAGTGATGGTCCATATGAGCATGATGGTCCTTAGGGACCATCACTATTTTCAAAAGCTTTTGGCTTAAGCTTTTCTTATCTTATGACGTGGCTTGTAGTTTCTCTTACGTGTTTGCCCTTGACAATCCACTATGACGTGTAAGTAAATTAAATGTGCCATCTTCCTATGGTATAACCATGAGATGTGTCTTTTTAACTGAAACTTTTATCATTGAGCTCTTGTGCATACTGATTCCATAAGAGGTACTGTAAACGGGCGGCCTTTTAGTGCCCCAACCAACATACACCAAAAGCATCAATTTCGTGAGTGATTAAAAGCAAGTGACATCGTCTTTCTGAAAAATAGTCTGTTTTTAATAAATAGTGATATTTCAGTCCAGGATCTTTATTTTATAAGTTTTGTGTGTAAGTGACCTCATTGTCTCGAAAAATAATCCATTCTTTTTAAAAATAAAATGAAATAATTATTTCTGCTTATTATCATGAATTTTAGGCGCGATAAATTTTATGCGCACGCGACCTCATTATCTTGAAAAATAATCTTTTTAATAAAAATTGTGATATTTTATCTATGTTAGAAATTTTAAATGCTGTAAATTCTTAGAAAAATAAATTTATTTATTTTTCTTGTCTATTGTTAGAAAATTTTAGATACTATCAAATTATTAGAAATAAATTTGATATTTCTACTTTTAGTAAAATTGTGAGATTTCTTTCTACTGTTTTTAAATATTTAGACATTGTAAATTTCATGTGCAAACGACTGCCTTATTATCTGAAAATTGATATTTTTGCATTTGATTATAGCATTGTTGTGAATTGTTTATTTACAAATTAACATCCCATAAATTGTGATAATTCCGTATTCTTGAATTTCTATAAGAGTTTTTCTATACATATTAGATTGGCAATTATGCTAGAATATCTTTACGAACTGCTACCTTTCTAAATTTGATGCCAAAATATTTGATTGGTTATTTTTGAAATGTTATTGAAAGTGAATGTTATTAATGGTTTCAGTGAAATTCATATTAATGATTTCAGTGATACGTTGAGTACATGATATTGCTGCTTTCGAATGTTTAAAGAGATTTAGAAATACTTTAAGTATGCAAGTGGACTCATCTGGTTCGCCGGCGAGGTATAAGTGGACCTATCCGGGACGCCGGTAGGGATTAGGTGGACTCATCCGGTACGCCGGTGAGGTATAAGTGGACCTGCAGGGATTAAGTGGACCTATCTGGGACGTCGATAGGGATTAAGTGGACCTATCAGGACGCTGATGGGGTATATAGGTGACCTACTTGGGACGCCAGTAGGGTATTTTGTGAAATCCTTTGAATTATGCATTGACGCGTTAAAGTGTTATGTGCATTTCAATTATTCGGATTATACTTAATGATGCATTTATTGAAAGTGAAACTGTTGATGCATTTCTGTTAATAGATCTTCTTTTTGAAAATATTGATATCTTTCAACCATGATTATTTTTTAGGATTATGATGATCACTTACTGAGTAGCCAAACTCATCAAACTATGGTAAACATTTTTTCAGGATAACTGCGGATTCATTTTGAGTGCTAGTCAAGATCAACCTTGGAAGATACTGTTGTTGTGCTAGCTTTCTTTATTTACTTTGTAAGACCTTGCCACTGTAAATTTGTCCTATCAATAAATGTATATATGTTTTGTTTGTCACATCTCAGGAATAACAGTATTGTAAATTCTTGGGGTGTGACATCCTAGCTGCATGACTTTAAAATGTATAGCCACGGTCCGAACTATATGACCATAAACCATTGTCTACGTCCTAGCTGCATGACATTAAAAGGCTCGGCATCATGGTCCAAACTATATGACCTTAAACTATAGCGGAGTTCTAGTTGCACAACCTTAAACTGCATGGTCTTAGTTGCCTGACTTTAACCTCCATAACCACGGTTCAAGCTTTATGACCTTAAACTATAGTGCACGTCCTGACCGCATGAAATTAAACTTCTTTGCACACGTTCTAGCGGCACGATCTTAAACTTGCCCCCACATACAACCCTTTTACGTACATTTTCACACACACTTTTCCTAACTGACCCATTCGTGTGCTCGCACCACCTTCATTGTTTCCTCAGTGAACCCATTCACTTCACTACCACTATTCATCATTCTCCAGTGAGTCCCACCCATGCTCACAAAATGGTGAACCATCTCACCACCTATACTCATTGTCAGCTAGTGGGTCACCATTTTTCACCCACCATTCATACACTTTCCATCTTTCATAGGTAGCCTTGTGCCATCTCCCCAAAGTGAGTCAAAACCATTATCATACTCACTCCATGGACTCCAAAGACTACCATTCACCACTCTGGTGCAGCTGTATGACCCTACACTATAGTGCACATCCTAGCCGCATGACTTTAAAAGGCTTCGCACAGGTCTCGAAGGCATGACCCTAAACACGCCTTCACAAAAGGCGGGCATGGTGTACACCTGGACAGGGGAACACTATGAGTAACAATGACAGACATGCATGGTCACCAAATCACGAGTAAAATAGTTTCATGAAAACAAAAAACCAACCATGGTGAAAACCCCAAAGGGCACCGTGAGCGAAAATGGATGAAAAGGGTAGACATGGCCTCAAGGTCATGGGTAAAAGAGCTCGAAAATCAAGGAGGTTGGTGAAAACCATCTTCACGGCATTACTTCCTTTGTTCAAGTGAAAAACCGCAAAAGGGTGCTTGGACCAGCAAAATAGGTTGACAGAGCACTGCAGCCTTAGCTGACACCCAATTACCGAACAGTCATATTTTTTGCTGTCGAGGTCTACACAAAATCCTCAAACTGTCAGCATCCAATCCAATCACAAACACAAACTGGCTCATCTGAGAGTGAGAGGCTCATAAGATCTCCCACACTTCACCTCAAAAAACAACAAGAGTCCTTGAGGGTGAGGACGATGACCAAAATATTTCTCCAAAATGTTAAAGATCCTCACGAAGGCAAGAAACTGACGAAGCCAGGGCCTAACCTACTAGAGACTTCAACATACTGTCTTGCCATGAGATCACCTCGCCTAAAACCTTCCTCAGCCAACAGGCTCAAATTTTTTACTGGACCTGACAGGATGGGGCCCACAAGGCCGCCTCGTCTAAATTCCCTCTAGTTGATAAGCTTAGACTTCCGTGTTAGGTCAGAAGCCCCTGACTGGACCCCGCTTGACCAGACCTACAGAGATACCCTGATCATCAAAAGAAAAGTTGGTGTAGTAGCAAACAATGTCGACCAAAGGTTCAGAGCATTTAGCCTCCAAATAGGCTTGATTCTAACCAATGAGGTCCCTACAAAATCTTCAAGCTATCAGAATCGCAAATAGTCCCTCTAAGGTGATGACTTTGACAAGATCCCTCAAAAGTTTCTTCTCCCCCTGAAGTCTCCATGGATAGACCCGTACATTGCATCCAAACGTCCTATTTCATGAAAAAGAAGGAAAATAAGAGACATGCAAAAGAACTATTTCATTCATCAAAAATGTCATTTATTTACAATAAAGAGAAAAATAGAAAGAAGATGCCATAGAAAATGGTCAATAATCTCATTGACCCTTCCTTTGCACTCATCAGCCGAGGCTCTCGCTCGCTCAATGCTTACTCTCAATTCTGCCACAAGCCCAGCCTCGTGCTCCACTACGGCTAGCTGCTCACTCGTGGAGTACTCGAGGTCCAGCACCTTCTGGCCCAGTCCCTTATCACAGAACAAGCTATGTGAGTGCGTACCCCTTTTCCCTTTCCATATCGCAAGCCACATAAAAAGTGTCGGGACGAATGATGTCTGCCCCTCCTGGCAAGGCAAATTTACACAAGAAGAGCACCACGTAAGTCGCTAGGTAGATGTGCTCACTTTCCTTTCGCAGCTCCAGTCCCCATCTCCTAACGACAATAAGTCCAAGTTGGGGCGGGTCAAGCCCAAGACCCGAAAGGGTCATCACTGCATGCTTCACCCAAAGGCTATCACCGTGCGTTTCGTCAGGGGGCTACCACCGTGCGCCTCGCACTTCATCATGAGTCTATCGCGGTGAGCCTCGTCAAGGCTATCACTGAGCGTTTCGTCAGGGGGCTATCGCCTTGTGCTTCCTCAAGGGATACTGCCTAGTGCTTCACCAAGGGACCCAACGTCATGCGTGCATCATCTAGGCCTAATGCCGTATGCGCCATCCAACATTTAGTGCCATGCGCATGCCATGGCACTCCCATCTGGGCCATCGTCGTCCATCCTCAGGAAGTTCATTCCCTGTACCACAATCTCTCTCCTCAGGGGGTCCAGTCCCCGGTGAAGGCTCTGTTCCCCATAGAGTCGCCCTCCCTCACCACAGTATGGTCCATGCTGCATGACCTTAAATAGCACAACCACAGCCCAAACTATATGACCTTAAATTGTAGAAGAGGTCTAGTTGCATGACCTTAAATTGCATGGTCCATGCTACATGAACTTAAACTTCACAACCATGGTCTAAACGATATGACCATAAACTGTAGCGGAGGTCTAGTAGCACGACCTTAAACTACTTAGTCCTCGTTGCATGACTCTAAATTGCATGACCATGGTTCAATTGTGTGACCTTAAACCACAATGCACGTCCTGGCCACATGATGTTAAAAGGCTTAGAGCCATGGGACTGTAGCGAATGTCTAGTTGCATTACCTTAAACTGCATGGTCCTCATCGCACGACTTTAAACTGCATTACCATGATCCAAGCTACAAGACCCTAAAACTATAATGCACAGCTCTAGAGATGAACCACCTCTTCGCTAAGGTGTATTTCATCAACATCCCCAGTGGAGTTAGATGTATGCAAAGGTCATACCTACCCTTTTAATCCCCAATGGGTTTGTTTCTCACCAACATCCCAGTGAGAGTCACATCCTATTACGACCCACTATCCCCAGGGAGTTAGGGTCATTCTTATCCCCTCAACCCTCAGTGAGGTTAATTTGTGTTCTGTCATTCTCAGTGGGGTTACATGCATACCATTACTCATTGTCCCTGTGGAGTCACACTGGCCCTCCTAATCCCCAGTGAAGTCCCTTTTGCTTACCACTCCTCGTAGGGCCACCATCTTCATCTAAATCTATTTGCTTGCATATAGCCTTAATTATCTTTATCCTTAGGAAGTCAGATGATTATCTATAAACCTAGCCCCCATCTAGATTCATCTACATGGCGACCCACACTCTGGTTTGTGCTGCATGACCTTAAACTGCACAGCTTTGGTCCATGCTGCATGATTTTAAACTGCACAGCCCTAGTTCTAACTGCATGACTTTAAACTGTACAGCTCTGGTCCACTCTGCATGACTTTAAACTGCATAGCCACTGTCCAAACTATGTGACCTAAAACTATAGCGAAGGTCTAGTTGCACGACCTTAAACTACACAGTCCTTGCTGCATGACCTTAAACTTCACAAGACACAGTCCAAACTATATGAACTTAAAGTGTAGAGAAGGTCTAGTTACACGCCCTTAAACTGCACTGTCCTAGTTGCATGACTTTAAACTACATAACCACGGTCCAAGCTATATGACCTTAACCACGTCTTTGCCACATGACGCTAACCTGTTTTGCCCAAGTTTAGAAGGCCTGACCTTAAACGTGCTCTCACATGCGCTCACACCCCCTTTACATGCATCTTCACGCACACGTTCCCTAACCGACCTGCTCGTGTGCACGCACCACCTGAGTTCTGTGAAAACAAAAACCATGAGTAAAAGTGTTCTGTAAAAACAAAACCCAGGCACAGTGAAAACCCCAAAAGGGCACCGTGAGAAAAAATGGATGAAAAGGGGGGACATGACTGCGATATCATGGGTAAAAGAGCCCAAAAATAACAAAAGTTGGTGAAAACCGTCTTTACACCACCACTTCCCCTGTTAAAGTGAAAACCCACGAAAGGGTGCTTGGACCGACAAAACAGGTTGACACACTATCGTCACCTCAGCTGACACTCAATTTCCAAATAGTCACAATCCTGGCTAATGTGGTCTACCTAAAATCTAAAATTGCCAACATCCAATCACAACACAAATTGGCTCATCAAGGAGCGAGAGCCACATAAGATTTCCCACATTTCAACAACAACAATAAGAGTCCTTGATGGTGCGGACGATGGCCAAAAGATCCCTCCGGAACACTAAAGACCATCATGAAGCCAAGAAACTGACGAAGCTAGGGTCTAACCTGCTAGAGACTTCAGGGTGTTCCTTACCATGAGATTGCCTCACCTAAAACCATGCTTGACTGATAGGCCCAGACCTTCTAGACCCTCCAGGATGGGGCCCATGAGGCTGCCTCGCCAAAATTCCCTCTAAACGACATGTCCAAAGCTTCAGGACATGCCCTCGACTAGACCTCGCTAGATACGACCTATAGAGATACCCTAAACATCAAAAGCAAACCTGGTGTAGCAACGAACAATGTCGACCAAAGGGTCACAGCATTTGGCCTTCAGATAGGCCTGATTCTGTCTGAGGAGGTCCCTACAAAAGCCTCACGCTTCAAAATCACAAATAGTCTCTTGAGGGTGTGGAATTCGACAGGATCCCTCAAAAAAAAAATTTCTCCCTCTAAAGTCTCCACGGATGGACCCGTACATTGCGTCAAAATGTCCGATCATCCTGGTCTCGGCATTGCGAGGACCTCCTCAGCATTCACATAATCGTTGGCTAGCCAAGGAGAAAATTTCCTGAATGATTGTACTTCTCGATTCCCTTGAAGCGGGGCATGCTGTTGGAAGATATTTTTCATCAACATGGGGCCCCCGCTCAATAAAGGCCTAGCAAATAATGAAAATTCCAACAGTCTCAGAATAACCTTAGAATTGGTCAAGATCTTCATGCGGATTCTCCAGAGTCTCTTGCCAAGTCTTTTCATATTCCGACATGTCTAAGGTAATACAGACTGAGAAACAGTTCCGAAAAAATCGGCCTTTAGCCCCCTGAAACGGACCCTGTGACAAATGCTATATTTTTGGTGTCTCAATTTGCTATGGGATCACCTCCATTGGATCCGGCATGGTTGAAAACCCTTAGGAGTCAAATTTCAGCTTAAACGGATACTCCAGGAAGAAGTTGTAGGTAAAAGAGTGAAACAGGAGGAACCGCATGCTATTCTCGTGCGGCGACCCTGCAACTCCACACCATTGAAGGGCTAGTCACGGACAGTGACTTTCGATGCTCATATATCACTTTTCCCATGTCAGATCATGCTCAAATTTTGTGAGCATGTTCGTCTTATCAAGACGAGCATTTCAATATGTGGCACGCCTCGTGACAACACCCGAGCGCGAAGAAAAGCTAGAGAAAAATTGCCAATCCGTGAAGAAAGTGCAGGAAATTCAGTAGCGTCCTACCTCGTTTGAGCAGCCAAATCATGTCACTTGCAAGCCTGATCGATGAGAGACCAATTCCATCATGTGCGTAAGGTCTCAGGTTATATCTGACCCGAACCCTGTTCATGATGAACGGTCAGATTCTGCAAATGAAGCTGATGAACTGACTGCAAATTCTAGTCAAAATTCAAAAGTTGCAAAATCTTTGTTCGAGCATGGACTGCGTTTGTTGCCCCGTGATCGTAATGGCATGCTCAAGTATTGCTGAGACCTCTCGCGGGCAGCGATGGGCATCATCGTATGCGATAGGAATGCAACATGGGGAGACCCCTGTGGGAGACAATGAGTTTCGCCATCTGGACTCTTCATTGAGGCGTCAAGGATACGTTAGGGACGGCGATGAGTAGCGTCATCTGCAAACCTCATTAGGGGGCAAAAGTGGATGAACAGAAAGAGAAGGAGGCTCGTGCATGGCGATGCCATCTCCATGAGCGATTTGTGAGACCACAGGAGAGGCATGCACGACACTGCCACTGCCATGCATGGCCTCTGAGGGGAGCTCATGTGAAGATGAGGAAGAAGAAGAAGAGGAACAGAGAGAAAAAGAAAAAGAAGAGAGAGAAGATTAACCTTGGGCCTAAGGGTAGTGGTCCAATGGTTTCTCTCTCCTTACTCTTTCTCTCTCAACGTGACCCAACAATGAGAAGAAAGAGAAACTCTATGAAGTAAAAACTCTCTTTTATGAAGAGTTCAAGCCCCTTTTGCGTAAAATGATGGTACGATATACATAGAATTGTGCCCCAAACATAGGTGGACGATCAAAAGTAACCCTCATTGTTGAAGATTAAGATTAAATAGAATCAAAAGAATGTAGAGAATAGGGGGCAAAATGATAGATTTGCCCCTTCCAAACAAGTTGTGGAATTTCAGAACAGTCCATATGTTGCCCTAAAACGTGCATGATTTTTCATAGATGATCCATGGTCGTTTTGATGCCCGGTTGATCGAAAGATGATTGTTTCTTGTAGGGCTCGGCATGGCGATAGATTTGATGCCAACTTCGAGTCATGGATTGTGTTTTAGGTACATGATCATGTGATTTGAAATTTGAATGGATCTTGAAACTTCGGATCGATAGTGTGCTCGCTCCTTGATGTCTTTCGGTGATTTCTTCATCGTTCGAGAACGGGGAGCAGGTATTACCAACCGGTGAGAGAGGAATTTAAAGGTGGGTTCGGGAATTACTCGGGCTGACGTGCATGGGCGCCCTCTTAGATCATGAAGAAAGTCCCCCCAGGAATAAAACTGGTTCAAAATCGCCTCATGTGGCTTGTATTCTTCTTATTTTTGCTTTCTTGTAATCACACACATATATGGCAAAGATTATAAGATAGGTGGGTCAGACCTCACCCTTTTTCTCTTTGATGAACGTACACAAGCAAGCACATTCAAAAAGAATAAGAGAAGAAAGATGGGGAAGAGAAGAATTTGACTAAGTGAGAGGATCAGAGCGGTGACTAGACTGCTGGATAATTGGCCTGACGTGGTTGCAAAACGGTTTCGGTAACTAAGACTAGCTCACAAGATTACTACTAGACGTCGTTAACAATATCGACTAGCTAGGCATGATGGTCGGTTTATCATGGCAATAAAGCGGGCAAGTAGTCTTGACACAACAACATTACGGTTAGATGACAGAACTATCATGAGAGGCTAACCTCAATCCCTCTTAGTCGAATGAAGGGGTGACATAATTAAGGCTATGAGGAAAGAATAGTAAGAGAAGAAGGGAAAGAAAGGAGGGAGAAGAAGGAAAGAGAAGAGTATGAAAGACAACAAAATAAAGCAGAGAGAGGGAAAGAAGGCACAGTTGGGGATAAGCATTGTTAACTATGTCAAAAGGAAGAGAGAGGAGAAGCTATTGGCACTAAGCTTTGCCGACTGTGACATAAGAGGTGAGAGAAATTCAGGCAGTGCTAGGCTTCATCGATAGACAGAAGAGGAGAGAGAATCAGTCGACATTAGGCTTTGCTGATTGACCGATGAGGAGAGAGAAAACCAATCAACGCTAGGCTTCACCGATTGACAGAAGATGAGAGAGAAAGTAAGTTGACATTAGGCTTCATCGATTGACAAAAGAGGAGAAAGAAAATCAGTCAGCACTAGGCTTCACCGATAAATAGAGGAGAGAGAAAGCCAACCGACATTAGGCTTCAACGACTGACAGAAGAGGAGAGAGAAAATCAGTAGACATTAGGCTTGGCCGATTGATAGAAGAGGAGAGAGAAAACCAGTCGATGCTAGCTTCATCGATTGACAAAAGAAGAGAGAGAACACCAGTCGGTGTTAGGTTTCACCGACTGACAGAGGAAAGAGAAAACCAATCAGCACTAGGCTTTACCGACTGACAAAAGTGCTACGTTTTGTCGATTAACAGAGGAAAGAGAAAATCAATCAATGCTGGGCCTCATCGGTAGCGATAGAAGAAAGAGAAAACCAACCGAAACTGGGCCTCACCGGTTGTGGTAGAAGAAAGAGAAAACCAACCTGCACGAGGCCTCACCAATTGTGATAGAAGAGGACGGACAGAGATATAGATGAGAAGAAAAGAGAGAGAAGGATAGAGATAAAAAGAGAGGAGGAAGAGATAGGGATAAGAAGAAGAGAGAGAAAGAGATAGAGATGAGAAGAAGAGAGAGATAGAGATGAGAAGAAGAGAGAAAGGAATAGAGACGAGAAGAGAGAAGGAGAGAGTAAGAGATAGAGATGAGAAGAGAGGAGGAGAGAGGAATGGAAAGGGATGAGAAGAAGAGAAAGAAAGAGATAAAGATGAGAGGAAAAGAGAGAAAGGGATAGAGATGAGAGGAGAGGAGGAGAGAGAAAGAGAGGAGGAGAGAGAAAGAGGGGAGGAGAGAGAAAGCTACCTGTCAAAAGGGTAACAACCCTTTTCTTTTCTCTTCTCTCTCCCTCTCAAATACGTACCCACAAACTCAAGTAGGAATGGAAATTTTATTGAATCAATAAAAAATGAACCGAAGGTCCTTTACAATTTAGCTTTGCATGTTTATATAGAATTGGGCTAAAACATGGGTGTACACCCAAAACTACCTAAAATTGAAGATAATTACAATTTAATTGAATTTAAAGAAATTCTAAAAATGGGTGCAAAAAGATTGTTTTGCTCTTGCCTAACAATGTGTGGAATTTTTAGAACAGTCCCCGCCATTCTGATGCTTGTTTGATTGAAAATTTATTGTTTTCTTGTAGGGCTAGGCCTGGTGATCATTTTGATACAAACTTCGAGCCATGAATCATGTTTTTAAGCCATGATCATGAGACATGAAATTTTGAATGAATCTTGAAAACTTCGGATCGATTGTGTGCTTGTTCCTTGATGTTTCTTCATGATTTCTTCATTGAATCACACTGAGCATGCCGTCATGATCATGTTGCAATGAGCATAGCTTTATTTTTTGTCCTGATGAAGATTTTGTCATCTTGAGTTTTTGACCGAAATCTTAAAATCCGATGGCAGGAATTTGCAGCAGCTTTGACATCTCATGTGTGAAATCCAACCTTCATCGTACATGAGGTTCAGATCAGAGATACCCTTGGACCTCATGAACATAATGCAATTGGTTTTGTGTCGATCGGTTATGCAAGCATTGTGATCTGGCTACTCGAACGACGTGTGCTGCTATTGAATTTTCTGCAACTTCCTTCACATATTAGTGACTTTCACTGAGTTTTTCTCTTTGCTCGGGCGTCATCATGGGGCGTACCACATATCAAATTGTTCGTCTTGATGAGACGAACACGTTCACTAAATTTGGGAGCAATACGACTTGGAACGAGTGAGATATAGGCCCCAAAAGTGACTACCCATGACTATGAAAACATCCACGTTTAATGGTGTTTTAGTGCTGGGTGGCCACGTGGGAATAGTGTGCGGCCTATCCCTTTTCGGTATTTTACCCATAACTTTGTCTTGAAATGCCCGATTAAGCCGAAACTTGACTCATAAGGGCTTTCGACTATGTCGGATCAAATGGTGGTGGTCCCATAGCTGTTTGAGGCACCAAGAGTACGAATCTAGTTACAGGGTCCATTTCAGGGTGTTAGAGACCAATTTTGCTGAAATTGTTTCTTTGTGTTCACTGCCTTAAACATGTCTGATTGCGATGATACTTGTTCGGTGGTCTCTTGAAGTGCTGATGACGATCTTGACTAATTCTGGGGTTATTCTGATATTGTCGAGAATTTCCACTGTTTTGTAGGCTTTATTGACCTGCTTCCTACCAAGGACCAATGTGCTGAAAAACACATTCACATAGCTTACCTCACCGAATGTTGTTCTTCTAGAGAAGCAAGAAGGAAAATCATTTGAAAAATTTCCTTAAGCTTTTACTTTTTTTCTTCTTAGCCATAGGACCATGTGAACGTCGAGGAGATTCACGTAATGGTGTAACTAGGCTGCTCAGACGTAGGGATGCATTGTTCGTGGGTCCGTCCATGGAGAATTTAGGAGGAGAAGAGATATTTTTGAGGGATCTTTTCGAAGTCCTCACCCTCGTGCAGACTGTTGGTGGTTCTGAAGCTGAGGATTTTGTGTAGACCTCGTCAACTAGAATTAGGCCCGTTTGGCAATTGAGTGCCATGTAGAAGGGCATCATTCCCATTTGGTTTGCGTTCGGTAGAAATTATTTGCAGCTACACCAGGTTTGCATTTGACGTTCAGAGTACCACTATGGGTCTCGCCTACCGAGTCCAATCGGAGGCAGGTTCTATTAGCCGATCCCGAAAGTCTAGTCATGCCGGCTAGACAAGCTGACGTCTCTGACAGGTTCTCGCCTCGCTTTGTCAGTTTCTTTCCTTTGGAGTATTTATTTCTAGAGTGACCTCATGGAAAAAATGTTCTTCCTCATGAGACTTGTCCTGCCATCTTGACGAGTCTTTTGTCTTTCAAGTCCTTTTGTAATTAGACTCAGGCTGTCGAAATATTTTCCTTGAAGCGGATATGTTTGAAATCCCAACATTTATGACGTCAGGGATTTTCTTCTTTTGAGTGAGGGATGAAGTCGCCTGTTGAGACAATGCTACATCAACCTATTTATTGGTCCAAAAGTCCTTTACGGATTTTCACTTGAAATTGGGAAGCGGTGTCGTAGAGATAGTTTTCACCAACTTCTTTTTATTTTGGGGCTCTTTTACCCATGAACTTTTGGCCATGTCCACCCTTTTCATCCATTTTTACTCACAATGCCCTTTCAGGTTTTCATCCTGCCCGGTTTTTATTTTATTCACGGAACTCTTTTATTCATGGTTTCATGACCATGCCCGTCCGTTATTTTTACTCATGGTGTTCCCTTGTTTAGGTTTAGAGCATGCCTGTTATTTTATCATTTTTTTTTTTTGTGTGTGAAGGCCTGTTTAAGGTCATGCCTCCAGGACCTGTGTGCAACAGTTTAACGTCATGCTGCTTGAACATGCACTATGGTTTAAGGTCATACAGCTGGACCATGATGGTGATAAATGGCAATCCATGGAGGCCATGGAGTGAGTATGGTGGTGGTTTGACTCACTTGGAGAATTGGCATTAGGCTACCTACGATGTATGAATTGTGGGTGGATGATGGTGACCCACTAACTTCCAATGAGTATGGATGGTGGGATGGTTCGCTTTGTGAGCACGGGTGAGACTCACTGGGGAATGAGGTATGGTGATGAAATGAATGAACTCATTGAGGAGGTAATGAAGGTGGTGCGCGTGCACTAATTGGTAGGTTAGGGAAGGCGTGGGTGAAAGTGCAAGTAAAGGCATGTGTGCGTACGTGGGGGCGAGTTTATGGTTATGTCTCTTGGACCTATGCGAAGTAGTTTATCATCATGCGGCCAGGACGTGCACTATGGTTTAAGCTCATTCAGCTGGATCATGGTTATGCAGTTTAAAGTCATACAACTAGGACCGTGTAGTTTAAGGTCGTGCAGTTAGACCTCTATTACAATTTAAGGTCATATAGTTTGGACCATGGTGCTGAGCCTTTTAACGTCATGCGGTTAGGACGTGTACTATAGTTTAAAGTCATGTAACTTGGACCATGGTTATGCAGTTTAAAATCACACAACTAGGACCGTGTAGTTTAAGGTCGTGCAACTAGACCTCCGCTACAGTGTAAGGTAAAATAGTTTGGACCATGGTTATGCAGTTTAAAGTCATACAACTACGACCGTGTAGTTTAAGGCCGTGAAACTAGACCTCCTCTACAGTTTAGGGTCATATAGTTTTGACCATGGCTGTGTAGTTTAGGGTCATACAGTTAGGACCGTGCAGTTTAAGGTCGTGCAACTAGACCTCTGCTACAGTTTAGGGTCATATAGTTTGGACCAAAGCCGAGCTATTTAGAGTTGTGCAGCATGGATCAATGTTTTGCCACCATGTAGGTGAAGCTTCATGGGGAATACATCTGTGGATGGCAATCCGACTTCCTAAGGATAAAATGGTTAAGACCATTCATGAACTGAGGGCTCGAGATGGAAATGGTGACCTGATGAAGGATGGCCAACAGAAGCGGACCTCACTAAGGCTTAGTGCGGGCTAAGCATACTCTATAGGGTGAAAGATGGCTTGGTGTGAAACATAACCACAGAAAATTAAAGAGATAAGAATGACCCTAACTTCACTGGGGATAATAGGTTGTAGTATGGGTGTGACTCCTATAGGGATGAGGGATAGCTCCTAACTCCATTAGGGATGCTAAGCCATAGTTTGGGTACAACGGCCTGGATGCAACATCACTAGGGAGGACAGGTCATGGCTTGCGTGCAACCCCACTAAGGATAAGTGGTAGGACACACAAGACTTCAACCTGAAGTAAATGACAATAGGCTGCTTGAAATACGGTCGATGCCATGTGTAGCGCTAGTGGTTTCTTGCGAGTATTCAACTGGCGCTGAGTTCTCACAAACACAACCGGTGCTGGGTCATTAAAAACTCTGCTGGCGCTGTGAACGACCCGTGATATTATTTTAAGACAACCGACTCTAAGTTAACAGGCGCTAGGGTCATTTGGAAACACACCTAGCAGCAAATCAATCGGCGCTAGGGCTGTTTGGAAACATACCCAAAGCAAAGTCAAGCAACGCTAGAGTTGTTTTGAAAACACACCCGGCGTTAAGTCAACTGACGCTAGGGTTGTTTTGAAACCACAACCGGCGCTATGTCAACCAGTGCTAGTTTGAAATTCACCCGGTGCTACGTCAACTGGTGCTAGGGTTGTTTGAAATTCACCCAGCACTCGAGATGGATTGATGAGAGCTACCTCGGGCCTCGAGTCAAAGCCCGACCCGGCACATCGTCGCTTGGCTTCTCTTGGATGCGACTGGAATTCCCAGTTTGTGAGGGGCGTTTGAGGGTAATGTGGTCTATATAATGGGGTAAAATCCCATTTTCCCTCACTTTTTCACCAAGGGTAAAAAAACTTAAGTGAAAAGTTTCTTAACGATGAGGAGAGGGTGATCAGTTGAAGTTCTGGCAAGCAGTGGGACTTTGGCAAAGGTCTTGTAGGGAAGGTTCTTGGTGAACAATGGGATTCCAGCAAAGGTTTTGCAGGGAAGACCTTCGGCGAGCAAACTTTGCCTAGAATTTGGCGAAGTTGCAGGGAAAGGAGTAGGAAAGGAGAGTTCTCTGAGGAGTTTTTTCAGGAAACAACAGAGGTTCTAATTGCAGCAGTTTTTGGTAGAAGAGGCAGGAAATGAAACTGTGAGCATTTTCTCGAGTCTTAGAAGTTTTATAGGGATCTTTAAGAAGTTTCCCAAGGCTTATTGTAACTTTTCAACGTTGTTAGTGGCTTTTGCAGAGGTTCCCAGGGACTTAGGGGAAGTTTGCAGAAGTTTTTGGTGAAGTTCTGGTGTTGTCCAAGTGAAAAATACAGATGGGAAGGATCTTCAGTAGATTTTCTGGCAGGAGACAAATGGTCACGGGAGGTGGACTGTCATGGAAGGTGTACGGTTGGTGGAGGTGAACCGTCGTGGAGATGAACTATCATAGGGGATGCGTACGGTTACCTCCGAAAATCGTGCGACCATTAAGGAGGTGCCAAAACATGGTGACAGAAAATGAGGAGTCTTGGGAAGCGAACAGTCGTGACAGAGCTGACGTTGATGGTTGGAGTGCTGACTCAACCGGCACTGAACCTCAAGAAAGGCAATCGGCGTTAAGGGTTAGGAGCACAACCGGCGTTAAGGGTTAGGAGCACAACCGACGTTAAGGGTTAGGAGCAAAACCGGTGTTAAGGGTTAGGAGCACAACCGGTGTTAAGGGTTAGGAGCACAACCAGCGTTAAGGGTTAGGAGAACAACCGGTGTTAAGCGATCGGACGATGCACATCTCGAGTTTCGAAGGAAGACCCAGGACGTTTTTGTGATCGCTCTCTCGGGAACCTTGTTCGAGAACGGGGGCAGGTATTACCAACCGGTGAGAAAGGAATTTAAAGGTGGGGCGGGAATTACTCGAGTTGACTCGCGTGGGCGCCCTCTTGGATCGCGAAGAAAGCCCCCAAGTAATAAAACTGATTCGGAATCGCCTTGGCTTGTATTCTTCTTATTTTTTGCTTTTCTACAATCACACACATATATGGCAAAGATTATAAGACAAGTGGGTCAGACCTTGCCATTTTCCTCTTTGATGAACGTACATAAGCATGCACATTCAAAAGGAAGAAAAGAATAAAGACGTGGGAGAGAAGAATTCAATTAAGCAAGAGAAGATTTCGATTAAGCAAGAGGATCAGAGCGGTGACTAGACTGGTGGATAAATGGCTTGACGTGGTAGTAAAACGGGCTCGGTAACTAAGACTGGCTCACAGGATTACTACTAGATGTCATTAACAAAACCGACTAGCTAGGCACGATGGTTGGTCTGTCATGGCAATAAAGTGGGCCAAGTAGTCTTGGCACAACAACATTACGGCTAGACAACAAAAATATCATGAGAAGCTAACCTCCATCCCTCTTAGTCGAACGAACGGGTGAAAAATTAAGGCTATGAGGAAAGAATAAGAAGAGAAGGGAAAGAAAGAAGGAGAGAGGAGAAAGGAAGAGAAGAGTATGAAAGACGATAGAATAAAGGAGAGAGAGGGAAGGAAGGCGCAGTCGGGGCTAAGCATTGCGGACTGTGTCAGAAGGAAGAATGAGGAGAAGCAGTTGGCACTAGGCTTTGCCTATTGTGATAGAAGAAGAGAGACAAATCCAGTCAGTGCTAGGCTTCATCAATTGACAAAAGAGGAGAGAGAGAACCAGCCAGTGCTAGACTTCACTGACTGATTGAAGAGGAGAGAGAAAATTAGTCGGTGCTAGGCTTCATCGATTGACAAAAGAGGAGAGAGAAAACCAGTCGACCTTAGGCTTCGTCGATCGATAGAAGAGGAGAGAAAACCGGTCGGTGCTAGGCTTCGTCAATTGATAGAGGAGAGAGAAAACCTATAGGTATCAAGCTTCATCGACTAATAGAAGAGGAGAGAGAAAATAGTCAGCATTAGGCTTCACCGACTGATAGAAGGGGAGAGAGAAAACCAGTAGGTGCTAAGCTTTGTCGATAGATAGAAGAAGAGAGATAAAACCAATCGGTGCTAGGGTTCACCGACTGACATAAGAAGAGAGAAAATCAGTCGGTGCTAGGTTTTGCCGACTAACATAGGAAAGAGAAAACCAATCGGCACTGAGCCTTGTCAGTTGTGACAGAAGAAAGATAAAACCAACTGGCACTGGGCCTCACCGGTTGTGGCAGAAGAAAGAGAAAACCAACCAGCGCTAAGCCTCACCGATTGTGACAAAAGTGTACAGATGGAGATAGAGATGAGAAGAAAAGAGAGAAAAGGAAAGAGGCGAGAAGAGAAGAGGAGAGAGGAAGAGATAAGGATGAGAAGAGAGAGATGAGAAGAGAGAGAGAGAGATGAGAAGAAGAGAGAGAAAGGGATAGAGATGAGAAGAGAGGAGAGAGAAAGAGAGAGATGAGAAGAGAGGAGGAGAGAGGAAGAGATAGGGATGAGAAGAAGATAGAGAAAGAGATAAAGATGAGAGGAAGAGTGTGATGACCCAATTTTTTCCCGACCAGTTAGAAAGCAGGGCGGGATTGGGAAGTGTGACAACGTCAGTTGGGTTGCCCAGCGCCGGTTGGGTTGTCCAGTGTTGGCTGTGAAGGAGAAGGAGCTTCGGCGCCAGTTGAGTTGCCTAGTGTCAGTTGGATTGTGTGCAATGCCGGCTATGAAGAAGAAAAGCCAAGCGCCTGCTGCTCAGCACCAGTTGGCCAGCGCTGGATGGAAAGTTTAGCCCGGGTCGTGTAGTGCCGATTGCGTAACATCGGCTATGTTTCGCCGTGTGTACAAGGTGTTATCGTCGAGTGTGTTTCTACTTTTTCCATGTGGCACAAGCAAGCTCCAGGCCACAATGATGCTTGTCTCCCATGCTTGCTGAGCCTATAATAATGTTGTCCCCCATGCTTTGCATTTTTTTTTCTCTCTCTCTCTCCTCATGCATGTCTTTTAATTTTGCATGAATGTCACTTGTCCCATGCTGCCCTTTTTCCTCTTTTATTAATAGAACCCTTCCCATCCATCTTAAGAGCTTTGGCCCTCTCTCTCTCTCCCACGTTTTTCTCTCTCTTCCTCTCTAAAAGACTTAGAGCCTCAAGCTTTGGGAGCTTGACCTCTGAGGAGGAGCTTGATGGAGGGTAAACTTGGAGTTCTTGTGAGGTAAGTCGATCTCTACCCCCTTGCACCAAGTTGTATGAAGCATGAATTAAAGCATGAATAACGTTAAATGGTGAATGAAGTGAAGGATGATTTCAAAGCATGGGCATGAGATTCCATAGGAATTGTGTTAGAGGAATAGAGTTGTATGTGTGTTGTTGTGCTATGTCTTTGTAAGAATTTAGTCCTTCTTTGTGTGTCATGCTATACACTGCTGTAATATCAGTTGAGTTTAAAAATTGGTGGGTTGTTTCTCTTGTGAGTCTAATTTAGACTGGTTTTTGTCTCATGTTGTTATCTTGCATAATTTACAAATTGCAGAGTGATCCTTAATGCATGTCATGGCTTGACTGTGAAAGTACAAAGACTGTTCATATTTTTGTAACACCTGGTTCACCCATCAAATGATCTCAGAATCGCCTCAAATTACTACCATTGGAAAGATCTCTGAGTCTAGTTTCATTTTGATTGATGTCTAGATGATATTCTTGATAGATTGAACGATATGATGTGAAATGTTCATACATGTCACTGTTAGCATAGTGTTACAATTTCCAGAAATGTTACTTCTGTTGTACTACGACACTGCCTTAATTATCAAAGTCCAAATGACACGAAAATACTTCCATTGGAAATATATACAACTCTAGTAAAATGTCTATGTTTGGTCCCTGTCAAAATTCCTTGCCAAAAAGAAGATATGTTCCGAAACATAAGGGTAGGTCATTGTTTGACTGTTTTTCTTGATTTTGCATAAAGCCTGCTGTGATTACTGGTTTTCACCAACCAAACGAAATCTATTTTCTTTCAAAACACATTCTTTTGAAATATATTTGAGTAGGTTAAAACTTGCAAGTAGAAAATATTTCTAAATTCTCTTTAGATTGAAAGTTACGCTTCGTTTTATGAAGGTATGTCGCTGTGGACAGGTTTAGAAAAAGCACAGGTTTAATGCCTCTAATGTCACTGAATTTGACTAACTAAGAAATATCCAGTTTAGCCCAAACCCCACCATTGGAACCAGTTATGAGTCATCTTTAATTCACATGTTGAGCACTTTTGGAGGTTCCTCCTTGATTTTGAAACATGAGTGGAATTTCAAAGACATCACTGTTTTCACTGCACAACAGGTGTCAGACTAAGTATCTCTGTTCTTGGGTTTTTTTGAGGGGCCAAATAAGGTCTGATTTTGCTCAAACTACTCTAATTGAAAGATATCTATGTCTAACATAAAATTTATTTTGGAACTATCTTCAAATTCCATATGGGACGAAAGCTATAGCCTCGTTTTAACTTGGATGTCACTGCTTGAACTTTTAGAAAGAGTGACATTGATACTCTGACTACTGTTATATGAACTTTGATTCTGTTATAAGAACTCTGATTTTGTTATACGAACTCCAATTCTGTTATAAGAACTCTGATTCTGTTATATGAACTGTGATTCTGTTATATGAACTCTGATTTTATTATATGAAATCTCATTATATTATATGAACTCTAATTCTATTTTAAGAACTCTTATTCTGTTATATGAACTCTGATTCTATTATATGCACTCAGATTCTGTTATAAGAACTCTGATTCTGTTATATGAACTCTGATTTTGTTATAAGAACTCTGATTCTGTTATATGAACTCTTATTCTATTATAAGAACTATGATTGTGTTATATGAACTATGATTTTGTTATCTGAACTCTGATTCTGCTATATGAACTCTGATTCTGTTATAAGAACTATGATTATGTTATATGGACTTTGATCCTGACCGCTACACAATGGATCCTCCATTGGTAGTGATCCCTTCGATTCTGTATGTGTGAGCATGGACTTGTCGCACAATCATATATATGTGATATTCTGTCAGACTTTGTAAGTGTGAGCATGGACTTGCCGCACCTTGACATGTGAGCATGGAGTTGCCACATGATCCTTCCCTGACTCCCGATGATAGGAAGGGAGCTAGGCTCTGATTGTACTTGGGAGGGTCGCACCCCACAAGATTTCTAGGCACTATCCATCGGGACCCCTTTAAAAGTGTAATGTCCTCTAGTGGTGAGAGAGTCAAAGGGCAGTGTCTTGCAAGGCCTCAGCCTATCAAAAACCCCAAAGCGCGTTGGGGATTGTGTGTGTGTGTGAAGACATTACAAAGTGATGTTTGCTTCTCATTGTCTTCCCTCCTGAGTGATGGTAGAATTCCTAAGCAATGCCATTGACTTGGCCTAATGAATAGGGCTTTTACTTCAAGAGTTGCTTGTTTTTGTTATGCTTATTCAAATTCTATAATCTGTATGAACATCTGAATGTATCTGTACAACACTTATATATAATCTGAAGTGTGATCACATTCTGTGAAATAATTGTGAATTCTGACAAATCATGGACATGTGATTATGTACTTACTGATAGTCTAGAATGTAAGGGTAGTGATCTACTTACTAAGCTTATTGCTCACTCAACTTACTGAGCTTATTGCTCACTCAACTTACTTCATCAGTGTAGAGAACTAGTAACTGCTCGCGTGTGGTGAGTGACAGACAAGTGAAGGACTCTCTTCTTGACTTTGTAGGTGCCTGGTGGTGTTGCCACGTGTTGTTCCTTTTTATGTAATATTTTGAGATGAATGTAAAGCTTGTAAGCCTCGTACTTTATTGTAAAGACTTTTTGGGGATGAATGAAGTTAATGGTTTAAATTTATTCAGTTTTATGTCGCTTCATGTATGAGTTTTATCTTCTTTCATGGTTTGTGTTCTTTTAATACGTGCTGATGCCACTCCTACCTGAGTGATGTACACGACCTTTGTGTTTGCGATCCCGCAATCTGTCACCCTCCGTTAAGGGACGATGGAGGTCAAGAAGCTGGGTCATCATAGTTATGGTATCAGAGCAGCCAGGATTGGATTCTTGGCCTAGAGAGTCTTAGAAATGTCTTTAGAATGGTTTGGATAGACTAGTAACTAGTATCTGAGTGTCCCTGTCTTAGGACAAGATGCTGGGAACTCATGCTAGCTGTTCAAGCGGAGGAAATGGGAACCCTGAGGCCTTCGAAGAGACCATTAAGATGCTCAGGATTGTGAACCAAGTTATGAAAGAATGCAAAGAATTCCAACTGAGAATAGAATGTAGGCTAAGGCCCTCAGCATCTGGACTTTTTCAGAGGAAGGTTTGGATGCCCCCTCGAAGAGGTTTTAAGCATAGGGCTCAATAGGGTGCAGTAAAAACCCAAAAGACTCCTCGGGGCAAGGTAAAGGAAAATTAGCGCCTGACATGCACATACTATGGGAAGACCAACCACTCCGTGGCAGAGTGCCATAAGAAGCAAAAAGCATGTTATCGATGTGGTAGGCCTGGCCACCTGGTCAAGAAATGCCCCATGATAGAGCCCGAAAATCAACCAGAGACTCAAGGACTGGAAACTCCACTCATGGAACCAGGAATTAAGGCGTCTACCTTAGAGCGTCAAGGTAAGCTCTCTGTTTATGTTAAGGAGAGGGAATTTTAAGTGGTCACGCTAATTAGTATTCAGCAATGGTTACTTTTGATCATCCACCCATGTTTGGGGCATACTTCTATATATATACATACCATCATTGTTTGCAAAAACGAAGAAGAGGCAGAAGCATACACACACAAGAGAGAGTTTTCACTTAATACAAGTTTCTCTTTCTTGCCATTGTGGTGTCACGTTTGACAGAGGGAGTGAGGTGAGAGAAACGTTTTTTTAATCGGTACCCCAAGGGTTGAGGTAATCCTTCTCTCTCTTCTTTTTTTTTCTTCTTCTCCCTCTTCTTCGTCTGAGTTCTTTGTAGAGGTCATGCACGATAATGGCAGTGTCGTGCACGCCTCTCCCTTGGTCCCACAGGTTGTGCATGGCGAAGGTAGCGCCATACATGAGTTCCCCTCCCCTTCCATTCGCCTGTCTCTATCTTTCAGTGAAGTCTGTAGACAGCGCTTGCCTATCGCTGCCCATAGTGTAGCTGTGACGTCTCTGCGAAGAACCCTGACGACAAAGCTTAACCTCCTGTAGGGGTCTTCCTCTACTGTGTGTCTAGCGAAGACGGTGATACCTATCACCGCACGCTAGAGGCTTTGGTAACACCAATCGTCGTTCGCGAGCCTCCTCCAAGTGCTCGGTGCTCGTCGTTGTTCCCCTGCATCTCACGCCTCATTGTGTGACCTAGGAGAAGCTATCGCCATGTGCCTAGTCAAGAGCTAGTGTCGTTCACAAGGGATGCGCCGCCTCCTTGCATTGTCCACCGCGATGCCTATGACACCCGGACTTCCCCATCTTTTTGTCGTCTCGTTCTTTCTTCTTCCCCTCTTTCTCCTCTCACTTGATTGAGGGTAGACCTAGCCTATCACCGACACTTCGATCTCGATTTTGAGCAGTATTGAAGCTGTGCTGGCCCTGAGAACCATGCCCATCTTGCTACCACCCCGAGTCGGTAATTTCTGGTTGTCATGCTAGTCTCAGTCCCACCTCAACCTCTCTTCTCTTTTCTATCTTTCACCAAACCTTGCACTTCATCACCTAAGAGTCACACCCATACTGCAGCCTATTATCTCTAGTGGACCCAGTGGAACTATTTCATACCATGCTATCTTATCCCCAGGGAGCAAGCTTGCCCCCCTCAGTGAAGACCGCCTCTGTTGGCCATCCTTCATCAAGTCACCATTTCCATCTAAGGCGTCTGCTTGTGTATGGCATTAATCATTTTATCCTTAGAGAGTAGGATTGTCATCCATAGACCTATTCCTCATAGAGCTCCACCTACATGGCGGCCCACACGATGGTCTTGTTGCGCGACTCTAAACTGCATGGTTCAAACTATAGGACCTTAAACTATAACGATGTTCTTATTGCACGACCTTAAACTGCACAGCCATGGTCCAAACTATATGACTTTAAATTATACCGATAGTCTAGTTGCATGACCTTAAACTGCACAGTCATGGTCTAAACTATATGAACTTAAACTATAGCGATGGTCTAGTTACACGACCTTAAACTGCATAACCATGGTCCAAACTATATGACCTTAAACTGTAGCAGAGGTCTAGTTGAATGACCTTAAATTGCACAGTCCTAGTTGTATGACTTTAAACTACATGACCACAGTCCAGTTGTATGACCTTAAACCCTAGTACACATTCTAGTCGTCTGACGTTAAAATGCTCAGCACCATGTTCCAAACTATATGACCTTAAACTGTAGCGATGGTCTAGTTGCACGACCCTAAATTGTATGGTCCAAGCTATATGAACTTAAACTGTAGCGATGGTCTAGTTGCATGGCCTTAAACTGTACAGCCATGGTCCAAACTATATGACCTTAAACTGTAGCAATGGTCTAGTTGCATGACCCTAAACTGCATGGTCCAAACTATATGACCTTAAACTGTAGAGGAGGTCTAGTTGCACGACCTTAAATTGCACGGTTCTAGTTGTATGACTTTAAACTGCATGACCTTAAACTGCATGACCATGGTCTAGCTGTATAATCTTAAACCATAGTAGACGTCCTAGCCGCATAACGTTAAAAGGCTTAGCACCATGGTCCAAACCATATGACCTTAAACTATAGAGATGGTCTAGTTGCACAACCTTAAATTGCACAGTCATAATCCAAACTATATGACCTTAGGCTGTAGTGGAAGTCTAGTTGCACGACCTTAAAGTGCACAGTCCTAGTTGTATGAATTTAAACTACATAGCCGCGATCTAACTGTATGACCTTAAACCGTAGTGCACGTCCAGGTTGCGTGAGGATAAACTGCTTTGCACATGTCCGGGAGGCATGACCATAAACTCACCCCCACATACGCGCACACACTTTTATGTGCACTTTCACGCACGCCTTCTGTAACCTACTTGTTAGTGTGCGCGCACCACCTTCATTACCTCCCCAGTGAGTTCATTCATTTCATCACCACACCTAATTCCCGAGTGAGTCTCACCCACACTCACGAAATGGCAAACCATCCCGCCATCCATATTCGTTGTAAGTTAGTGGGTCACCATCATCCAATCACACTTCATACATCATAGGTAGCCTCGTGCCATTTCCTCAAGTGAGTCAAACCACCACCATACTCACTACAGGGCCTCCACAGATTGCCATCCATCTTCATTGTGGTCTTAGTTGCATGACCCTAAGCAGCACAGCCACGGTCCGAACTATATGACCTTAAACTGTAGTGGAGGTCTAGCTGCACGACCTTAAACTTCACGATCCTAGTTGTATGACTTTAAATTGCATAACCACAGTGTATGACCTTAAACCATAGTGCGTGTCCAAGCCGCATGATGTTAAACTGTTTCGCACAAGTCCCAAAGGCATGACCTTAAACACACCTTCACATAAAAAAATAAAAGAAAAAATGGGAAAATAATGGGCATGGTGTATACCTAAATAAGGGAATGCCATGAGTAAAAATGACGGACGGGCATGGTCACAAAACCATGAGTAAAAGAGTTTCGTGAATAAAAAGTGGGCACGGTGAAAACCCGAAAGGCCATCATGAGCAAAAATGGATGAAAAGGGAGGACATAGCCAAAAGGTTATGGGTAAAAGAGCCCCAAAATAAAAAGAAGTTGGTGAAATCTGTCTCTACGACGCCGCTTCCCAAATTCAAGTGAAAATTTGCAAAGGATGCTTGGACTAATAAACAGGTTGATGCAACACTCGTCTCAATAGGCAGCTTCTGCCCTCACTCAAAAGAAGAAAAATCACCGGTATCATAGTACGAGGACTCCAAAATTATGAGCTTTAAGGAAAAGATTCGGACTACCTGAGTTCAGTTGCAAAAAGGACTCGAAAGGCTGAAGACTCGCTAAGACGGCAAGACAAGTCTCATGAGGAACAACATTATTCCCACGAGGTCACTCTAGAAATAAGGCAAGAAACTGACAAAGCGAGGGGAGAACTTGCCAGAGACATCAGCTCGTCTAACCGGCACGACCAGACCTTCAGGATCAACTAATAGGACCTACCCCCGACTGGCCTCTAGATGAGACCCATAGTGGTACTCTGAACATCAAAAGCAAACTTGATGTAGCAGCAAACAACGCCTACCAAAGCAAACCAACGAACCCAGACCAAATGGGAACGATGCCCTTCTACATGGCACTCAATTGCTAGATGGGCCTGATTCTGACTCATGAGATCCATACAAAATCCTCAAATTCATAATCACAAACAGTCTGCATGAGGGTGAGGACTTCAACAAGATCCCTCAAAAAGTTCTCTTCTCCCCCTAAATTTTCCACGGACGGACCCCCGAACAATGCATCCCTACGTTTGAGGAGCTTAGTCACACCATTATGTGAATCTCCTCGGCCTTCATGTGGACCTGTGGCTAGGAAGAACAAAAACGTAAAAGTCGAAGGAAATTTTCCGAATGATTGTCTTTCTTTCTTCTCTTCAAGCACAACATACGGCCGCGCAAGTTGTTTGAACATATTTTTCAACACCTTGGTCACTGGTAGGAAACAGGTCAATAAAGCCTACAAAATAGTTGAAATTCTTGACAGTCTCAGAATGGCCTCAGAACTGGTCAGGATCTTCATCAGTACTTCAAAGAACCACCTACCGAGTTTCATTATAATTAGACATCTCTAAGGCAGTGAACACAAAGAAACAATTTCAACAAAATCGGTCTCTAGCACCTTGAAATGGATCCTATAACTAGAGCTATACTTTTGGTGCATCAAACAACTATGGCACCATTGCCATTAGATCCGGCACAGTCGAAAACCCTTATGGGTCAAGTTTCGGGTTAATCAGGCACTCCAAGACAAAGTTATGAATAAAAGGCTAAAATGGGGTAGGCTGCACACTATTCCTGTGTGGCCTCACTGCACCAAAATAACATTAGAGGTGGTTGTTTTTACTGTCATGGGTAGTTTCTTTTCGGTCATGCGTTCTAATTCAAATCGCTCTCAAATTTGGTGAGCGTGTCCGTCTCATCAAGACGAATAATTCAATATGTGATACGTCCAGTGACGCCCAAGCAGAGAGAAAAACTAAATGAAAGTCCCTGATCCGTGAAGGGAGTTGTAGAAAATCTAACAGCAACATGCCTTGTTCGAGCAGTCAGATCACGACGCTCGCATACCTGATCGACATGAAACCAATTACATTATGTGCGTAAGGTCCGAGGCTATCTCTGGTTTGAGCTTTACGTACAATAAATGGTTGGACTTCACACATGAAGGCGTCAAAGCTGCTGTAAATTCCGGCCACCGGACTTCAACATTCTAACAAAAAATACAAGATGACAAAATCTTCATCTGGATACGAAATTAAGCTACGTTCGTTGCAACATGATCATGACGACATGATCAGTCTGATTCAATGAAGAAATCATGAAGAAATATCAAGGACAAGCACACAATCGATCCGAAGTTTTCAAGATTCATCCAAGATTCAAGTCCATGATCATGCCTCAAAAACATGATTCATGGCTCGAAGTTGGTATCAAAATGATCGCATACCGATCCCTATAAGAAAACAATAATCTTTCGATCAAACGAGCATCAGAACGACCTCGGGTTAGCCACGAAAGATCACGCAAGTTCTCGAGCAGCAGCAGGGACTGCTCTAAAATTTCACACATTGTTATGCATGGTGAAAACAATCTTTTTGCACTAATTTTTTGAATTTCTTTAAATTCTATTAAATTGTAATTATCATCAATTTAGTTAGTTTTGGGTATCCACCCATGTTTTAGCCCAATTCTATATAAACATGCAAAGCTAAATTGTAAAGGCCTTTGTTTCATTTTTTGAGTGATTCAATAAAATTTCCATTCCTGCTTATATTGGTGAGTACAACTTGAAGAGGGAGAGAGGAGAGAGAAGAAAATGGTTGGTACCCTTCGGGTCGGTAACTTTCTCTCTCCTCCTCTCTTTCTCTTTCTCTCTCCTCTCTTGTCATCTCTATCTCCATCTCATCTCTATCTCTTTCTCTCTCCTCCCCTCTTTCTCTCTCTTTATTCTCTCTCCTCTTTATCTCCTTCTCATCTCTATCGCTTTCTCTCTCCTTATCTATTTATCTCTCCTCCTACCTCTTTCTCACTCCTCTCTTCTCATATCTATCTCTATTTATCCTCGTCTAATGCAAATGGTGAGGCTTAGCGCTGAGTGGTTTTCTCCTTTTGTCATAACTGACGAGGCTTAGCGCCGGTTGGTTTTCTCCCGTCACAATTGATGAGACTTAGCACCGATTGATTTTCTCCTTCCTTTGTCAGTCGGTGAAACTTAGCACCGACTGGTCTTCTCTCTCCTCTCCTATCAGTCAGTGAGACTTAACACTGACTGATTTTCTCTCCCTTCCCTTGGTAGTCGGTGAGACCTAGTGTCGACTGGTTTTCTCTATCTTCCTTTATCAATCGGTGAAACCTAGCACTGACTGATCTTCTCTTAGTGAGACCTAGCACCGACTAGTTTTCCTTCCCTTCACCTGTCAGTCAGCGAGACTTAGCGCCGACTGGTTTTCACTTTCTTCCTCTGTCAGTCGGCGAGACTTAACGCTGATTGGTTTTTTCTATCTTCCTCTATCAGTCGGTGAGACCTAACATCGATTGGTTTTCTCTCTCTTCTTCTATTAGTCGGTGAAACCTAGAGCCGATTGATCTTCTCTCACCTCTCCTATCAGTCGGTGAGACCTAGCACCGACTAGTTTTCTCTCTTCCTCTATCAGTCAGGGAGACCTAACAATGACTGGTTTTCTCTCTCTTTGTCTATCAGTAAGCGAGACCTAGCACCGACTGGTTTTCTCTCTCTTCTTCCGTCAGTCGGTGAGATCTAGCATCTACTGATTTTCTCTCTCTTCTCCTATCATTTGGTGAAGCCTAACACCGACTGGTTTTCTCTCTCTTCCTTCTAAACACAATCGGCAATGCTTAACCCTGACTTCGCCTTCCTTTCCCTCTCTCTCCTTTATTCTCTCATCTTTCATACTCTTCTCTTCCTTCTCCCTCCTTCTTTCTTTCCTTTCATCTCTTCTTATTCTCTCCTCGTAGCCTTAATTCTACTACTCTTTTGTTCGACTAAGAGGGATAGATATTAGCCTCTCATGATAGTCCTGTTGTCTAGCCGTAATGTTGTGGTGTGAGGGTTACTTGGCCCGCGTTATTAGCACGACAGACTGACCATCGTACCTAGTTAATCGGTATTGGTAACGATGTCTAGTAGTAATCATATGAGCCGGTCTTAGTTATCGAGCCCGCTTTACTACCACCTCAGGCTAATTATCCATCAGCCTAGTCACCACTCTGATCCTCTCTCTTAGTCGAATACTTCTCTTCCCCGTCTTTCTTCTCTTCATCTTTTTGAATGCGCATGCTTGTGTACGTTCATCAAAGAGGAAAGGGTGAGGTTTGACCCACCTGTTTTATAACCTTTGCCATATATGTGTGTGACTACAGAAAAGCAGAAAACAAGAAGAATATAAGCCAAGGGAGGCGATTCCGAACCAGATTTATTACTGAGGGCTTTCTTCGTGATCTAAGAGGGCGCCCACACGAGTCAGCCCGAGTAAGTCCTGAACCCATCGTTAAATTCCTTTCTTACCAGTTGGTAGCACCTGCCCCTGTCTTCTCATGGGGTTCCCGAGAGAGCGATCTCAAAACGTCCCTGGTCTTGCCTCAAAATTCGAGATGCATGCCGCCCGATCCCAAAAGGATCCGGAGGGTGAGATCGAGGCACCTAACCACCCATCTGTAGAATGACATCATGAAATGTTAAGTACTATTTGTCTTGAAGATTGTTTTAAACCATATAAAATTATTTAATTTGTATACTTTATTCTCTTGGCCTTTAATTATGAAGCCCTCAGGTTGCTTCATGTAGATAGTTTCCTTTAGTTCACCATTAAGGAATGTAGTGTTTACATCTATTTGGAAAAGTTCTAGGTCATAATATGCAACGATTGCTAAAATTATTCTAATGGATATAAACGTTGCAACTGGGGAATAAGCTTCGACATAGTGGACTCCCTTTCTTTGGGTAAAACCCTTTACCTAGCTTTAAATTTATCAAGTGATCCATCTGATTTTAACTTCCTTTTAATTACCCATTTAGAACATATAGGTTTCCTATCTGATGGCAAATCACATAGATCCCAAACTTTATTTTTCTCTATAGAATCTAATTCTTCTCTCATGGAATTAATCCATTCTTGAGATTCTTGTGACTTCATAGCATCATTGAAGTCAAAAGGGTCATGGATTTCATCTAGGTCAATAAGGTTATTTGTCTCCTCACTCATATAGACATAAAAATCATTAAAGTTTGATGGAGGAGCTCTAGACCCCTTTTGACCACTTAACATTGGGTGTGTGGGTACTTTAACATCATCATGTTGATCAGGATTATCTATATCCACTGTAGGCAGTGGTTTTAAGTCATTTATGATATTAAGTGGACTATCATTATCCACTACGGGTAGGTTTTCTTCAATAAAATTCTCTAGGAACTCAGCATCTCTACTTTCAATAAGCCACTTATCTTTATGATAAAATCGATATCCCTTTGAACCTTCGGGGTATCTTATAAAATTACAAATTAGTGTTTTGTTTTCTAACTTATTTCTATATTGATATGGAATTAAGACATGGGAAGTCGATCCCCACTTCCTTAAGTTGGATAAATCAAGTTTTCTACCTGTCCACAGTTCATTGTTTGAACACATTTTTCAGCACCTTGGGTCCTCGATGTGGAATAAAAGAGCAACCGGTCAATAAAGCCCTGACATGCAGTGGAATTTTTTACAGCCTCAGAATTGCCCCAGAATGTGTCAGAATCTTCCTAAAGACTCCAAAAGGACACATGTCAAGTGTCGTCATAGTCTAACATATCTAAGGCAGCGCAGACATAAAGACAATTTCAGAAAAGTCGGCCTCAAGTACCCTGAAACGGATCCCGTAACTAGAATACTATTTTCGGTACATCAAATGGCTATGGAACCACTGCCATTAGATCTGAAACAGTCGAAAACCCCCAGGGGTCAAGTTTCGGCTTAAACAGACGTTTTAGGACAAAGTTACGGTGAAACATTAAAAAGGGGTAGGTTGCACGCTATTCCCGTGTGGCCTCCATGCACCAATCTCCATTAAAGGAGACTGGTTTGCACAATCACGAGCAGCAACTTTGAAGACTCGTATCTCACTTGTTATGAGTTGGATCGACCTCAAACTTTTTAAAGTGTGTTCGTCTCGTCAAGATGAGTGTTTTGATATGTAGCATGTCTCGTGACAATGCTTGAGCCGGGAGAGAAGCTAGAGAGAAATTGGTGATCCGTGAAGACAGTTGCAGGAAAATCAACAATAGCATGACCCCCTCGAGTGGCTATATCATGACGCTCACATCTCGATTGATGCAAAACCAGTTACATCGCGTGTGTAAGGTTCAAGGTTATGTTTGGTTTGAACCCCGCATGTGATGAACGGTCGGATTCAACGTACGATGTCATCAAAGTTGCTGTAGATTCCAGCCGCTGGAATTCAAGATTTCGACCAAAAACCCAAGATGGCTAAATCTTCGTTTGGGTACAAAATCGAGCTGCATTTGTTGCAATGAGATCGTAATGGCATGCTCAGTGCAAATCAGCGAAGAAATCATGAAAAAAAAAAAAAATCAAGAAACGAGCACACTATCGATCCGAAGTTTTTAAGATTCATGTAAATTTCAAGTCGTATGATCATGGCTTAAAAACACGATCCGTGGCTCGAAGTTAGTATCAAATTGATCGTCAAACCGAGCCCAACGAGAAAGTAATCCTCTTTATGCAAAATGGGCGCTGGAGCTACCTCGAATCATCCATGGAAGATCATGCACGTTCTAGGGTAACAGCATGGACTGTTTTGGAATTTCATGTACTGTTGGGCAAGGGCAAAACCATCATTTTGTACCCATTTTAAAATTTTATTTTAATTCAAATAAATTGTAATTATCATCAATTAGGTCATATTTTGAGCATCCACCCATGTTTTGAGCCCATGTCTATAAATACAATGTTATACCCCATTATAAAGGACCTTCATTGTGATAAATAAAAATTGAGAGTTAGCTTTGATTAAGGGTCATGTCTAAGAGAGAAAGAGAGGAGAGAGAAGAAAAGTTCAGTACCTCTTTGTGAAGGTAACTTTCTCTCTCCTCTCCTCTCGTCTCTCCTCTTCTTTTTTGTCTCTCTTCATTTTCTTCTCTATATCACTCTCTTCTCGCTCCAAACACGCATGACAGTAATCATCACGGTGCGTTTCTCTCTCTCTTTCTCCCTCTTCTTTTATCTTTCTCTCTGTTCCTCTTTCTATCTCTCTCTTAACTCTCAACATATACAACAGTAGACACTGACGTGCATGCCTCTATTCCCTGACAAAAATATTGAATCGAACCCTTTCTCGAGTGGTGGGCTAAGTCATGTCTGAGTCCTTTCTGACACACATGGCAATGCTTATCGCCGTGCGTGTCTTTTCTTCTCTCTTCTGGCCTTTCTCTCTTGTCATGGACGATGGAACCTAATGTCGTCTATGTTTTCTCTTATCTTCTCTCATCATGGACGAAATAACCTATCGTCGTCCATGCTTCTTCTCTTTTTCTCTCTCTTATCATGGACAACAGAGCCTATTACTGTCCATGTTCTCTCTTTCTCTCTCTCATGTCTATCGTTGTCCATGTTCTTTCTTACCCTCTCTCCTCTGTGATGGATGGCGAAACCCCATCGCCATCCATGCTTCTTCCCTCTTTCTCTCTCCTCTATCATGGATGGAAAAACCCCTTAATTCACAGTGATGTTTGGTGTTTAGCCCCAGTTACTTCCTTATCAGGCTATAAATTTTATTTTCTTTTTGTGGATAATTGCACTTGATTACTTAAATATATTTTTGAAGCAAAACTCAATCGTCGTCCATGCTTCTTTCCTCTTTCTCTCTCATTTGTCATGGACAGTGGAACCCCATTGTTGTCCATGCTTCTTCCATCTTTCTCTCTCCTCTCTCATGGATGGCAGAACTCCATCGCCATCTATGCTTCTATCTTTCTTCTCTCTCCTCTGTCATGGACGGTGGAACCCCATCACCGTCCATGCTTCTTGCCCTTTTCCCTCTTCTTCCTTCCCTTTCTTATTTCTTCTCTCTTTTCTTTCTCTCTCTTCTCTCTTCTTCCTCCTCTCTCTTTCTTCTCTCTTTTTTCTCTCTCTTCTTCCAATCTCTCTTCTCTCTCTTCTTTCTCTCTTCTTTCTCTCTTCTTTCCTCTCTCTTCTTTCTTCTTTCTCCTCTCTCTTCCTTCTATCTCTTCTCTCTTCTTTCTCTCTTCTTTCAATCTCTCTTCTCTCTCTTCTCTCTCCCTTTTCTTTTTCCCTCTCTTCCATCTCGTCTCTCTTTCTTTCTCTTCTCTCTTCTCTTTTCTCTCTTTTCCCTCTTCTCATTTTTCTTCTCCATCTCTTTCTTCTCTCTCTTCTTTCTTTTTCCTCTGTCGTTTGACCAAGGGAGGCTAAGATTAGCACTATCATGGTAGTCCCGTCGTCGAGCAATATTGCTGTCGTGCTGGTCTGAATTATCGTGCCTATCTTGCTACCACGATAGGTTAGCCATTGTACCAAGATGGTCGGTGTTGGTCTTGTCGTTGAGTAGTATTGCCGCCGTGCCGATATGAGTTACCGTTCCCGTCTTATTACCACGTCAGGTCAATCACTGTACTGGTTTAGCTACTATGTCAGTCTAGCCACCTGGTCAAATTTCTCTTTCTTCTCTTCTCTCCCCTCTATTCCACTTCTCCCTTCTCCTCTTATCAGCCCAATCTTCATCTCATTCCTTCCCTTTCTTCTTTCGAATGTGCACACCTATGTGCCTTCGCCCAAAAACAAGGTGGGGTCCCTCAGTCCACTTGTCTTGTAAATTAACCATGTGTGTGTGATTGCAAGAATAGGAGAGTACAGGTCATGGAAGGTGATTTTGAACCAGTTGTAGGACTAGGGGGCCTTCCAACATAATATAAGAGGGCGCCCACGCAAGTCAGCCTAAGTGAGTCACGGACCCAGGTGAGGTGTGTCCTGCTTCACATTAAATTCCTCTCGCACCGGTTGGTGTACCTACCCTTGTTTTGTAATAAGGTTCTCGAGAAAGCAGTCTCAAGTCCTGGGTTCTCCTTGAAACCCGAGACATGTGCCCCCTGGTCATCTAGATCTAGAGGCGAGATCGAAGCATCTAACCAGCTTGGTGACTCCACTGAGGACTTACTACCCCTTTGTTGGATCATCCTTGTTTGACTAGTCTCTCCTTTATTTTTTTTTTGTATTGCACACACATGGCTCCTGGGTTTCTTAACTCATTTATCTGGATCGGGGATTTTCTCATCCCTGCATTTGTGGGCGTCCCCCAAAAACAAGTTTCTAGAACTTTGTTCCCAACGTACCTTATGAGCGAAGACCCAGTGTTTAGTTCTCGAGTCTTAACCTGAATAGATGTGAGAAGGGACTTAAAGGTCCCTAACTCCCCACTCCTAGCTCTGGTGGAACCCCCACCAAAGCACTCTACATTGCTCACAGCATGCACCATGTCATCGGCAAGTCACTTGCCAGTCGTATTACCAAGGTATGCTTAAAGGCTGCCCATTCCCTTTCTGCAAAAGGCAAGGAAGTTGTTGTTGCTTCTGTGGGTCATCGTAAGGCTGCCCCCCACATTCCTCCACCACCTCGGGTCTCTATGCCTAAAGGCTCGACACATTGAGGAAGAGACTCTGGGGCCTCCACCTCTCGCACACATCCAAAGGATCATTGGTTATCCACTCGAGCCACACCTCGGGGCAACCGTTATGTTACCTTGAGTCAGTATCCAGGATCAGGCCTCCTCTAGCCAAGTCCTGTACACGTTATTCATGTGCATCCCACCACTTGGGACAACGCCGTCGTTGCGCCAACCCGAGTACATAGGAGACAACCCCCTTGTCCTCCCTCTCAGCACACACTAGCGTACCCTTTAAGGGGAAGGCTCCCTCTTGTTTCCTTACAGACATGTGCTCACGGTTCGTGTCCTCCTAAGGTCAGAATGGCTGTTCGCGTCGGGTTGACTCCCAAGTCACTCGTGATCCTTCTTCAAGGGGCGCACACGCGCCGCCTTCACGAACTGCTCCTTGCTCCTGATTCAGGTGCCATCATGAGTCGATCCTTCCCCTACCTACCCCTTCTCTTTCGAGCAAGCACCTCCAGCCCTGGTACTCGAAGACCTTCCCCAAGAGTACCATATTAAGCCAAGCCCATCAGCTCGATCATGTCTCTGGAGTCCATAAGAGTGGTTGGGGCAAAGAACTGATGGGAGATGAAATCCTTCATCCTCCCCAACCCAGGTTGAACATAGTTCCTGGTCCAAACTCATTGCTTCATCTGATAGTGACAACTCTTTCTTACTCAAGAAAGGCTGACCAACTGTAGTCCCATTCATTATTCTGGCGAGAGGTCTATCAAAGCCTCAAAGCCAAGCGCGATAGGGATTTGTAAATCTTGACTAGGGAAGCCTCTCGAATAGTCGGGGCTGTCAACTTCGATGACCCTCTTCACCAGAATCCCTTCTACCCTCTTTAGATGACAAAGCTTGAAGAAGAGGGGCGTGAATCTTGCACAGTGGTCAGCATCGTAGAAGAAGACTCAACCACTCAGTAGCCACGATCCCAAGACCGTCGAGATTCGGTCCTCATGCGACCGGCATATAAGACTCGAGTTCAGTCGGGGCATGCTGAGCCTTTGCTGACTGATCTGCCGTGCATGACCCGTCATGCTCGAAAGCCTTCAACTGCACCTAAGGCTGACCGCCTTGAGGAAATGGTTAGCACTATGGTTGTAACCGAACCTAATGACAATCAAGAAGAATGCATGGATCGGTTCGAACAGATGGTGCGAGCAATGATGGAGAAGATTGATCGCATGGAAAGCATGCGGTCCCCAGTCAATGTATCCCATCATGAGGCTGACTCCCATTACTCGGGTGATGCAGCTCCAAGGCAGCCTCCTCCTCCTGCTTCACAGGACAATTCCATCCCTCACCCCATCTCATAGGCAGACGTTGACGTAACTTAAAGAACAGACAGATCTAGGGAATGGAGGGTACTACGCTTTACCAAAAGCTGCACCCCTCCTACATTGATCAGGTTCTATTTCCCTCGGACTACAAAAATAGGGAAGCTTCCCCTGTTCAATGGTACAACATCCTCGCACCAACATATCACATATTTCCAAGCGGCATGTCGAGAGACAACGGCTGATGGGAGACTCCTCCTCCATCAGTTTGTTGAAACCCTTGATGGCCCAGCCTTCCAATGGTATGCTCGAGTTCCCCCAAATTCAGTACATACTTGGGAGGAAATGGAGCAACTATTCCACCAGCGCTTTTATGAGGTCGAGAGAGAGGTCCAAACCATCGAGATTCTCACCTTGATCCAGGAACCAGACGAACCGGTGGATCAATTCATAGCAAGATGGAGAGATTTGGCTGCTCGCCATCTTAATCCCATGCCTGAGAAGGAAGCAATTCAGACTTGTATACGAAACATGCAAACTGAGATTGCTCTACATGTTGAAACCTCCAATCCGACATCCATGTCAGAGCTGATCTCTAAGTCAGTTCGCATAGAAAAATTGTCATGCCACCATAACGGGTCACGACATCAGTCTGCAAGCTCAGGAAACAACCAATGCAATTGTAGTTCTCGGACCAACGCTCGAGGCAATCAATAAAAAGGGGTAATCAGCGCAGCCGTCACTGTTAGTGATCCAAAGATGGCTGCCTCCCAAACTTTGGACCTCTCCAAAGGGGTATGCACATCGAAAGCGCCTCAGGCAGGCAAACAACAACAGTCATATAACCGGGTACGCCCACCCACCTTAATCAAGATGATTACTGGGTCAAGTATAAGAATAATGTTTATCCTTTCGAAAAGGAATGGGTCCTTACACTACTCCTGTTATTATTGGAACAGAACATGATTGAGTTGCCTGAGAGCAAGTTTCCTAATCAAGCCGGACTCGACACCCATGCAAACTACTGTGCTTATCATCGGAGGATAAGCCACCCCACAAAGGAATGCTACACACTCAAGGACTTCATCGAGGCTCTAATCCAAAAGGGTCAGATAAAACTCAAAGAACTTAAGAAAGCATTTGGGGCAACTGAGGGTTCCCACGTGGTGACAGTGCAGGAGGAAAGCGAAGGTCCGTACGCTTATGATGAGTTGCCATCAGATCTTCTTCAGGCTCTGTTCGGTATGATGCTCCAATAAGGGGGTTCGTCACTCCAAAGCCGGCAAGGAAGCCCACGTGCCTTGCTTAGGGAACCGAGAATCATTAGTGCCCATATCATCGGATATGAGGCCATGAGCTGAGTGAATGCTATAAGCCATAGTCGCAAAGAAGGTGCAAAAAGGTCACATTGCTTACGCCATTGTAGAAGAACACTCGCAAGTCAATGTTCCCATCTACGAGAATGCTTTAGTGCAAGAATCTCGTGTTGATGCCTCCGATCTTGTTCCCTCAACTTCCCAAACATGGAGAGTTTACCACGGGCAAAGTAGACTCAAGTCCTTAAAACGAGAGGCAATTCGTCAAGCTAGGGCTGTTCACAAACCTAGCGAGACTAATCAACCACTTCCAATGAAAACCAGGAGGAGACAGGCGTTAGGGGCTGCTCGCCGGAAGAACAAGATTGCTCAACCACCAGTCGACGAAGAACTTCTCAGGCCTCTTCCTCCATTGCCAACCTTATAGGACTTTATCCCCTATGTGATCATCTTTCCTCCCTCACCTCATCAGGAGGATATCCCTGGGCCATCTTTTACTCAGGGCACGTTCAATAAGGGTAATGATGTTAAAAGCACCCCCCAACGGTCTAAACAGGGGAAAGACCTACTCACTGCACACATCCAACTCTGGTGATGGCATAAAGAGCTTCCCAAATAAGTCTGATGAGGGGGATGACCTTAAAGGTTTCTCACCTACTAACCCCTTTTCTTCCTCTTCCTCTTCCTCTTCTCCTTTTTCTTCTTCTTCTTCCTCCTCTATGTCTCCTGCAGATACAATCCAGGAATGTCTAGACTTCGAGGCCCTCGATACAGAACTCGAAGGAACCAATATAAGCACAATGCGCCAGAGGTGGCTGAGAAAGACGCTAGCCCAGGCGGTTGGATTATTTACAGTTGCTGATGCCCTAGCAGCTCAAGCCAAGTCAAAGCCATCTTTTTCCACAAAGAAGCACAAGAGGTGGAAGTCGAAGAAACCAGTGGCCCCCTAAGCCCGACTTTGAGCAAAGGCTGAAAGAATCAAGAGGACAGAGCTTCTATTCTCAAGAAGCATGTCATCTGGTGCAAATCTTGGAAGAATTACCCAACACTGGGCAAATGAGTCTGAGATCGGGGAAAACGCTACAGCCTTCACCTCAAAAGTCAAAGCTCCTGAAGTTTCCTGGTCCACCACTTCTTCCTCACCCAAATACCCTAAAAAATCTACCCATCCTCAAAAGCCCTAGGATCCTTCCTCGCCCAAATACCTCGGGCAATCCGCCCATCCTCAAATTTCTCGAGATGCCTTTGATCTCATATACCCAACCACCTCTTAAGCCTCAATCTCAAACCTCCACTCCACTAAAACAAATCCTTGTCACCTAGACCTCCCAAACCAAGCCGATTGTGCAACCAGCCAGCCAGTAGATCAAAATAAACCTCTTGCACCTAAACCTACTCCTCAACTTATTATTCCACCTAAGCCAGTGACAGGACCGAAATCATAAAAGGCTGACTAGAAAAAGGTGAGATACGATGTGATAGGGCACCTGAGGAAGCTTCCAGCCCTTCTCAACATCTATGATGCCCTCATGCTCTCAAGGGATTACCGTATGGCTTTGGTTTAGGCTCTTTCTAATCCAGAGGTGTACGAGACCAAGGTGGAACCCATTGAATTAGACCTGACAATTTTGAGTGGATGTATGGCGATCACTTTCTCATAGAATGATTTTCAATTGGGTGGAAAATTTCACAACTTCCATCTCTTCGTGACTGGTGAATTACATGCATGCCCCATCAATCGAATTATGTTGGATGGAGGGTCAGCAGTCAACCTTATCCCAAGGAGAATTCTCACTCAATTGGGGTTAGGGTCTGAAGATCTTACTCCAACCCACATCACAGTCCAGGGGTTCAACCAGTCAAGAGAGAAGCCGGCTGGCACAGTCCACCTTCGTCTCAAGATCTGTGAATTAAACGATTATGGTCAATTTCATGTAATCGTCACTAACACCTCTTATAAGATAGGACCTTTGCATCATGAAGATGTTTAGGACATCGAGCGAACACTGGTGAGCATGTTCAAAGAAGAGGAAAGACAAGGAAAAATCCTCACTCTGACTCCCATTCATCCCAGTATGCCATCTAACATCCCTGAGGAAACTCCATCTTCCCTTGAAGATGAAGCTTCCCCCTCCGCTTTCAGTCCTTAGCCACCTTTGCAAGAAGATGGACTAGAATTCACTCCTGAGATTGAGGAAGTCATGGGGATAGATCTTCCTACTCCGAAGGTCACCTACATGCCGGACCATCTAAAAGTCCTGCGTGTCCCCATTGCACTCTTGAGAGTAGAACTGACACACCAACCTCAGCGTAAGGTACTCCAAACCCCGGTTTCCCTAAGCAAAGAAGATGCTCCTTGTCCCACTGCAAGGTTAGCTCAGGCTAGTAGTCAATTACAAGTCCTGCACTTCCCTGATTCTGTGGGAGGAAAGCAATTGGAAAAAGGACAACCTTCTCACCCTCAAGAGAAGGATTCCATGATAGAGTTAAGAAGCGAAGTTCTCAATTCCATAATTATTGGAGGTTATGTGTATCGCTTCAAAATATCTAAAGGAGTTCGTTCCTGAAACAAGAGCTATGACAAACTTCAAGTGAATGTGCCTCGAATAAAAGCCAAAGCCCCTCCAGATTGGACTATTTACAGTGAGCATGCTCATCAAATAATGAGAAAAATGAAGTATGAGCCCTTGTCCAATCAAACATTGAGAGGAGAAGAGGCAACTGTTCCCCCATTTGAGGTCATTGAAACCACAGCAGTTTGTCAGAGGACAAAACAAGGCTTAGGGTTTCCTTAGCAAAAGAACAAGAACAGTGAATGCCCTTAAGCGTGGCCTACTCAAGCGAGAGATGCGATGCAGTGAAGCAGAAAGAAAGAATAAAGTCGTTCATCAAAATGAAACAGAAGAGAGAAAGAAGTATTTCATTCATGAATTTAGAGATCATTACAAGTGTCATTATACAAAGAAAGAAAAAGAAAAAAAAGAAGTGACAAAACGACACTTTCAAAAATGATAAATGATCTCAATGATCTTCACTCTAGATGAAGATGAAGAAGCCTGGGCATGCTGAATCCATCTTTTCCGATCAAGCACCAATTGGGCCTCTTGTTCCAAAGAGGTGGTTTCCTCCCCCAGGGTGTAGTTCACCATTCACGAAGAGGGGGTGATTATGAAGTTTGCCTCCCAATTGCAGGTCATCTTTGGAAAAGGAGATTGTCAAGCACTACTGAGGATGATTAGGTCAACCTCAATAGGCTTCACTTCAGTCTCGTACACCTTTGAGTTAGAAAGAGCTTACACCAGGGCCATATGATAGTCTCTAGACAACATAAGGGCATCATAAATTCTTAGAAGGGCTGGAAGATTTCTCAAATGCCCGATTACATCATATTTCACCTTATCCTCTTTAGTTTTCTATGTTCCTGATCCAATCACTGGTGTAGGTCGTAGGGTAGGTTTAGGAACATGTTTTGGCTGAGTTTTGGTTTGTGACACTGGCTGATTTTGTTGTTCAGCCGGTGCGGTCTGGGTTGATGGGGAAGTAATAAGGATTTGTATTAGGGATGTAGAGGTTTGAAGTTGAGGCTTAGGAAAGAGTGAAGGATCAGGAAACTTGAGGACCTTGAGCTTTTGAGGTGTAGGCTGTAGCTTCTTCCCCGATCTTAGGTTCATTTGCCCCATGCTGAATGGTACTTCCAAGATCTGCACCATTGGAGGCTTCTTTGGAATAGGAGCTTGAGGATGGCTTAGTTTTAGCTTGGGTTGATAGGGCATTGGCGACTGTCAAGAATCCATCTGCCTCAGCCAGCATCT